>NC_080848.1:39737787-40067617 GCF_030435755.1 Ochotona princeps | reverse complement strand
CAGTGCTGCCTCGGCCTCCCTGGCTCTGTGGGCCTCAGTTTCCCCCTCTGCTCAATGGGTGGTCAGCTCTAGGCCTCTCTGAGTCGTTTTCACTTAACACCTATCAAAAATTTGCAGAGACAGAGCCAGTGTGGTGCTTCAAAAAGCTAATCCTCTACCTACAGGTGCCAGCATACCATATGAATGCTGATTTGTGTCTCAGCTGTTCCACTTCCCATCCAGATCCTCACTTGTGGCCTAGGAGGGCAGTGGAGAATGGGCCAATGTTTTGGGACCCTACACCTATGTGAGAGACCAGAAAGAAGCTCCTGGCTTCAGATCAGCTCAACTCTGGCCGTTTCATTCATTTTGGGGAGTGACCCAACAAATGGAAGATCTTTCTGTCTCCTCTCGTCAAATATGCCTTTCAAATAAAAATTGATAAATCTTTAAAATTATTTTTTTTGTAGGACCCGGCGCAGTAACCTAGTGGCTAAAGTCCTTGCCTTGCACACCCCACAATCCCATATGGGCGCAGATTCTGATTCCAGGACCCCTGCTTCCCATCCAGCTCCCTGCTTGTGGCCTGAGAAAGCAGTAGTGGACGGCCCAAAGCTTTGGGACCCTGCACCTGTGTGAGAGACCCGGAGGAGGCTCCAGGCTCTTGGCTTCGGATCAGCTTAGCTCTGACCGTTGCAGCCACTTGAGGAGTGAGTCAGCAGGTGGAAGACCTTCTTCTCTGTCTCTCTTCCTCTCTATATATCTGACTTTCCAATGGAAAAAAAAAAATTGTAGGGGAGATAATTTGACATGCCAAGAACATGAACTTGTGAAGTGGGGAGGAGACAGCTTAGTTTTGGGGAACAAAGAGGTGCGGGGGGAGCGTGCTTTGGAGTCTGAAGAGACCAGTCTGACTGCATGGGGGTGGGGAGCAGTCGCTGGCAGGCTATACTGCCGGTGCTGCGTGCTAGGGAGCCAAGGCAGGCTCTTGATTAGAGACAGGAAGTGATGAAAGCACCCACCCCAAGAAGCACTATGGCTACACCAGAGGTGGGGCTGAGGCTTCCGGAAGATCCTGCTTGAGAGGAGAGCAGAGCCTGAGCCTTGCAATGATGGCAAGGTTGAGGGGATGAGGCGGCATGTAGGGATGTGCTCTGCAGGTGGGCGGGGCTTGTATTCCAGCTGAGGACCCTTGAGCAAGGCCCCTCCCACAGCCTGCCTTCTATTGCCAGATGGGCTCACTGCACAGGGAACCTGGGGAGAAAAGGGCCGAGGCGCTCAAGTGTCAAGCTTTTCCTCCTCAGTCTCTCCCAACTTCTCTCAGTGTGTGTGTGTGTGTGTGTGTTTTTTAAGATTTATTCATTTTTTATTACAGCCAGATATACAGAGAGGAGGAGAGACAGAGAGGAAGATCTTCCGTCCGATGATTCACTCCCCAAGTGAGCCGCAACGGGCCGATGCGCGCCGATCCGAAGCCAGGAACCTGGAACCTCTTCCGAGTCTCCCACGCGGGTGCAGCGTCCCAATGCATTGGGCCGTCCTCGACTGTTTTCCCAGGCCACAAGCAGGGAGCTGGATGGGAACTGGAGCTGCCGGGGTTAGAACCGGGGCTTTCAAGGCGAGGACTTTAGCCACTAGGCCACTCCACCGGGCCCCAGTGTGTGTGTTTTTGAAGATGTGTTGGAGCCAGTACTGTAGCACAGGGTGTTAAGCTGCTGTCTGCAAGGCCAGCATCCTATATGAGCACTGGTTCAAATACCACTTGCTCTATTTCTTATCCTGCCACCTGCCAGTGTGCTTGGGAAAGTAGCAGAGGATGGCCTAAGGGCTTTGGGTCCCTCCGCATAGGACGCCTGGATGGCATTCCATGCTGCTGGCTTTGACCTGTTTTCTGTGCTGGTATTCTGTATCAGCGTGTTGATTAGAGTCCCAGCTACTAGACTTTTTTTTTTTTTTAAGATTTATTTATTTATTTGAAAGGCAGATTTATAGAGAGAACGATCCTCTGTCTGCCGGTTTTCTCCCCAAATGGCCACACAGCTGAGCTGATCAGGAGCTAGGCGCTTCTTCCAGGTCACCCACATGAGTGCAGGGTCCAAGGACCTGGACCATCCTCCACTAACTTTCCCAGGGCACAAGCAGGGAGCAGGGTCAGAAGTGGAGCAGCTGGGACATGAACTTACTCCCATATGGTATGCTGGCACCTGAAGGTAAAAGATGAACCTATTGAGCTATGGCACCAGCCCTTACTTCACTTCTGACTTAACTCCCATAATGTGCGTGGGAAGGCAGTAGGTTGTGGATCACATACTTGGGTCCCTGTCATCTGTGTGGGGGACCTGGGTAG
Organism: Ochotona princeps; assembly: GCF_030435755.1. Classification (NCBI taxonomy): domain Eukaryota; kingdom Metazoa; phylum Chordata; class Mammalia; order Lagomorpha; family Ochotonidae; genus Ochotona; species Ochotona princeps. The sequence goes on along the minus strand of NC_080848.1, from coordinate 40,065,291 downwards.
AGCTCCTGGCTACTAGCCTTGCCTTCCCAGCCCTGGCCAATGCGGCCATTTGGGCAGTGAACCAACTAATAAAAGATCCATTTATCTCCTACCCCATTGCCCTTGCAAACAGAGAAATAACTAAATCTTTAAAAAGAAAAAGATATAACCAAGAGCAGGTGTGCTGTCTGAGGAAGTTGAATGCTATCAGGCATATTCTCTCTCTCTGTCTCTGTCTCTCTCTCTCTCTTTCCCTCCCTCCCTCGTCACTGGGGATCTTTTGTCTCAGTTTCCACTATCGCCCAGGGCCTTGGTCTTACTAGGCTCTCAAGCTGCTGGAGGACACTAGCATTGGCCCACAGCCACGCATTCTCTCCCACAGCCCTCACAAGACAGAGCCTAGCTGGGCTTGGCTCACCCACTGCCAGCTGAGCTTCCCCTGGTCAGGGCTATCCCCTGGCCATTCGGCTGAGCTGTGGATTGCACAGGCCGCTCAGGCTGCCTCCCCAGTCTCTGCTTTCCCAGCTCCAAAAACACACATGTCATTCTGGAATGCCCCAGGGGTTAGGGTCTCCTGGGTACCACCTGACTCTCCTCTCTCATCCCCTGGGCTGTCAGCTGTGCTACCTCTGCTGCGAGTCCCTGAGTGTGGTCTGTGTGTCACAGCCCCAGTTCCCCCATCAGCTTCACAGGGGGTTTTTGGCCTAGGAGGGAGATGTGACTCCATCTCAGTATGGCCAGCCACGCTGAAGGACTGTGCCGCTGTCCCTGCCACTCGGCTGAGGCTCCCTGCCTTCGAGTCCGACTGCCCCTTTTCTGTCTGTGCTGAGCGGCCAGACCCTCTCAGGAAATGGCCTGCCCTCCCTCTGAGCTCCAGCCTGGCCCTGTCAGAGAGGAGCCACCTGCCGCTGCCATCTGCCCACTGAGGGAGCTGCAAAGAGCTGGGATGGGGAGCCAGGCGCCGGGCTCTGTGTGCGGCAGGTGGGAGGTCAAGAAGGCAGACTTGCCCTTTGGACAGCTTCCTTGTGCCTGTGTCTCCCAGCCACCAGCTGTTTGTGCAGAGGCAGAGCAACAGAGGGCAGAGTGAGGATACACATGAGACCGGGCAGGCTGGTGATTTCTGAGGAAGCCTGGAGGGCTGCCCAGAGGAGTGATGGGGGAGCCAAGCAGGTGGGCATACAGACAGGTGTGAGTGCAGCCAGGTGGGGGCATGGTGCTGACAGGTGTTCTCCCTGCCTGGGGCCTGGGGCGATGTGGAGGTGGGCTGGGCTGGAGAAAGCAGACAGCTGGGGCTGCCAGAACAAACAGTCCAGCCTTCTGGCTCTACCTTCTAGCAAACACCAACTCAGCTGAGGGTGCGGTGGAGTGAGAGAGGCCAGGGGTTAAGGTCTGGGGGTGGGAGGGCATTTGGCAGGGGAGGAGGTAGGCCCTCAGGGTGTGTGGGTGTGTGTGCACACGTGTGTGTTGGTAGTGGGGGGACAGGACTTTCCCAGCTGCAGCAATGCTTAGGGCTTCATGATTCTGGGAGAGAGGGCTCTGGTAGTAGGAAGCCACAGGCCTTCCCCCATCCCGCCCAGCTCAATTCTGGCTAGCATTTTCCCTGGCAACTTAGAGGACTGTTTGTGGACAGTGGCAGGGGAGGAAGGGCTGAGGATGGGAGTCCCGGAGATATTGGTCTAACACTGACTGGAAGGAGCCCCAGCCACAAACCCAACATTCCTCCCAGCTAGGCTGAGGGGACCCAGCATGGGTGCCCTAGCACAGGCAGCCAGTCCTGGGGCAGTAGGCCCTGGAAAGCCTGGACTTGGAGGCCCGCGGGAGGGGTCGATGTGTCATTGCTGGGGTGCAGCTGTGGTTATCTGGGAAAGCTTCCTGATGGCAGACACTGGGGAAATCGGGGCTTGAACCACCACCTGTGCGGGCTTCAGCCTGGCACCCACGGTCCTCTCAGGCCTCGGGGATCACCAAAGACACAGCTTTGGACAGCAGAAGTCCGCTTCCGTGGAGGCCCCAGGCTGCGTGGGGCGGGGGTGACTACAAGGCTCCCTTCCCATGAGGGGCGGGGAAGCACCCCCCGAGCGGCCCAGAGCTCAGGACCGCGCAGGCCAAGGAGACCCTGCGACCCGCCCTGCTCCCTGGGCTTGGGGCCCGCTTTGGACCGGGGGACCGGGGCGGAGAATCGCACCCGCCCCAAGCCGCAGCCACACTTCCTGCCGGGGTGGCCTTACGATGGAGGTGACAGCTGGGCTGTCTTGTCTTTCTCATGCGGGCTCACTGTCAGATGTTCTGTGCTGACAGAAACCACGGCTGAGGCTGAGTTCCTGTCATAACGCAAGCGCGAGCCGCAAGCGGGCAATGTGGCCGGCAGGTGTCCCTCGAAGGCCCACTTAGTCCTAGGTTTGTGGGTTCTCTGCAGACCCAGGGGCCCGCCAGCAGAACTGGAGATGAGAAGTAGGACGCCCCACTTGGGCAAGCTCTATTTTGCAACAACCCTCTCAGGGGACCCAGGAGAAATCGCAGGCAGCGGACGCAGCAGCACCCCCAGCTCTCGGCATTTCGGGCGCCTCATCCCACCCCGCTCCGGCTCTGCGGATGTACCCTCAGTTCCCCCTTCTGTACAATGGGTGGACGGCCCAGGCTGCGCGCCCCGGGACGCTGCGGGGGCGGGGCGGCGGCGGGCTCCGAGGGCGGCCGGAAGAGGTGTGAGTGCGGGGGCGGGCCCGGTGCCGCCCCGCCCCGGGGAGGGAGCCCGGGGCGCAGCATCCTGGCGCCCGCTTCGGCCGCAGCCGCCACTGCCGTCGGGGAAGGTCCCAGCGCGGACATGGCCTTGCGCGGCGCCCGCCCGGGCCCGAGCACCTCGCGCCCCGTGCAGTAGCCCCGGCGAAGAGGCGGCCTCGACGGCTCAGACGGCCGGCCGGGCGGCATGGAGGCAGCGCACCTGCTCCCGGCCGCCGACGTGCTGCGCCACTTCTCGGTGACAGCGGAGGGCGGCCTCAGCCCGGCGCAGGTGACCAGCGCGCGGGAGCGCTATGGCCCCAACGGTGAGCGCGCGGGGCCGGGCGAAGGGAGCGGGGGCTGCGTGCGCCCTCAGTTCCAGTTCCCACCCCCTGCCCGGCTCCCAGCCCCCCGCGGGCACACAGAATAGCGAGGGCTCCGGAAATATGAGATGTTCTTGGGGCACCCCTTGGGGGCTACGCGGCCATCTTTGCAGGGGTCGGGACTGGAGCAGTGTCTTGGGAGACTGGACACCTGCCCCCAAGACCCCATCCCGGTCCCACCGCCTTCTGTACCCCTGTCCTGTGAAGCCCGAATGCAGCCCCATTCGCGGTCCTCGCTGGACCCAGCGCCGCATCTGCCTGCTCGCAGGTGCAGACGCTGAGATGGGTGTGAGGACAGCCTAGCCGCGGGCCCCTGGCGTGTCCTTCGGGGCTCAATAAAACTCCCTTCAAGAAGGTGCAGCTTGTCAGCTTCCACCCCCATCCCCCAAGTCTTCCTCTTTCAGCCGACTTTCAGCGGATGTGGCTGGCGGGAGCCGGTGGGGGCTTTGAACTTCTGGGGCTGAGACCCACCTTCCCTGGGGCAGCCTAGGCCTCAGGGAGCTGGCATAGGCGACTTCCCTGGTGGAGTGGCCTGGGGCAGCGCCTGCCCATCGCTGCATGGGGACTGGATGGGAACCACTTCCTCTTTTCTTTCTATGGGAGTGGGACTCTCCCTGGAGTCCCTGAAGGGTCGGGGACACAGACAGGAGGTCCCCGATCAGGGTCCCTTCTATGTATGACCTGCCACTTCCTCAGGTCCTTCTGGGACTTGAGAGTACCTCACTCTTTTGGGGGTTCCCTGCCAGGCAGAGGGAGAGGGACTGTGGTGTGGGTATCCCGCCTGCTCAAGGCTGGCTGGGAAATTACCAAGAACTGTCAGACAAGGAGCTGAGGGTTTTGTATTAGTTTATGAAAACAGCCTCTTGTATAAATATTATCTTTCTGGAGCAGAAATCCTTTTTCAAAAAAAAAATTAGTTGCTATATTTAGTTGGGCTGTGGGAGGAACTGGGGAGATAAATATTATTTGCTGTCCCCCATAAGTGACAAGGAGGGTGCCATCTGCTGCAGGCTGGCCTGCAGGGGGGCCTGCCCCCTTCCCTTCGCCTAGGCAGGCCTCTGCCATGCCACTGGAGCCTGCACCTGGGGATCCTGGTTCTTTGGGAAGCTGTAGACCTGGACCTATGACCTTGACCTTGCTTCTGTCCCGGGAATCACATAAATTCCCCCACGGGCCCTTTCCTCTGGCTGGAGGGAAAGAGGGAGACCTTAGTTGCCCTCTTGCCCAGCCCGCTGTTGCTCTGGGTGAGGGGAACGGGGGCACCCTGGGTGTCAGGTATAGGTGTAGGCTTGGTGTGGTGTACAATCCCCCAAAAGATGGATGTGGAGGGAAAGGGTAGGAGAGACCTTCTCTGGAGCTCCCGTGGCTCCTGTGTGTTTCGGTAGGATTTATGCCACAAGCTAGCCCTCACTGAGCACTTACTGTATCCCAGGCTCTGTGGTTCCCCCCTTCTGTCACCCATCGTCTGCATTCTTCCCGCCCCCAACAATTCTACGGGGTAAAGACTGTTGTCATTCTTGTTTCACAGAGGCAGGAACCTGAAGCCCAAGGTCACACAGTAAATGGTGGAGCTGGTACCGGGTGCCCGTTCCTATGTGACCTCAGCTGTCCTATCAGGCAAGAGGGTCCTAGGAAACTCTGCCAGTGCCTGGACGCTGGTGTGGATACCCGACCCCGTCCAGCCTTGTCCCAGCCACTCCCGCTGCTGCCCACTGGCTGCTCGCGTCCTTAGGAAGTGTCCCAGAGCTCTGGGAGCGTCAGGTGCATGGAGGAGAGCCAGCTACACTTTACTGCCTTGGGCTCTGCCCGGCCCAGGCTGGACCTTGGGTGTCCCCCATCCCTCCCCAGGTGCCTATTAGGGATTTTGAGCTCTGGCTCTGCTTCTTTGTAGCTGGACAATCCTAGCCCAGCCACCTCGCTTCTCAGCGCTGAGTGGGGCAACAACAGGACCAGACTCACAGGGCTATTTATGAGTATTTAATCAGGTCACATACCCCGCACCTGATGCTGGAACTGCCTCCTTGCCAGAAGCTGCGGGATGGGGTAGGCGGGGCCAGGGGACACCCCAGGGACCAGTGCCCCCACCACAGGAGTCTGTGCACCTGCATGCTGCGTCGTTAGCTCTGGAAACCACAAGGAAGTCATTTGCTTAAGTCCTGAAGTTTGCAAATTCTGTCAGTGGAGGGGGGAGGACAGAGGCAAGGCTGGGGTCTCACCTTCCTTCCTGCCTGGTGCAGATAGAGACCTCAGAGCTGGGGCAAGGCTGACCAGGGAGAGGACCAGGCAGAGGTCACCACCAAACACCCACTGTCCCAGCCCCATGGTAGAGATGGGTCCTAAGAGACACCAGCAGGGTGATGGGGAGGGACTTCCGGTCCAGGGCAGCTGTTGAGTCCCCCCTTGGCTGGGTACAGGGGTGCCCTGAACTCAGCTTCTGGGGGTAGGAGGAGTTTATCCATCCTTCAGATTTATCAGTTTGAAGATAAATTTGCACACAGAGCAACAGGTGCCTGACTGTCCCCCAGGCACCTCCCTGGGGCTCTGTTTTTGGCATCTGCTTCCCAGGATGGCCTGGGCACACACAGGCAGGAGCTGGTGGCGTCTTTGACACAAAGGAGTGGTTACCCATGCTGCCAGACCCCGCTGCCCAGGTGACAGGCGTTGCTGGATTGCCCCCTCTCTCCCCACCACTGGAGCAGCATCCCAGCTCTCTAGAAGCCTGGGCAGGACTTCTCCCTGGGGCTGGCACGCAGCTTTCTCTACTTTCACTTCCCATGGCTGCCTGGGTTGTGCGTGCACTACCACACAGGTCCCACACCTAGAAGGAAACCTGCCAGCTCTCCGCAGGAGTTTGTAGGCATGGCAGCTCTGGCCGTGCTGCCAGTCCGTGTGTTTCCTGGCACACTGCCAGCATGGCAGATACATGGACATCTGAGAGACAAATGTCCCCTTCTGGCTTTAGAGCTTGCCTCTGTTTCCCAGTTAGCTTGAAGAGCCTTGTTTGCCTGGTGGCACTGAGCAGGCTGCTCACCTCTTTGCTAGGCAGCCACCAAGGCCAGAGGCTGGCCGAACTGGGCTCCACCCATCCCTGAAGGCTCTAGAGAGCCAGGGGACCAGGTGGGATCTGGGGGTGGCCTCTGTGGCAGGGGTGGACAGGGCTGGAACTTGCCAGCCAGGGGTTTGCACCTCCCTTCTGTGCAGTGGGTATAATGGCCGAGGGCCACCAGGGTGGAGACATTGTCCTGATATATTGTTTGTGGCCTTGTTTCCTGCCCCCTGGGCACTGGCACAGGGGCGCTGGCTGTGGGAGTGGGGCCCGGTGGGAGGGGGCATATTGAATGGTCCCTTGCAGTGTGGCTTCTGTGTGCCCCTTGGTGTAACAGAGAGGGGCGCTGCACTGACCCTGGGAATGGAGAGGGATCAGTTTGCCCATGACCTTCAGAAGCTCAAGGGCCTTCAGGCTTTGCTCTGTCATCTACTTCACTGACCCTTGCTGGGCAATCTAACCCAGGAACTGGGTCAGTCCTGCCCCCCCTGAACCCCTTCACTTGCACGTACCCCGAGACAGGGCGAGCTCTGCCCATGGTGTATCCAGCCACACTCATGCTGAGCAGAGCTGGCAGCTAAGCAAGTGGGTCTCTCTGAGGAGCAGGTGACCCTTTCCAAGGCCCTGTGGTGATCTCCACAGCCCAGGGCCAGCCTGTCCACTCCAGGTGAACACCCCCCCCCCCCAGCTGGTGCCTCTCCCTGCCTCTGCAAGTGACCATTTAATTGCTCTGTAAATTTACCTTTGAGGAAGACTTTCGTGAGTACCCGCCTTTCCCGGCTGGAACTGACATTTAGAAGCCGAAATGCCAGTTTCGAGTCTTATAGCAGGAAGGTGGTACAGGTAGGGGGAGGCACATTAGGGGAGCAGGTGGCACATGGAGCCAGGGGTGAAACCCCAGGGGCAGCAACTGTGGCCCTCACCCTCCTTCTCACTACGCTAGTGAGGAGCGACTGAGTAAACAATTGCTGGGAGGGTTCCATGTGCACCCACAGATGACTCAGGCCCTCCCCGCCCTGGAGGTGCTCCAGGGGAGGGGGGAATAGGTGGGGGATGGGAGTTTGCAAGGATGTCCTCCTGGAAGGGTGGAGTTCAGGTGAGGCGACAGGGCAGGGTTCTCTGGGCAGTGGGAATGACGCAAGCGAATGCTTGGAGGAGGAAAAACTGCAGCAAGGCAGGGAGGAGGCGACAGTCCTGGGTGTCCCATGTGGTTGACTAAGCCAGGGACAGATCTAGGAAGGCCTTGAAGGCCACACTGAGGTGCCTGTTAGGTCTTCAAGGACAGCCTAGGATGAGCTGTGCACAGGGCAAGGACAGGGTCCCTCGTGCTCACAAAGTATCCCTGGGCACCCACTGTGTGCTGGCTGCTGTTCCGGGTGCTGGAACACAGAAGTACAGTCCTGCTGTCCCGTGAGCTTCTGTCTGTCCTTGGAGCTGGCCCTCACTCCCATGGACCCTGCACTCTGTGGGCCATCTGAGGCACGTTCCCTGCCCCCTGTCTACAAATTAGAAGAAGAGAGTGCAGTGGCCATAGAACCACCAAGGAAGCGAGCAGGACTTGAGCTCAAGCCCCCTGCACGAGGTTCCTTGCTCTAAACCTCAAAGGTTCTCTGATCACATCCCCTCCCCCACCTCCCCTCCACACCCCCAGGCTCTTGCAGGTAGCCCCACGTCAGGCAACAGTGGACATGACCACTGGGTCAGTGTCTGGGGACAGAGCTGGGGTGGGCTAGGAAAGGTCACTGTGTGGGAGACCCAGGCAAGAACAGCAGGGCTTGCCCAGCTGGAGATCTAGGAAGAAACGTGCCTGACCCTACCTCTGTCCTGTGCAGTGTGGCACCACGTGGCTGGCATGGCTAGGGGCATTCTTCCCACCCAGCTACCATGGCCTGTGGTACTGCTGAGTGCCTAGTGCCACTGTCTGCCTAGGGACTGGCTTAGGCTCTCAAGGGGCCATCAGCATCTCCCAGCCCTGGCTGACCTCCTTCTGTGTCCCTGTGACTGATTCACATTGGGGACAGAATTGGGTCCCATTGGGGGTCTTGGCAGGCCTGACATGTTGTCAGAACCCTAGACCTAAGCAAGCCAGATCTTGTACCCCTTTCCCCATACACACAAAGACCACTGTGTCACTGGGGCCATGGCCGAGGAATGGGCTGGCTGATGGGATGAGGGAAATGCCAGGTGTTATTGGGGGAACCTGGCTAGATGAGGAGGAACTGGGGTATGGAAAGCAGGACAGCCTAGGAGGCGGGGCAGGAGACCCAGAGCAGGGGTAAGAGGCAGGCTATACCTGCTGCTGCTGTGCAGCTGTGAAAGCTGTGAAGCTGCTGTGCAGCCTCAGACCGCCTCTTTGAGCTCCTGGTGTCTGCTCTGTGTGGTAGGAATTGTGAGAGATGACTCATCCCAGGTGCTTGCACAGCCTCTGGCTCAGCATTATCCTACCTGTAGCACAAGAGTGTGGGCCCAGGGTCTTCCCATTTCTGTGAGGCCCTAGACCACAGTCTGCTAGGGGCAGCCGGGACTCTCTGTGTTCCCTACCCTGGGACTTGGTCAGCAAAGCAGAGAGCACCTATGGGTGCCGTGCAGAGGGTCAGAGAGTCCCAGTTCTACTTTTGCTGTCCAGTAAGGCAGCTGCTAGCCTTGCACAGCTGGTTATGCTTAAAGGGATGAAAAGGGGCCGGGCAGTAGGTGTAGAGGTTAGGATGCTGGCGTCCCACATCCTAGTGCCTGGTTCAAATCATGGCTCCACTCCCGATTATGGCTTCCTGCTGATGCGCATTCTGGGAGGCAGCGAGTGATAGCTCAGGTGCTTGGGTCCCTGCTGGCCATGGGTGATTGTGTTTATGGCTCCTGGCTTCATCCTGGCTGCTGTGGGTGTTTAGGGGAGTGAGCCAGTGGACTTGAGTTCTCTGTCTAATAAAAAGCCAAAGCTGTCTGAGTGGTCACAGTTCCAGATGATTCTCTAAAGACTAATAAAGAATAAAGAAAGGCGGATGGTGGCCAAGTTGGGGAGGAAGCTATTTCCCAGCCGTGTTCCGGGTGCTTGCAGCCACCTGTGGCTGGCGGCCACTGTATGAGAGTCACTGCATAGCATTCTGCTTGGCAGTGGCCTGCACCGAAATCTCCAACGGCAGACCAACAAACAGCCAGCCTTCTCGGTGGGCTGTGGGGGTGTCTGGAGCACAAGCTGGGGACAACTAGAGATGTTTGGGAAAACTCATGATGACATCGTAGAGTGGGTCCGTGTGGGTCAGGGGCACACAGACAGGTAGATGGGGGCAGGGGGACCTGGAGCTAGTGGCAGGTATCCCACCCCAGGCCTTACCCTGCTCAGAAGAATGGCCTACAGAACAGGAGGGCGAGGGGCCACCTGGTGACAGAGGGCAGGGTCAGGCTGACAATAGGAGGGACTCAGGTCAGACTTAGAGACAGTCTGTGCCCTTGGCCAGGAATCCTGACAAGGTGAGGGCATTTGGGAATACTCCCGGGAAGCAGCCTGGCACACTGTGCCCCAAGACCGGCACTGCCCTGGGTTCAGGCAGGGGCACAGCTGTGATGACCTGAGAAGGACCCTGCTCCATTGCAGAATTGGCCCAGATATCAGGCCTGGCCCTCCCCGCCCCCCGCCTTTCCTGTTCACTTCAGCTAAATAGATCAGAAGGAAAAAGTCTGTTTGATTTTAATCTCAATGCAGGACACTGGAGATTACATTTTCCATGGAAAATATCAGCCGTTGCCTAAAATAGGACTTTGGAGAAAATGCTAGAAAGTGTATTTTTAGGTTACGTGCCTCCCCCCAGACCCCTGCTGTCCAGAGGCTGCTAGATAATCTTGGTCATTCACCTGCCAGGTGCAGACCCTGCACCTGCCAGGCAGGTGATCTGGGAAAGGGCTCCCATAGGAGCGGATGCTGGCAAACCAAAAACTGAGTGGGGTGGGGTGGGGTGTGGGAGGACAGAGGCCAGGTCTCACACCTGGCAGGAGCTTGGGACTCCTACTCTGCCTCCTCTTAGGCTGTTGGGGTGGTTGGGAAACTTCAGGTGTTCAAGATGGCCAGTTGCACCTGGTAAAGGTGCATCAGGAAATGCAGGCGACAAAAGAGAAATCTGCACACAAACTAAGGTGTTCTTTGCCTGTAGGGAGGCTGTGCTTGGGAGGGAGAGGAGACCGGTCAGGGGGAGGCAGTGCTGACTCTGCAGAGGGAGTCCCCGGCAAGGAGGGACTCAGAGGACTGAGCGCACTGCACACCTGGTCCCAGTGGTCTCGGTGGGCTGGTGTGGCAGAGATTGGGTAAGCCAAGGGAGTGAGCCAAGGGGGAAGAACTGAACAAGGCTGAGCAAGAGGGGAGCCAACATCCCCCACACCTCAAGCCTGCATTCTCTTCTTGAGGCCTTAGCTTTGCCTGGTGGTGGAGTGGGGGCGGTATTGGAGAGGAAGGTCTCTGGCCCTGGGCCATGTGAACCAAGCCATGGAGATGGTCCTCAAATGTAGGCGTGCAGGGTGGAGGCAGCTGGAGGTCTAGAGTAGGGAGGAGAGGGGATGGCTAGAGAGCAGCCTTGGGTGGGCATGGTGGGGAGGGGCATAGGCTGTCCAAGGGTCCACTGCTCACTGCTGCTCGGTAACACACCTGTCTCTTCTCCTTGATTTCCACTGCTGCCTGGCTCCTGCAGAGCTCCCAACTGAGGAAGGTGAGGCCTGGGCCCGACACAGTCACCTTGGCTTTCCCTCACGGGGGCCGGGCCATCTGGCCTTGGGGAGGGTGGAGGGGTCCAGGGCTGCCCTCACACACTGCTGCTGTTCACAGGGAAGTCCCTGTGGGCACTGGTGCTGGAGCAATTTGAGGACCTGCTGGTGCGCATCCTGCTGCTCGCCGCTCTGGTCTCCTTTGTAAGTGGGATTCTGCTGTGCTGGGTGGCCCGCCTGGACAGCCATCCCCACAGCTGGGCTTGGAGGCGCACAGGGCTCTCCTCCATTTAGCCTGCTCCTGGCCTCCGCAGGAAGTCCCCCTGCCCAGTTCTGACTGCAGCTATCCTGGCCTGAGCCCCCAGCTCAGCCCTTCCCTCTAAACTTAAGTGCTTGTCTACCCCCCCCAGCCCATTGTCCACCTGGCTGTCAGCAGGGGGTGGTTTCAGCATCCCAGCCTGACCCACCCCTTCCCTGTCCCAGGATCTCTGCATCCTCCCCACAGCTACAAAGGCCTCGGGGCTGGAGCTGGTCTCCACTTCTCAGCCTGGGCTCTGGTTCTGTGGTCAGACAATGCTGCCCTGGCCCAGACATCCCAAACAAGATTAAGTGCCAGCATCCCTTGTGAAAAACCTGGATTTCTGGTTTCTGGCTCAAAAGATCTGGGGTGGGCCTGAGAATTATGTTTCTAACACATTCCCGGGTGCTGCTGTGGGCTGGGGGGCCACCAAGAAAGACTAGCCCTTTCCCAGCCCACAGCCTCCCGACCCAGAACAGGGGAACAAGCCTATAGTGTGACCTGACTCCCTGGCTCTGCCCCCACAGGTCCTGGCCTGTTTCGAGGAGGGTGAGGAGACTACAACAGCCTTTGTGGAGCCACTGGTCATCATGCTGATCCTTGTGGCCAATGCCATCGTGGGCGTGTGGCAGGTGGCTGGGGCACATAAGGGTGGGACCCAGTCCTGGGGTGGGGGGGAGGTCCTCTTAGGCAGCAGGTGTACCCTTCACCTGGAGGTTCCCTCATCTCTTCCCTGCCTCTAGCTCCCTTGCAGGGGGCGGTTTGCAGTGGGCAGCAGGGGCACACGGCTGCTGCCTCATTCCACAGGAGCGTAATGCTGAGAGCGCCATCGAGGCCCTGAAGGAGTATGAGCCCGAGATGGGCAAGGTGCTGCGGGCCGACCGGAAGGGTGTGCAGAGGATCCGTGCTCGCGACATTGTGCCTGGGGACGTGGTAGAAGTGGCTGGTAGGCCGGGGCCACCTGCTACCACCCCTCTTCTAGCGCCTCTAGACTTAGGGTGGGGGAAGGTGGGAGAAAGGGGGCAGACTCACTGCCCAGGCTGCTTCCAGCCTGGCCATGGTTTCTGATGGGGCAGGGGGAGGGGGATGCTGCTGGCTTCCCTGGGGGAGGTGGCCAAAGCCACTCCCAGTTGAGCCCTTCTGCTCACTGCAGTGGGAGACAAAGTGCCGGCTGACCTCCGCCTTATCGAGATCAAATCCACCACGCTGCGTGTAGATCAGTCCATCCTGACCGGTGAGATCTGGAGGCCAGGGCGGGGCAGGGGTGGGACTGGAGAACAGGTGTGGCTTCTCACATCTCCTTCCACTGCCAGGAGAATCCGTGTCCGTGACCAAGCACACAGATGCCATTGCAGACCCCAGAGCTGTGAACCAGGACAAGAAGAACATGCTGTTTTCTGTAAGTCCTTGGGGTCCTAGGGCCCCAGGCCAAGGCAGTGAGGGTAGAAGCAACAGCGTTTAGGGTTCAGCAGTCAGCGTCCTTCCAGGGAGCAGCCACCTCTTTGCAGGCAGACCTTGGGCTGGCTGTTCCAGGTTGGGAGGGAAGCTCACAGGCCAGCAGCTGGCACCAAGAATCTCAAAGGAGGAAAGATGGGCAGTCCGGTTGACCACAGGTCATTTCCTTCATTGGTCTGCACTCTGGTTCCCTGCGGGCAGGAGCGAGGTCTGCACTCTGGTTCCCTTGGGCAGGAGCGAGGTTGGGCTGCCAGCAGCACACACCTTTATGCCGCCATGTCCACAGCACAAGGATGCCTGTTTGGAGTAAACTGAGCCCTGGGCCTCTGTTGGACCATTTTATAGAAGAGAATGTATAGGCACAAGGCTGCCTATGCTTCATACCAGGCTTGGAATGGATGCACTGGGGCAAAGGGTTTCTGGATTGTTCTGTGTTTACATATGCACTGGGAAGCCCATGCTGTACTAGCTGATTTGTCAGATGTCAGCCCCGGTGCGGGGCACTGGCTGCAGTCCCTGCTTTCCACAGCTGAGTGACCCATTCAGTACTAACCTAGATGGCGAGAAAGAGAGCCCAGGAAGGAGTGGGCACCCAACTCTGGCCCAAAGGAGTCTGGGGCCCTGGGCCCTGCCTGGCATTGAACAGCCCTCCCCTTGTCTCTCCTCTGGCCAGGGTACCAACATCGCATCCGGCAAGGCAGTGGGCGTGGCTGTGGCCACAGGGCTGCACACGGAGCTGGGCAAGATCCGGAGCCAGATGGCATCGGTGGAGCCTGAGCGGACACCACTGCAGCGCAAGCTGGACGAGTTCGGGCGGCAGTTGTCGCGCGCCATCTCCCTCATCTGCGTGGCTGTGTGGGTCATCAACATTGGCCACTTTGCCGACCCAGCCCACGGTGGCTCCTGGCTCCGTGGCGCCATCTACTACTTCAAAATCGCCGTGGCCTTGGCTGTGGCCGCCATCCCCGAGGGTCTCCCAGCCGTCATTACCACGTGCCTGGCGCTGGGCACACGGCGCATGGCACGCAAGAATGCTATTGTGCGGAGCCTGCCGTCTGTGGAGACCCTGGGCTGCACCTCAGTCATCTGCTCCGACAAGACGGGCACCCTTACCACCAATCAAATGTCTGTCTGCCGGGTGAGTGTTGCAGCCGTCCTGGTGGGGGGGTGCCACCACCGCTGTGTGACACTGGCCAGGCCAGCCCCTACCCTGACCTTTCCAGCGAGGGAGTAAGGGTAGGAGGGAACCCAGGGGCTATATCCCCCTTGTGGCAGAACTGCTGACTGGCAGACAGCACCTGGCTAAACACGTGACACCAGGTGGTCCTCCGTCTCCCCATCTGATGTTTGGGCATGCAAACCCTATCGGGGAACTGTCAGAGACACAGCAAAGTCGAGCACGGCCTCGCAGGGCCTGGACCCAGGCCTGCTCCTGCTCCCTCATGACCTTGCCGTCCATGTCTGTCACCAGATACACCGGCTCCAGTGACCCGGGAAGGGCTAGGGCAGGAATTATTTATCCCCTGGAACTTGACCCCCACCTTCCAGACCCACAGTCCACAGGCTCCAAGAATTCCAGCTGGGCCCCTGGAAGGCTCCTGCTGACCCAACATGGGGTGGAGGCAGGGAGGTGGTGACGGCCTGGATTTCCCTTTCCTACCACCGCTGACCACTGCCGCCCACCACCACTTGGAGTCCCAACTCAGCTCTCAGGCCTCCAAGAAGCCCATCAAAGGCTGCTGTGGGACGGGGGCACCAGCCAGCTGTATGGCCCTATGGCTGCTGGCTGGCTACCATCCCTTAAGGCTTTAGCATAAGATACCTAGGCTGAAAGGAGTTGGGAAGCGCAGGGTCTGGAAATTGCAGAGGCCTCACCTGCCGGGCTGTGGGTAGTGCCTGCTGGAAGACTGGCCCCAGGAGCAGGGAGAGGAATAGGAGCAGGGGGCCTTCATGTGACACCTTGCAGGTGCCGGACTAGCTGGCCACTGGCTGGGCAGCTGGTGGAGTCCCCTCAGCAGAGCCAGCAGACAAGGAATGGGCAGCCCTGGGGGGCTGCAGGAGGGACACCTGGGCTGGAGGGGACAGAGCTGTGGAGATGTCCTCATCTCCAAGGGAAACCAGGGGCTGCTGGATTCAGATCTCACCTCCTCAAAGGCTTGGCCTGGGGTTACACAGGCAGTGGGCAAGGACCCAGCCTTCCTGGCCAGTTTCAGATCCCTCAGTCTGCACCCAGGAGTATTGAGGACGTGGCCAGTCCCCTAAGGAGTCCAGGACAGGCTGACAGCCTAAGCTGGACCTACCTGAGGAAGCAGACCCCCACCTGGACACCTCGTTCTTGACCTCCTGGGTCAGGGAAGAGAGCCAGCAGGACCCCCACACTGGGACCAGGCATAGTGCAAACCGGCTAGCCCGGGCAGGGGGAGGGGGCCAGGCCTCCCCCTGAGCAGCCCTTTGTTCCCCTGCAGATGTTCGTGGTAGCCGAGGCTGACGCAGGCTCCTGCCATCTGCATGAATTCACCATCTCCGGCACCACGTATACTCCCGAAGGCGAAGTGTGAGTGTGGGTCGAGCGGGTGGGCGAGGCTCCCCGGAAGGCGTGTCCAGGGACTGTGGGCGTGACCTGAAGGCTGGACGCCTCCTGCCCTGGGGTTGGGCCACGACTGCTGTGCTGACCGACAGCTTCCGCAGGCGGCAGGGGGCGCTGCCAGTGCGCTGTGGCCAGTTCGACGGACTGGTGGAGCTCGCCACCATCTGCGCGCTGTGCAATGACTCGGCCCTGGACTATAACGAGGTGCGTGTACGCTGCCTGCGCCCTGCCCTCCCTGTCGTCTGGCCTCTGTGGACAGATGCTACTCCCAGTGCCCCAGAGCTCCGCTTGAGAGTGTCTCGCCGCAGGAGCTGGGCTGCCCTCACATGCTCACCCTGACTCAGAAGCATGCCCCTGGGGGCTCTCTGGCTGTGCCACTTGCAGCCTAAGGCGAAGTCCTTAGTCAGCTCCCCTGCCAAGCTGAGGGCAGTAACAGGCCCCTCAGGGGAGAGACTTGATGAAGTTTTCACTGATGGCAGGAGACTTGAGCTAGGGAGCCCCAGGCAGCTGTTGTGCCCAGTGAGATCTTGGCTGAGCCCTGGCCAGGGACTCAGGGTACAGGAGAGAAGGCATGGGTCAGAGAAGAATGTATAAGCCAGAAATCCCCAGATTTTGTGGCAGTTTGGATGAAAGAGAGAGAGAGGTGCTCCTGGCTGGGGATATCAGTGTAGGGCAAGCAGGAGAGAAGGGGATAGCCTGAGCCCGGGAGACCCATGGGCAGTGTTTGGCAGGGGGGCTTGGAGCTCAGGAGTTGGTATCACTCATCTGGCTACTGGCAATTATGAACAGGTGGCATGATGCGGGAATGGGGGTGGAGGTTCAGGGAGAGAAGGTAGGAGGGTAGGAGGAACAGAGCCCACACCCTAGGGGGTTGAGGCTGGTGAAGGAGGCAGAGGAGAGCAGGTGTGTGGTTGTGACCGTCACTGCCAGGTGCCACCCAACCCCAGGCCCTTGCAGAGAAGACACGGGAACTGTGTGTGGAGTGCCAGAGTGAAGAGGGAGGAGTGGGGAGTTAGAGGGTGGGGGGATCACCTGCCCTCAGCCCCTGGGTGCTGTCAGGCCAAAGGCGTATACGAGAAGGTGGGAGAAGCCACGGAGACAGCCCTGACCTGCCTGGTGGAGAAGATGAACGTGTTCGACACAGACCTACAGGGCTTGTCCCGTGTGGAGCGAGCCGGCGCCTGCAATGCGGTGAGCAGGGTGGGGCTAGGGTTGGCTGGAGCTGGGAGAGAGGGGGAGAAGGCCTGGGGGCCTCCTGGAGGAGGGAGGACTGTGGCTGCTGGATGAGCCACAGAGGAGGTGCTGGAAGAGGGAGGTTCTGAGTGTGGGCCAGGGCCTGCCAGAGAGCATGGTACAAGCCTTGAATGACAGGGTCGGGAGCCAGAGGTACCATTCTGTGGAGAACCAGAGGGTCTGGCCTTGACCCTGGCACCCTGACCTGTGTGGGCGGCTCCTGCAGGTCATCAAACAGCTGATGCGGAAGGAGTTCACCCTCGAGTTCTCTCGAGACCGGAAGTCCATGTCCGTGTACTGCACACCCACCCGGACCGACCCCAAGGCCCAGGGCAGCAAGATGTTTGTGAAGGTGGGGGCCTGCTTGTCTGGTCTTTGAGTGGGTAGTCCACAGTCACAGCTTCAGAGCCAAGAGCCAGGGTGGTCAGGGTGCCGTGCAGGCCTGGAGGCTAGATACCGGCATGGAGATGGAACAAGGCCCCCATGCCTGGCTACAGTCCCCACATGACCATTAAGTCACCCTGTTGGCTTGTTGGAGCAGGGCTGGATGGTCTCAGAAGCCCTCTGCCTCTGCCTGGTGGTGGTCCCCAGCCTGGGTGCAACTGTGTTGGAAACTGAGTCCTCCAGAGGTAGAGGCGCCAGTTCTTGTCACCGCTGCTGCTTCCAAGCAGGAAGTGCAAACCCCTCAGTGGGTTCTGAATTGGGAGCTCTGTTGGGGAGGGACAGGCCATTGACAGGGCGAGGTCTAAGGCAAGACCCTTCCAGGCTGCTGTGTGGCACCCCAGAGACCTTGTCCCCTGGCCACAGCTCTGCAGTTCTATTTCCCATCTCCCTGCTGCTGAAGCCACCACAACTCTGGGATCAAGGGAGGACACCCTGACTCCAACCCCCACTTTGCACCTCCACAGACTTTCGTAGCTGCGGGCTGGGGAGATGAGACAGTGCCAGGCAAAGGTGGAAGGACTCTGAGCCCCTCTTCACTCTTAGGGTTACTCATAGGGGTGACCCACTTGGTCCCCACCTGAGCTTTCCAGAATGGATTCTGCTTTGCTGTGTGCACCAAGGGGTGCTCCTTTCTTGAGGCCTGCTCAGCTGGGCAGGAGGGAGAGGAGAAGGGGGATCCTACTGGCCTACCCTTGCCCTCCCCCACTCTGCAGGGGGCTCCTGAGAGCGTGATTGAGCGCTGCAGCTCAGTCCGGGTTGGGGGTCGCTCTGTGCCCCTGGGTCCCACCGTCCGGGAGCAGATCCTAGCCAAGATCCGTGACTGGGGCTCGGGTTCTGACACACTGCGCTGCCTGGCGCTGGCCACCCGGGACATGCCCCCGAAGAAGGAGGACATGCAACTGGACGACAGCAGCAAGTTTGCCCAGTACGAGGTGGGTGCTGGGCTTGTGGCGACCGTGGTGGCCAGTCGGGTAGGGTACAGGTCAGGGACATGCTCAGGTCCCTGCCCTCTCTCCCACCCCCCACAGACAGATCTGACCTTCGTGGGCTGCGTGGGCATGCTGGACCCGCCGCGTCCGGAGGTGGCTGCCTGTATCGCACGCTGCCGTCGGGCGGGCATCCGCGTGGTCATGATCACGGGGGACAACAAAGGCACAGCCGTGGCCATCTGCCGCCGGCTCGGCATCTTTGAGGACTCAGAGGACGTGGTGGGCAAGGCCTATACAGGGCGCGAATTCGACGACCTCAACCTGGAGCAACAGCGCCAGGCCTGCCGCACAGCCCGCTGCTTCGCCCGCGTGGAGCCTGCACACAAGTCCCGCATCGTGGAGAACCTGCAGTCCTTTAACGAGGTCACCGCCATGGTGAGGTTGGGCTGGGGCTGTGTGGTTAACTGGGACCTTGTTCTTTATTAGTTTGAAAGGTAAAATGCCAGGGAAAGAGGGAGAGAAAAGAGCTTTCCCATCCACCGGTTCACTCCCACGAAGGATCGCAGCAGCTGAGGTTGGGCCAGGCTGACGGCAGGGGCCCACAGGTGCCTCCTGAGTCTCCCAGGGAGTTATAGGAGCTCAAGCTCTAGGACCATCGCCTGCTGCTTCCCAGATGCACTAGTGAGCTAATGGGAAGCGGAGGAGTCAGGACCCAAACTGGCACTCCAAGATGTGGTATGGTGGCTGCAGGTGCCCACAGAACCTGCCACGCCCCTGTGCTCTCAGCTTTCTGATTGATCATGAGTGCAATCTTGACCCAGACCTTTACCTGGGCACCAGCCTTCCTCCTGACCCTAACACCTGCCCGACCCTCAGTCATGGCCTTGCCCTTGTCCCTCAATGGACCTCAACCTTGTCCCTAACTTCAATTTTGCTTCCTTTTCTGCCCTTACCCCTCCTACCTCACTGGGGGTGGACTGAGTTGAGGGGTGATAGGGAGGTAGAGGGGATGTGTGTGACCCCCAGTCTGCCCTGGCACATAGACGGGCGATGGCGTGAACGATGCACCAGCCCTGAAGAAGGCAGAGATTGGCATCGCCATGGGCTCGGGCACCGCTGTGGCCAAGTCAGCCGCTGAAATGGTGCTATCCGATGACAACTTCGCCTCGATCGTGGCCGCGGTGGAGGAAGGCCGCGCCATCTACAGCAACATGAAGCAGTTCATCCGCTACCTCATCTCCTCCAACGTGGGCGAGGTGGTCTGGTGAGGCGCCATGTCCCTAAAACAAGGGGTGGAGGGAGCGCCCGTTCTGAGACGGGGCCTACCCTGTCCCTCCCCACAGAGACCCTGGGGACCTGTGGATCGGGGTGTCCCCTCTCACCCCACATCCATATCCTGTTTCCCACTTCCACATTCATAGTAGACCCAAACTAGCAGTGATGTGTGTGAATGTGTGTGTGTGTGTGTGCACACAGCATGTGCCTCAGACATACATGTCCACCAGTTGATGTATGCATGCCCTTGGGCATGAGTGCAAACACAGTGTGTCCCAGCCTGTAAGAGTGTGCACACTTGCTTTCACAAAGGAGCTGCTGGTGGGGACAGGGAGCACAGGCTTGCTGGACACGTGTGAGTGGAGTGGCTCGGCATGATGGGACATGTGTGCACGTGCTTGATTGTGCTTGCCGGGCTGCGTGGTGTATGCTTGGGTTTGCAGGTGTTTGATGCTTGAGCATGCGCTGTGTGAGAGTATGTGTGTGTGTGTGGTGTGTGTGCCTAGCCCCTGCCAGGCCTAAAAAGCAGACATATCCAGAGTCCAGGGCTGGGACTGGACCAGGCAGAGTTGGCCGGGCGTGAGGCAGGATGGTGGGCTGCTGTAAGGAGAGAGGGTGTGAGTGGGCACTAGGCCTCCTATGCGGCACAGGCTGGCCCTGCTTGGAGCTAGAGCACATGCCTCTGGTTCCAGCATCTTCCTCACGGCAATTCTGGGCCTGCCCGAAGCCCTGATCCCCGTGCAGCTGCTCTGGGTGAACCTGGTGACGGATGGGCTCCCTGCCACAGCCCTGGGCTTCAACCCGCCCGACCTGGACATCATGGAGAAGCTGCCCCGGAACCCCCATGAGGCCCTTATTAGCGGCTGGCTCTTATTCCGATACCTGGCCATTGGAGGTGAGCAGGGCCCCTGCCAGGCCTCCCAGAGCTTTCTGGGTGGGTTCCTGAGGGCTTCCTAAGGGCGTTGTTAGGCCTGCCAGTGGTGGATGGTGGGACTCCACCTTCTTTGGTTTATGCAGGCTGTAGGTTCATGGCACTGAGAATACTCAGCACACCCCAGGCATGGCTGGACACAGGCCCCACCTGTGTCACTGGCCTGTCATGATTGTGTCTCATCACTGGTCTTAGGCAGACATTCCGTGGGAGGCAGAACAGCTGCTGTAGCTCCAGCCCTCATGATCACCTCATTACTACTTTAACCGAGCCTGAAAACATATATATATATATATATATATTTTTATATATATATATATTTTTATATATTTTTTAAATTGAAGGTAGAATTACATAAAGAGAAAAGATCTGCCATCCGCTGGTTCACTGCTCAGATGGCCACAATGGCTAGAGCTGGACCATTCCAAAGCCAGGAGCTTCTTCTGGTTCTCCCTCCTAGGTGTAGGGGCCCAAGCACTTGGGCAGTCCTCCATTATCTTCCCAGATAGGTTAGAAGGGAGCTAAATGGGAAGTGGAGCAGCTGGAATTTGAACCGGTACCCATATGGGATACTGGTGCTATACAAAGAGGCTTAGCCTACTATGCCATCAGGCCAACAGAGCTTTTTACCATGGTAATTGTATGAGAAAAGCCTCAAGCTATAGTTTTCATTGGTCGATGTTAGGGTATGTGCTTATTTCTCCCAGCCAATGAGGGTGCGGCAGATGCTGCTTGCCTCTCTGGGACCAAGAGGTCCCAAAAGGTCTGCCAACTGCTTGGCTCAGAGAAGGGGGAAGGTGGTTCTCTGATGGAAATTCAAGGGGCTATTAGGATGAAAACATCGATGAAACAGAGCCACAGCTGTCAGCTGAAGGCGACTCTGCTTCCCCTCCTTGCAGTGTACGTGGGCTTGGCCACGGTGGCTGCCGCCACCTGGTGGTTTGTGTATGACGCCGAGGGACCTCAGGTCACCTTCTACCAGCTGGTGAGCAAGTGATGGCTGGAGCCGGCACCATGGGGGCTGGACCCGAGGTTCAGGCAGGTGGGCAGTGCAGTTCCACGGGGAGGGGCCCTGCCTACACAGACAGTCCTTAAAAATGGCATTCAGAGTCTATTTTGCTACATAAAGTTTTTTGAAATCTCTGCATGAAATTCTTGGAAGTCTTGAAAAATTTGTGGAAAATCAGTATCATTAAACTTTACAGATTTTTTTTTTTGAGAGAGAAATCCCATCTGCTGGTTCCATCACCAAAGCCCACCCTGGCTAAGGTAGGGTAGGATGGTTGGGGCTGGAGCTGGGAGCCAGGAGCTTAATCCAGGTCTTGCTTGTGAGTGGTAGGGAGCCAGTTCCTTGAGCCATCACCTGCTGTCCCCCAGGGAGTGCACTTTCAGGAACCAGAGCTGAGAACTGAATCCAGAAACTCAGAGTTCATGGGATGCAAGTGTCTTAATGACACGGCTAAACACCCACAAGCATTTCATTTAGTGCCATTTCCCACAAACCTCTGGTAGTTTGCTCATAAAAAAGCATCCAGTGCTAAGGAGCCGAGCTCAGAAATCACGAGAAAGCTAGAGAGGTGCCCAAAACCCCAAGCCAGAGAGGAGGCCCTTTCCCTCTCCTGTTTATGTTTATATATATATATCTCACCTACTTCGGACACAAGAGACCCCAGGCCCTGAGCACCTAGAACAAGAGGTGTATGTGTGGCAGATAAATGCTCACTGGTGAACTCAGAAAGTGTCAATAAGGCAGGGAGTGTATGATAAGAACTACAGGTCCTTGGAGACCCCTTGTTGTGATCTTGTGGCTGTGCAGAAGGCTCTAAGCGCGCTTGTGTGTACACCCGCTTTGTGTGTGCACCTGCCTCGTGTGTGCACCACCTTGTGTGTGCACCTGCCTTGTGTGTGCCTAAGGGAGGAGTGCCCCTGGCTGGAGACTTTGCTGCTTTAGGCACCCATGAGCATAGAGCCGTGTTCAAAGTTTAGGACACGTGCTGTGCTCCGTGACTAGCTCTGAATAAAAATAGGTGCTCTTGTCCCAGATGCTGGAGCTCAGTTTGTGGAGGCGGAAAACTCTTCTTGTTGACCTAAAACAGAGACCATTCCCTGTCTCTGTCGAAGTAAGACATCTAGCCAGGCCACGTGAAAGAGCAAGGGGAGGCACACACAGGGCCCTGCTTGCATCTCTGCATTGTGGGAAAGCAGGCTCCGTGGTCAGCGTCTGGCGCAGCAGCCAGCCGATCTCCGAGGATTCCAGGCATGGCACGCATCCCAGTTTCTAAGCTTCAGCTTCTGACACCTCTGTGCTCAGCATCCATCCCCAAGACCGGTCAACGGGGAGGACACTCCCCCTGGTCCCCACGATGTCCAGGAGAGCAGCACAGGAGTCCTCCCTCCCGCCTGCCTGCAGCACGACCTCCGACCACATCAGGTGCTGGGGGCAGAGTTCACACCAGAGGCAGTGGGGTCCCAGGGCTGAGAGCCACTTCCTTGAAGCGCCTTTTGTCCCCTATGCAAAGGTCCTGTGTTCGGCCTGCGCTTGGTGATTCAGACCATGCCACAGGCGTGGCAGAGCTGGCATTCAGCAGCAGAAAGGGAGTGAGGCGTGAATGACATATTACTTAGTAACAGGGCATGTGTGGCCTCCGACTGCTGTACCACAGAGTAGATTCCCTTCTGGCTGATGTACCCGGGCACGGCCTTGTTCAGTGGCCTCAGCCCTAATCACTGCCACTCCTGGACCACAGACACCTAGAGGCCCGCTCCTAATGCACCCCCAGAGAACAGCCCAGAGCTCCCAACCCCCCACCGCCACCTGGTGCCACTGTGTGTGTTCTGACCCCCGTAATCCAGAACAGTCACCCTTCTGTGCACCTGCTGCTCCCAGAACCAGGGCAGCCCCCTGGTCTCCTTCTTGGTGGGGGGGCACCCCTCCCAGGACTTCGTCTTCCCACCCAGCAGCTGTTCCTCTGACTGCTGCTCTCCCTGCCCCCCAACAATGGCTCTTGGTTCAGAGACACTTCCTCAAGTGCTCCGAGGACAACCCGCTCTTCGCCGGCATTGACTGTGAAGTCTTCGAGTCCCGCTTCCCCACCACCATGGCCCTGTCTGTGCTCGTGACCATTGAAATGTGTAACGCCCTCAACAGGTGGGCTGCATGGGGGCGTGGAGCTGGGGCTCAGGGATGGGGTGTGAGCATCAGCAGGGCCTGAAATTGGGCCAGGATTGAGTGCCAAGAAAATTGGGCCAGGATTGAGTGCCAGGATTGAGTGCCTAGGGCAGGCCCCATCCCCCAGCACCACCTGAGCTGAGCGCCCCTTGCCCTTGGCAGCGTCTCGGAGAATCAGTCCCTGCTGCGGATGCCACCCTGGCTGAACCCATGGCTGCTGGCGGCTGTGGCCATGTCCATGGCCCTGCACTTCCTCATTCTGCTTGTGCCGCCTCTGCCTGTGAGTTGTCCCACCCTGCTCCCGACTCCTCCAGTGCTCGGGGTGACAGGAACCAAGTGAACATCATGGACTTGGGCCAGTTGCGGGACCTCTGTGCAGGATGTGGCAGCAGGACAGGGGAAGGGTCCACACCCTCGGGAGTCCCCAGGCATGAGGGATAGAGGCGGCCACTGTCCCAAGGCTGGAATGGGAAGAAAGATGGCACTGTCTCCCAGATCAGGCTCCCCTTCCCCATGGTGCAGCCAGGTTGTGGTGCCATGGGTGTGGGCAGCAGAGGGCAGAAATAGAAGAGCTGTGGGGGCTACCTGGGTGGAACAGGTGGATGACTGAGGTCGTGCAAACCTCCTCCAACCATGGTCTCCCCTACCCGCCCACCTGCACGCCAGCTCATCTTCCAGGTGACCCCGCTGAATGGACGCCAGTGGGTGGTGGTGCTGCAGATCTCTCTGCCCGTCATCCTCCTGGATGAGGCCCTCAAGTACCTGTCCCGGGACCATGTGGATGGTGAGTGGGCTACCCAGACCCTCCTGCCTCCCACCTGTGCTGCTCCTAGCCCTCCCTGTGTGCTGGGGCACCTAAATGGCCTCTGGACCTTGTACTAGCCAGGGCAGGGGAGAGAGGAGAGGGAGTCACAAAGCTGCCAGCAAGGGGCACTGTCATTTGCCTCCCTGCTGTCACTCACCACTGCCTGTGCATGACCAGGACGTGGGGCCTTGGCCTTTGACCCTGCTACACACTAGGCCTGTTTCCACACTGGTGTCCATGGGACAGTAACAGGCCCATAGGCAGCCACTGGTCACCTCCGAGACTCCCGAGTGCACTGGATCGGCCACCGTGGTACTGCCTTGTGGGTGGGTGCAAGCAAAGACTCTCTGTGTCGGAGCTCACAGCTCTAGTTCCTTGTTCACCCAGGACCAGAAGTTGAAATGGCAGGGGTGAGCCCAGGAGGGCAGGGTGAGAGGAGCAGGCCGGGGCAGGGGTCAGTCAGTGGAGTCTTGGTGGGCAGGGCCGAACCTGCCCTGAGCAATACAAGGACATTGTGGTTCTCACCCTCAGAGTGCTAGGAGGGTAGGGTGAGCTGTGTGGACCCCGGGGGTCTGAGCAGAGGTTAAGGCCATATGCAGGGGGCCTGAGCTGAGCCACAGAGGCCTGCCCAGGGGCAGCTGGGCCTTTGGGGGTTCACCTCTGACAGGAATGTATGCCAGCCCCAGGGGAGGGGAGGAAGCAGGCTATAAATAAATCACATGCCTGTCATTCCATTGGGACCATGGCCATCAATCGGTCCCCACCCCCAGGCCGGCTGATCCTGCTGGGCGTTGCAAATATTTCCTCTTAAAAAGGACCCAAATGAGTCGGCCTCCTCTGTTTGGAAGAGCTGGCTGACCACTCCATACCTATTTAGTGGGCTCCTTCAGGGATGAATCATGGCGCCTTGGAGCCTGTGTTCACGGGACATTGGATAAGCCACTCAGGTGCCCGATGGGGCAGGGGAAGCAGAGGAGGGAATGGGTCTTCATCCGAGTGCCAGGGAAGCCAGGCCCCCTGAGGGACAGAGACGGCTTGGGTGACTTTTTTGTCTTCTCCAGCGGACGTCCCTAGTGGCCACAAGAATTTAGTCCGTTTTCTAAAGAAAACTTGAAAGAAACTAACTCCTCACAGCACCCGCCATGGCTGACATTTCGGGGTAATAGGGGAGTCACAATGGTGGCAGGTTTGTAGGCCCAATGGGAAGAGGACAGGGCCAGTTAGAAAAGTTGAGAAGGAGCAGGTTAAAGATGTTTTCTAGAAGATTCTGGGTGACAGCACAGGTGTGCTAAGCTGAGCCTGAATCTGAAGGGCAGGGGCTGGAAGAGCACCACTAGTGAACCTGGTGGATGTGCGCATGGAGAGGCCCAGGAGCTGGCGTGGGCCCCGTATGCCAGGCAAAGGGCCGTGGGGACCCACAAAAAGGGGAGTAAGCGTGGAAGGCCTGTGGCCACCATGGAGGATAGACAGGTGGGTCAGACCCCAAACAGGGAGGCTGGCAATCACTCTGGAGCTGGGCCATGCAGGCGACCCAGGTCTGACCACAGTGAGCTTAGCTGGTCACAGGCGATGTCCTTCTGCACCATTGTCCTGGGTGACCACGCAGCCCCTGCTGAAAGGGCCATGCCCAGCCACCATAGGGGCTGCGGACCCCACGGGGCACGCAGGGAGGTTGCCCGTGGCCACAGCCTCAATTTGGGGCGATGAGGCCCCAGAGAGTGTGTTCGCTGTGGCCGGTGCAGCTGTCCCTGGGGCCTCCTAAAGCGGCCTAGGCGGCAAGAGAAGGGACCCTTTGTGTTCCCAAGCCAGCTCGGTGGCCTTTTAGGGAAGTTTGGCCAAGGCCTGATGCCTGTGACTCCCTGTGATTTACGAGAGGTGTGTGCTAGGGGAGTCGCAGGCACAGGGTTGGTCCTGAGGGGTTGGGAGCGCCTCTTGTCGCCACCTCCTGGCTCTGCCCAGGTGTGGCTGAGCAGCTGTCAGGCCAGGCCTGCCAGCTGGGTCCTGGGGAGGTGGGGAGGGCTGCCAAGCAGGCTGAGCACAGACAGAAGGAAGGAGGAGGCAGCCTGGGTGTGTGCGTTCACACCCACATCTTCACACACCCTGTCTCGGCTCTTTCTTCCAAAAGACAAGAACCGGAAGTGAGTGCTGGGAGTGGAGTGGAGTTTGCTGTGCGTGCCTCCAACGGACAGACGGGGCCCAAGCCTTCGCCCCACCCACTGCCACCCCTGCCCTCCCCCACCCCACATGTCCATGCACCTGTGAGACGGACACACAACAGGCCTGAGGCCAGAACAGCCACTCCCTGACCTGCCTTGGGGTCTGTGTCCCCGCTGCCAGCTGTCCCTGGGGGGCTGTGTCTTTCCCAGCTGTGTACAGTCCCCACCTCAAGTTACAAGGGTGCTGCCGAGAAGCCAGTGCCCCCGCCACCCACCGTGGAGTCCACAGAGCACATCCGGGAGCCCGGGCGTTTCCTTGGTGACTGATGCCTCTGACCTGTCCCTTGGGCCTGGGCCGGGGGGAAGGGCATCCTCCACACCACCCGGCCTGCCTCCCCCAAGTCTGCCAGTCTGTTTCTGCGTGCACAGGCCCCAGAGGGGGCTGAAGACTATGTGGGAGGGGCTGGGCGGGGACCCCTGCCTCACCTCTGTCTACTGCCTATACCCAGGTTTCCTGTCCTGGGCATCAAGTCCTAGGACTGTGTGGTCTGCTGGGCAGAAGTGGGGTCTGCCACCCACACCCTTAGTGCCTGAGATCCACACACACCGGTGCCCGACCCCGTGCCCTCTGCTTGTCCAGCTGGGGACCTCTGAGTCTCCCAGACTCCACACTGTTGGCCTATCCTCCTCCTCCTCCCCCTGCCTGCCCCCATGAACTGAGAGGTTGTTTCCTAGGATGGCTGGCTTCTGTGGGAAGCATATCAGATGGTAGGGAGATGACGCGTGTGTGGGCAGAATTGTTCTCTTAGCTCAGCTTCTGCTCCTTTGACATAAAAAAAAAAAAAAAAAAAAAGCTCGGCGTAGCTGCAGCAAGTTTCTGATGGTGCGTGTGTATCCGCCCCAGAGTGCACACAGGAGATTGTTTGATATGTCAGTCAAGACACCCAGTCTGCTCTGTAGGGATGCACCCTTTGGTCTGCGGTCAGCGGGGCTGCACATCCTGAGACCTCTCCTGGCCCACCTCCCTTGCCGCGTACAGATTCCAAGGAGTGGAGGCGTTGGGAGAAGCAGAGGCCAGGAGGTGGGTCTCTGCAGGACCCTGCAGTCCCCTGGCCTATCATGTGGTGGAGCAATAAAGGTTGTGTGCCTGGGGCAGCCAAGGGAGTCAGCCTCTGTTTTCCTGGAGGGGCAGCCATCAGCTCTGGGTTCTTTGCACCTGCACCCGATGTTTTAGTGCTGTTCTTTGCTCCAAAGGTCCCCCCACACCTCTGCCCCCAGTGACAGGTACAGGTCCTTTGCCTGACCAAACTGGACAGATCTTGACAGTTGGCATTGAAAGACGGTGGGGCAGGGTGGAGCTGAAGCTGGGAGGGGTTTGTGCCTTTGCCTGGGGCGAGCTTGGGCTGGCAGCTAGAACCTCAGGAGCTCCTCACCTCAGAGTCTCCCCAGCCCTGGACTGTTCTATAGATCCTGCCACTCTTCCTGTGGCTGCTCCCATGTCTGTTTAAAAAGATTGATTTATTGATTTGAAAGGGAGTTAGAGAGATGGAGAGAAAGATCGTTCATCCACTGGTTCACTCCCCAAGATGACCACACCATAGCCAGGACTGGACCAGAGTGGAGCCAAGAACCAGGAGC
The DNA here is from genome assembly GCF_030435755.1 of Ochotona princeps. Lineage (NCBI taxonomy): Eukaryota > Metazoa > Chordata > Mammalia > Lagomorpha > Ochotonidae > Ochotona > Ochotona princeps. Next base: position 40,037,562 of record NC_080848.1, on the reverse strand, counting down.
TTCTTTTGGGTCTCCCATGTAGGTGTAGAGGCACAAGGCTTGGGCCATCCTCCGCTACTTTCCCAGGCGCATTAGCAGGGAGCTACATCAGAAGTGGATCCGCCAGGACTCAACCAGCGCTTACATGGGATGCCATGCCACAGGTGGCGTCTTAACACACAATCCCAAAACAGTAGCCCCAACTCTTGTCTGTGTCCCCTTGCCCTGTGCCCCGACCTTGTTAACCCCAGGGTCCCATCCAGTCTCTGCTTGACTCAAATGTCCGTTCCCTCAGATATGCCTGCAGGGGCCTCAGTGAGGCTGTGCCAGATGAGCCCACTTAACTTGGTGGCCCTGCCTTCTGGCAATAGGGAATCTGGGAAGTGAATGGCCAGGCTCATCAGTTCCCTTTTCTGGAGGGAAGCCTCACCTGAACATCTGGTCTACCCCATCCTCCTAGGGAAGAGACCTATGCAGGGACTCCAAGCTCCAGAACCAACCATCAAACAGATGAGGTCCAGTACAAAGTTAAAACAGAAAACCCTCGTTAACGGCCATCAATTGTTAAACGGCAGTTCTGAGCTGGGTACAGAGCCTGGTGCTGTGGCCGGAGCACCTGTTCCTAAAGCCAGGCAGGACTACAGGGACCCTGGGGGCTCCCGGGTTTTCTGCCAAGGGAGTGCCGATTTGTCATGTGTCCCACCCTAGGAACTAGGGTCACCATTTCCACATGGTCTGCCTGTGAGGCCTTGCCACACTCCTCTGCCAGGACCCTCACCTAACCCTGTGGCACATGCCATACAAGTTAGGGTTCCATTTGACAGATAAGCCCAACATCTCCAGCATCTGACCATTTGGCTTACTTCATTGTATTGGAGAAGGCAGTGCGTGGAGCTGAGATGGGCCAAGGACTGGGGGAGCTTGCACTGGAGACAGCTGGCTACAGCCTTCCCAGCAGCCTTGTAGACTCCCCCTGGCCTGCTGGAGTCGAGCTCCATCCAGCCCACAGCGTGGAGCCGACAGGCCAGGACACGGCGACAGCCAAGGTAAACAGAAAGGTCCACCTCACAGCGCCTGGCCCAACAGGGAATTCTGGGGCAAGACCTGGCACACTTCTTGCAGCCTCCTGGAGTAGGGGTGAGGGCAACTGCCCAAATGCCCATGGGTCCCCCTTCCCTTGCGGAGACAAGGACCCACACTGTACTTAGCACGGTGAGGGACCTCACTGGGCTGCGTCCAGAGACGTGAGGGAGAAGAGCAGCAGGGAGGAGAGAGGAGGCACATGTGTGCCCGGACCTTTCCATGTGTACACAGCAGCTTCATTCATTCAAGCCATCAGCAGGTGCAGAACCATTCAGAGCAACGACCCCTCCAGCTCCAAGTCTGTGTGGTCTGTGTGATGCCCCCATGAGATGTAAGACGATCAAGCAGAGCCAAGAGGCAGGAGAAAAGACACACGTGTGTGTGCTGTACTTCCACTTCCATAGGATTCTAGAAAAGACAGAGCACAGTCCCTGAGGGTGTCCGAGCAGCTGAGAGACAGGGAAAAGTTGGTTGCAGAGTGGCAGGAGGGAACCTTCTAGAAGCTGGATAAGGGATAGGCATGGCTACATGCATTGGTTCAAGAGCACCCGCTGTGACACATCTGAGCACAGTTTGATTTAAAAGGAAAACATGGGGGGCCCATGTTGTGATTCATCTGGTTAATCTACTGTCTAAAAGACTGGCAACCCCCATCACAAGCACCAGCTGGGATTCCAGACTGCTCTGCCTCTGATCCAGCACCCTGCCCGTGCACGTGAAAAAGCGTCAGGGGATGCTCCGAGTGCTTGTGACCCCGTCTCCCACACAGGAGACGCAGACACGTGGGAGCTCCTGGTTCCTGGCTTTGGCCTGGCTCAGCCCTAGTCATTGCAGCATTTTGGGGGTAGACCCAGTGGATGCAAGCCCTCTCTCTTTGTCTCTTCATCTCTGTCACTCTGCCTTTCAAATAAATGTTCAACATAAATAAAAGGACAAAGTGAGAGGGATATGTGTGTGGCTGGGATGTCCGCATCCCATACTGGAGTGGCTGGATTCATGTTCCCATTCCATTTCCAACTTCCTGCTACTGTGCATTCTGGGTGCTGGGTTCCTGCCACCTACCTGGGAGACCTGGATTGAGTCCCTGGTGCCCAGATAGACAAAACCAGAACCCCACAAAGTAGGAGCCCAGAGGGTGGTGGGGGAAGGTTGGGGGAAGATGCAGCCACCTTCACATGTAGGTGCATCAGCAGTGTCACAGTGGGGACAGGGCAGAGCGGAACCCGCCATGTGAGTGCTGTGGCAGGGGTGGGGGTGACAGGCCCAGGTGTCTGAGGAGCAAGGGGGAAGAGGAGGGTGACAAGAAAGGCCCTAGTAGTCGGGCCATGAGGAGCAGCCCATCTGGGCCCCTGGCTACTTCCTCCAGCCCTCCCCGTAGAGGCCTGCCTTTTCCATCCTCACTTTGCTAGCCTCAGATAGGCTGACCTGGAGCCCTGTCCTGGCCCAGGTCTGGGAGGCTGTTGGCATTAGGTGAGGCCCAGGGGGTTGGGGTCTGGGCCGAGCAATGTTCCTTACATGGTTGGACCCTGGATGTGTCTGTGGGGAGGCAGCTCAGGAGACCTCCTGGAGCCTGTGTCCTTCCTCCTGAGGCCGGGACTGTGCCTGCGGCTGGGCACCGGCTCCTTCCATGCTCCTCAGAACCGCTAAATTTAGCCAAGCAGGGCAGGCCATGGTGGGGCCGAACACTTGGCAGCAAGGCCCCGTCTCCCTACAAGGCCCGGCCCAGTGCCCGAGCCAGCCACCCAGCCTTTGGGCTTATAAGGCAGGCCTGCCGGCTCTCAAGTGGTGGAGCCTTTACAGTGGGCTCCCAGCCAACCCATCAGACTTTGGGGAGCCTCCTGCCCAGCCCCCTCCCCTCCAAACAGACACAGAAGCTGTTTGTCATGTGACCTCAGATCTGGTATCCCCACGTCCAGAGCCCCTGCTGGCTTCCTTATAAGAAAGATGGAAATTCTAGTAGGTGCCCCATGGGGCTACCTCTGACCTCTGGCCTGCTTCCCCTTGGACAAACATGGGTATCCGAATCTGAGGTTACTGGGGTGAAGGCCAAGGGTGGGAGAACCCAGAGCCAGCAAAGAACAACTTGGGTGCCAGCCGCTGCTGCTCTTGCCCTTGCAGGATCACTAGCCAGGAAAGGTGTGGGGTCTCTGAGCACCTCTCTGGATGTGACACTGTCTGAACGTGCGTGAGGTGGCCACAGCGCAGGCGCCTGGGCTGTGGCAGCACATGTGCACGCCTAGCAAGTCTGTGTGCTGTTCAGCAAAGCTGGGTCCTCAGGTCAGGAAAGAGGGGGCAGTGGACACAGTCAGGCCTCCAAGCCTCCCTTCTTTAGTGCTGTGCCTTGCATGTGGCCAGGAGAAGGGGTGGGGGTGCTGAGGGACACAGGCGTGGCCAGGCGCCTGTCTCCTTCCTCATCACAGACAGCTCCTGTTCTGGGGCCTCCTGTTCCCAGCTGGGACAGGAACTGCTCCCAACACATGCTTCTAGCTGCCCAGGAAGGAGATGCAGGGCAACTGAGACGATAGATACTGCTACAGGATTACAGGGGGCTGCTAGGGGGGTGGGGGGAGAAGTGAGGCAGCTCCCTGGGGCGGAAGGGTCAGGCCCGGGACATCGGGAGGGCTGGGCATGTGCCCGCTGCCCAGGAAGTAGCTCCACTCACACAGGCTGGGATTCCCAGCCAGGGCCTGGCTTCCTGCCTAGAGCTGTTTCCCAGAGCATGGGCTGCCTGCCACGGAGAAGATCCCCTATCGGCCTCGTGGGGTGGGTGGGAGCGGGTTAGGGGCAGGAAAAGGACACGGGGAGACTGCTGCTTCCAATCCACACCCCAGCTGAGCCTGGGCAACTTGCATCTGTCTCAGCTTTGGGTCCCCTCAGCTGGGCGTGCAGAGGTCCCCTCAGCCCCAGTGCTCATGGCATGGCATGTTCAGGACCTGGGTTAAGGTTGAAGAGAGCCAGACTCCACTGAGGGACTGTACCCCAAACTCCACAGGGGGACCTCGAGTTCTGTGCCCTCAGTGTTGTGAGGACTGCCCCACCCCCACATTCTGTCCTTAATCTCTAGGTACACAGGCTCAGAAAGACACCGCAATCCCTCCAAAGCCCCAATTCCCAAGGCCAGAGCAAGGAAGTGGGGTGTCCGGCTTCTCACCTGGATCTGGGGAAACTTCATCCTCCCACCCTGACAGCCTCATGTGACAAACGTGACCACTGTGCTGCCTAGGCACTTCCTGTCCCCTTCTCCCATTTGGTGGCCAGGAGGTGTGCCTGGGCAGCAATGGAAGGAGGGAGGGAGAGGCCGGGGTACAGCAGGGAGCCCAGCACACAGGTGGATGGAGCATGGTGAGGCCCAGCCCCCCAGGGCTGTCTGCAGGCCTAGGGCTGGAGCTCTTGCCATGGCTCAGCTCAGCCAGGAGTGTCAGGCAACAGGACCCGAGCAGCAAGCAGCACTTCCTCTTTTGGGCTGCAGCACTAAGGGACCCAAGCGCTCACCTGAGAATGAGGGGAGGCTGGTGGAGGTTGGGGGGGGAGGGTGAGGATGGGGTGGGCCCCCCGCTAGGGGGCAGCTGTAGGCTGAGGCTGTCCCACCATCATCCAGGCCCTGGCTGGAGCTCCTACTCAGTTCTGCCAGGATCACAGGGAGGACTGGGGGATGCCTGCCGTTTTTATCTCTGCCTCTGTGACCAGTGGTCAGTGGTTTCCTGCCAGCAGCTCCTGTTTCCGGAGGCCCAGCACAGCCCAGGCGGAGCCAGGAGGGGCAGTGGGGCTGGGCCTGGGTGGCCCCATCAGCCCCGCCCCCAGCTATCTTTGGGAATTTATTTGTCCACAGCCACAGCTTGTCCGCAGTCCACTGCTTGCCGGGGACTGAGAGACGCTCTGACCCTTCTCACCACCACCACCAAGGAGTCTGTGTCCAGACCCAGGTGCTACCAGTCAACCCGACTCCTGACCTCTGGCACCACCCACTTTCCCGCAGAAGCCGTCTGCGGCATCAGTGTGGTTGAGAGGGGGAGACTGGACAGGGGTGCTGGATTCTGAGCCCTGCCTGGCCCGCCATGGCACGGCGGCTCCAGCTTGTCCAAGAAGAGCTGGCCGCCTTCTTCTTCGAGTATGACACACCTCGCATGGTGCTGGTGCGCAACAAGAAAGTGGGCGTCATCTTTCGCCTCATCCAACTCCTGGTCCTGGCCTATGTCGTGGGGTGAGTCAGAGGCACGTGGATAGTTGCTCCCACCAGGGGACATTGAGGTGGGATGGGGAGGTCACCAGGTGCCCAGGCTGCAGATCCTGGGTCTGACTTGCTGATGGGCAGCACTGGGCAACGATGGGGCCGGGGCTCTTCACCTCTATGCCAGTGCCCAGCCTGCCTAGCCCTCACAGGCAGTGGGTGTGCCCCACTTCACCAGCCCACCAATGCCCACAGGAGATCCACCCTGGGTTATTGGAGAAAGGCTGGGTGGACGCACACCTGACAGGTCACCTCCAGCCCAGAGCTATGATTCCTCCCTGGGCATCGCTGGACCACTGTGCCAGAGCTCAGGACCAGAGACAGGAGGGGCTCCCCCTGCTGGCTGGCTGGCCAGACGGGACACCCCACCCAGGTCAAGCTCCTGAAACCAACCATGCCAGGCTGCATGCCTGGCGAGGTTTGCACTGGCCTGTGTGTATCTCCCAGCGGGCTTTGGGTGTGCACACCTTCCCTTGTGGATCTGCCATGCCTCGGTGCACATACCTGTGCCCAGGCTGAGGCAGCTCACTGACTGTCTGTGTCCCCTCACAGCAGCTCTGTAAGGAACTCCCAACGGAAAGTGGACTTTGCTGTGTATTTCTAGAACTCTCTGCTCCCCATTTTGGCCATGGGTACAACCCACACCGCTGAATGGAGCCCAGGGCCTGCCGATGGGGGTCCTGGACAGTGGCCCTGTGACCCTGGGAGCTCCTGGCATCCAACCTAGGGTGCAGCTGGAGCCAGGGCTCTGCTGTCACTTGTGAGACCCAGTGAGGCATGAAGGGCCTTGTTAGACCTGAGGACCCTGGCTTGAGGCCTCCGTTACCACCTCTCCCTTCCTGCCATCGCAAGGGGAAGAGGACATTCCAGACCTAGGGCAGGCCAACAGGACTCTCTCCTGGTCTCCTAGGGAAGAAAGGCACCCCCAGGGCCCAGCTGGCCTCAGGGGATAGGAGGACGTTGTCCCCTCCCCAGCCCTTATTTCTGCCTTCAGAGCAATGACATAGAGCAGGGATCCGGGTTGGTCACAGGTTGACCCTGGCGACAGCTCCCACCGCACGTGGCCCTCCAGTCTTGAGCACACCTCCAGCGGCGGAGGACCTAGCGACCTTCCACCCTCCCTCGGCCCTGCCAGCATCCACACTGAAGGGGTCTGCTCCACGTGACTGGGGGCTCAGAGATAGCATGATTTTGTGGGAAAGGGGCTAGCCAGGGAGTGAACCTGAATTACACCGCTGCAAAGTCGGCCGGGACATCCTGGAAAGGAGGCGTCCTCGGTCGGGAGCTCTATCCGCTTAGGGCCCAAGGCAGAAGCTTGCAGCAGGCAGAGGTTCTCGGCAGCACCCAGGCCGGGCTTCCCCCTGCAGGCGTGGGTTGCCGGCCGCTCCTGTTGTCTCTGTCGCCCTCGTCTGGCTACTGCTGGGAACTGCGCTGTCCCCTCTGCAGTTTGGCTGGGCAGCTCAGGGCATGGGAAGCCAGCAGGGCACCCGAAGCTCCCGCCCCTGAGTCTTCTGTGTCTGGAGCTATGCAGCAGTGGGCTGTCACCCACTTAAGGCCGAGCAGGCCCATGCTGCCAGCCTGCTGTAACATGCCATGGGGGAGTGGAAAGGAAGGAGCTCTGGTTGGGGAAGGTGGAAGATGGCTTGGCTGCAGCATGCAGGAGGACCACCGAGGGGATTCATGAATGATCCTTAGGGATGGTAGGGTTGGGAGGGCTTCCTGGAGGAGACACACAGGGGTGAAAGTGGCCAGGAGCAAGGGCATGGGGATGTAAGCTGAGACTCCCTGGGTCTTCCTTTTCCCCAACTTGTCTCTGGTGCCCCATGCGATTTATCTATTTACAAAAATGTATTTAGTTTTATTGGAAAGGCAAATCTACAGAGAGGAGGAGAAACAGAGGAAAGATCTTCCATCTGCTGGTTCACCCCCCAAGTGGCCACAATGGCTGAAGCTGAGCCGATCTGAAGCCAGGAGCCAGAAGCTTCCTCCAGGTCTCCCATGTGGGTGCAGGGTCCCAAGGCCTTGGGTTTTCCTCTACTGCCTTCCCAGGCCACAATCAGTGGGCTGGTTGAAAAGTGGAGCAGCTGGGACATAAACTGGTGCCCATATGGGATTCTGGCACTAGAAGGGAGATGATTAACCCGTCAAGCCGTAGCGCTGGATCCTATTTATTTTTGTGTATTTGAGGGGCAGAGAGATGGAACTCCCATTACTGGTTGTCCCTTCCCATCCCCTGAATGACCACAATGGCTAGGGTTGGGGCTGGGCCAGGCCAGAGTCGAGAACTGGGCAGTCAAGCCAGGTGGGGACAGGGACTCCGCATCCCCTTGGAGTGTATACAGCAGGACTGCAATCAGAGGTGGAGCCGAGGCTGACGCCTAGGGCAGTCTTCTGAGATGTGATGCAGGCTGCCCCATTGGTGTCACTTGCCCCAGCCCTGTAGACTTGTGAGTTCTGAGATCCCCTAGTGGGCATCGGCCAGGGGAGACCAAAATCACCACTACGATGAAGCATTCAGGGACCGTGTGGGCAGAACCAAGTGCAGCTCCAGCTCGGCAGAGGGATGGCGGAGCGGAGCCAAGGAGGAATGAACAAAAGAACATTTGGTCCCTGAGCCAGGAGCCAAGTGCATTAAGAGGAAGGCTGGGAGGCTTTGATTAGCTTGTGGAACTGAAAGCCTGCCTGGGTTCTGCTTGACGGGTACACAGGGCCCCTGCCTCCGAGCGCCAACCCTCCCAGGTCTGGGATCTGGTCTTATCTCTCCATGAGGACCATGGCACCTGCCCATGCAGTCAGCTCCTGCCTGTGTCCTGTGGTGACGTCGTGTGCCCACCAGCTACCTGCCCTCCCAGCCTGAGCTCTGCCTCTAACAGCCAGCCATCCCCTTGGGCTCTTAGCTGAAAGCCAGGGGCAGACGGAAAAGGACAGAGGGCCCAAGCGCACTAGGATGATGGGGAGGGCTCTGTGGGGATGATGTTCAGAGTACACCCTAGAGGGGGTTGGGGAGGGCAGAGGAGGGACAGTGCCACACTCCATGGCCAGAGTGCAGGTGCTATGGGAAACAGACCATTCACCCTTTATAACAATGCAAGGTTTGGGGGCACCAAAATGAACTTGTAATTCTACTTTCCACAAACTTTTTTTTAAAGATTTATTTATTTTATTACAAAGTCAGATATACTGAGAGGAGGAGAGACAGAGAGAAAGCTCTTTCGTCCAATGTTTCACTCCCCAAGTGAGCCGCAATGGCCGGTGCTGTGCCGATCCGAAGCCGGACACCAGGAACGTCTTCCAGGTCTCCCACACGCGGTTGCAGGCTCCCAAAGCTTTGGACTGTCCTGGACTGCTTTCCCAGGCCACAGGCAGGGAGCTGGATGGGAAGTGGAGTTGCCGGGATTAGAACCGGCGCCCATATGGGATCCCAGGGCGTTCAAGGTGAGGACTTTTAGCCGCTAGGCCACGCCACCGGGCCCTCCACAAACTTTTTAAAGTTATCTTTGTATGTACTGGGTCAAAATGAAAGTCCTCACTTAACTTTAGATTTTCATTTATTTCGGGGGCCGGTGTGGTAGTATATAACAGGTTAATTCTCCACCAGCAAGCACTGGCATCCCATATGAACACGAGTTTGTGTCCTGATTGGTCCGCTTTCCAGTCCTGGACTTGCTCTCTGCCTATGGCCTGGGAAAGCAGCAGAGGATGGCACAAGTCCTTGGGATCCTGCACCCATGTGGGAGACCTGGAGGAGGCTCCTGGCTCCCGGCTGCAGACAGTCCCAGCTTTGGCTTTTGTGGCTATCTGGGGAGTGAATCATCAGATGCCCATGTGCCTGCAAAAGCCAGGACTGGGTCAGGCCAAAGTCCGGAAACCAATCCAGGTCTCCCCATGGATAGCAGGGACTCACCCATTTAAGCCACGTCTGCTTCCTCCCCAGGTGCCTGTTAGCAGGAAGCTGGAGCTGGCCCTCAGGCTGTGGCTCTGATGTGGGGTTCTAGACCTCCCAAGCGGTGGCCTACGCTATGCCTGTTGCCCTCCCCCCCCCTTTTTTTTAACTGTTTGGGAAGCTGCAGGACCATTTCCCAGGTGGCTCCTGGAGTCCGTGGTGCCTGTGAGATGCAGGGGCCTGGGAGAGAGGAGTCTCCAGGCAGCTGATGACGTGGGTGCTTCTCTGAGTTCCTGGATCAGGGGTTTCTGTTTGGTTTGTTCATTTCATATTTTTAGCTTCCAGAGCAGGGCTTGGCACACACTGGGGGCTTGGTAGGTAAATATTTGCTAAATGACTAAACGACTGTGTGGGACTGGCGCTTGGAGCAGGTGTAGAGCTGGAGGCAGACATCTAGGGAACTTGGCGTTTGTGGCAGCTAGCGTGGGACTCTGTGGGGGCAGGGAGGGGTGGGGCGGGGCCAGCAGGGGTGGGAGGCAGTACTGAAATGGGAAGAGGAGGTGCAGTGGAGTCCATGAAAGCCAGAGGTGGTAGTTATTATGTGCCACGCACTGTGTGGAAGAGAAGTCAGTCATAGCACCTCCCTGTTGGCTTTGTCTCCAAGGGGCCCAGCCTAGAGCTAAGAACATGGCAGGGCCTTGATCAGGGTGTGTGCTGAGCCAGCAGCTGCCTCAGACAGGCTTCAAGACCAGCCTGAAATCACACGGCTGGTGAGCGACCAGACTGGTACCTGGACCTCCGTCCAAGTGAAGGGGTCGTTGGAAGAGGAAAGACTGGAGTGGGAGGGCAGGTATACCCAGGCCCCATGGTCTGACCACAGATCTCTTGGTCGCTTCCCCCGGGTGGCGGCAAGGCCAGCTCAAGCCTGGCTTTGCAGGGGCTAGCCTGGCCCCACAGCTGTTTACTTAGGATCAGAACCAAGGTCACTAACGCCACACTGGACTTTTGGCTTGGATGCACAGAGGCAGACCCAGCTGGGGATGGTGTGTGGCCCCCATTGCTGCGCCGGGCCTCTGTGTCTCCAGCCCCCAGCCCTCGTCCCTGGGGCCACTGAATGTGGGGCAAGTGCCTCAGCCTCTTGGGAGGACCTCTTCCTGGGGCCTCAGTCTCTCCATCTAGGTTTTGGGGTGCCATAACGGGGCTGAGGGTGCCAGCAGGGAGTACGGCGGGGCTTGGAGTGTGCAGCAGTTGCTGCACCCCACCACCAATACTCCCGAAAGTCTGGGCATCCAGCCCGAGGCCATGCTGGAGGAAGGGAGTCAGGGGAAGTGGTTGGGTGACATCTCCACACTCCTATCTGGGCTGCAGGTAGCAGAGGTGGGCAGCCTGGGGCTTCTTTCCTGCCTCAGCTATGGCCATGTGCGACCTGCAGGCGGCAGCAGTGACCATGCTTGGGCTTGTGAAGGAGGCTGGACCTCAGGCCAGACAGGGGAGGGGCTCGGAGGGAGAGGAGTGGACTGGAGGGGAGGGCATAGAAGGGGTGTCTGTGCTGCCTTCCTGGGGGCTCCTGCACAACGCACACAGACATGCACCTATACATACATGAATGCACACGCGCTCACACACACGCACATGCACATACTTACCTGAACCTCCGTGAAGGACAGGTCCACATGTGCACAGGTGCCTTATCCAGGTTTCTCTCAGGTGTGAGCAGCGGAAACGAAACCCAGAGCAGGGCTGGGGGCTGGTGTCACGTGGCCATGGACTGGGTGGCTGCTTGCAGTGACAGCACCCTATATGGAAGTGATGGGTCCACTTGCGGCCCCTCCACTTTCCATGCAGTTTCCCCGCTCATGTGCCTGGGAAGGGAGCAGAACGCAGCCCAGGTGCTTGGACTCCCACATGGGAACCCTGGATAGAGGATCAGAATAGCTTCTGCCTGGCTCAGCCCTGCCTGTTGAGGGAGGAAACCAGTGGCTGGAAGATATTGCTCCTCCTCTTCCCTCCCTACGCCTTGCTCTGCCTTTCAAACAAAGAAATACCTCATTAAAATAACAAAAGAAAGGGAGCTTATGGGTTATGTAACTGCAGAGCCCAGAAATGGATGCCTGACATCTTCAGGCATGGCTGGATCCAGGTGCCCAAATCTAACTAGGACAGCATTCTCCTCCTCCTCTAGGTAGCTTCTCTTTCAGCTTACCCTGTCTGTGAGTCCGGGTCTGCTCAGCCACCCAACAGAGAGAATGGCTCTTTTGCAGTCATCCCCCATTGGGGCCATGTGCTACCGGCTGGTTAGAGTCATCCCTGTTACCAGGGGGTGGGGACAATGATTGGCAGAGTGTGGTCCTGGGAGAGAGGTTGCTTCTCCCACCCCCAAGCTCCCACACCGGAAGTGCTATGCTGGGAAGCCAAGTGCTACAGGAGCCTCCAGCCAGAGCAGTGCCCCCTACACATGGGGCCTCCACTGATGGCTCCATGCCCTGCAGCACCTGGCTCTCCCCTCTGCCTCCCTCCTTGCACAGCCAAGATGATGATGATCATAATTCCCATTGCCGCAGCCCTCACACTGATAGCAGCTAACGCTTGGGTATAACTGTTCGTCCATTTCTCAGATGAGGGCACTGAGGCACATGAGGTCAGCTGGGGATGGTGGCAGGGGCCCAGGGCTTAGAGTTCCTGCTGCAGAAGCGACCCTGCACTGTGCCTGCAAAGGAAGGACCACAGGGGAAGGCACAAGACAGGTCCAGCCAGTGCCAGGGAGGACACCACCCACTGACCCTGGCTCTGGCCCCTGTGCTGCCACCCCCCGCAGGTGGGTGTTCGTCTACGAGAAGGGCTACCAAACCTCATCAAGTGGCCTCATCAGCAGCGTGTCTGTGAAGCTCAAGGGCCTGGCCGTGACTCCATTCCTAGATTCCAGTGCTCAGGTCTGGGATGTGGCTGACTACGTCTTCCCAGCACAGGTAAGCTGCACACTTTCCCACCCTGGACCCTGTCCGGCCTCTGGAGTGGCATGGCCAGCCGAGCCTTGGTTTCCCTAACTGCATAAGAGGCAGAAGCAGCCGGGTATCATCAGCCCACTTGAACCCCGTGGAGGGCGGGGCTTCCAGGTGTCCCACCAGCTGGAAGAGCCCATGGGTGCAAGGCCGTCCTCCCACCCTTCCCCCTATACCTCCCTTCCAGGGGGACAGCTCCTTTGTGGTCATGACCAATTTCATCGTCACACTGAGGCAGACTCAGCGGCACTGTGCAGAGGTGAGGGCTCAGGGAGTGGACACAGAAAAGGACACACTGGGACACTAGAGGGAAACTTCCGGCTGAGGTTCCCACAAAGTGACTGACAGTCCCTGGCAGGGCTGAGCCTTCCCCCAGCGTGTGTCCAGTGAGACGCTGACCCTTGGTGACTCCCAGCGCATTGCTGATGTTGGCAAAGGGCACCCCAGCATGGCCCCAAAGGGTCCTGGGCAGTGTGGGAGGCGACTAGGAAAGCCGAAGGCTAAGACTGTGGCCCACACCCACGGTAGCACCCTTGGGGGGGGGTGGGAGGGGATCTTCTCTCAGAACCCCACCCAAGAGCTGAGGCCAGCAGCTCTCCCCTTCCCCAGCACCCGGAAGGGGGTACCTGCAAAGATGACAGTGGCTGCACCCCTGGGAAGGCAGAGAGGAATGCTCAAGGTAAGGTTGGCCTTCCTGCCCCGGGCCACACCACTGCCTCTTCGGGCTGCAGGCCAGGGTCCTCCCAGACCCTCTGGGCCTTATTCCTCCTGCCGGGTTCTGGGCTGGGGTCTCCAGGCCTGCACTGCACCCCCAGCTTGGGGCAGATACCCAGGCTTCCTCCCTTGTCCAGGCATCCGCTCAGGCAGGTGTGTGGCCTTCAACGACAGCGTGCAGACCTGTGAGATCTTTGGCTGGTGTCCCGTGGAGGTGGACGACCACATCCCCCGGTAACTGCTGCCTGCCTGTCCCCCTGCCCCCGGGAGTGGGGAGGCAGCGTCCCTAGCCCAGACTGAGAGACATCAGCATCTGGGAGGGATTTGTCTCCCTGACTTTGAACCTGACCCCTGTCCGTGTGGTTCTGGCCCAAAGCCCCCCCTGGGCCCCCACTCTGGGGCCTGCAGGGAGTCTCCTGGGGCCAGACTGACTCACTGTGGTCTCCTCCAGCCCCGCCCTTCTCCAAGAGGCCGAGAACTTCACTCTGTTCATCAAGAACAGCATCAGCTTTCCACGCTTCAAGGTCAACAGGTGCATGGAAAGGCGGGCAGGAAGTGGGCAGCGCCCTGCGTTGTACTGTGGTGGCAGAATGCCCAGGCTGGCAGGGTGGCAGCCTGGGGCCCCCGTGGGGGACCCCCAGAACCTCCGGGGCCGGCACACTCACTGCTGCCCCCTGCAGGCGTAACCTGGTGGAGGAGGTGAACAAGAGCTACATAAAGACCTGCCTGTACCACAAGACTGCGCACCCTCTGTGCCCTGTGTTCAATCTCGGTTACGTGGTGCGAGAGTCGGGCCTGAATTTCAGCAGCCTGGCAGAGGAGGTAGGGGAGCAGTGCCAAGCAGGTGGGCGGGGCCGGGCCAGGATCACACAAAAGCTGGGCAGGCCCCCTGGCTGGGCTCAGGGTACTTACAGCCTCTCCACCTCCATTACACCATCACAAAGGGACAGGCCCTTGTCCTCAGTGAGGCCTGGCACCTTGAAGGGGCCCAGAATGAGCAGATGTGACTTTGTCATGAAGTTCATGACCTTGTCACTCACAGTCCCGTCCCTGACAAGATAATTAAGGCAAAAGCAGCGTGGATTCTGTAGCCTGTGGGCCCCAGGAGCCCCGTGCCTGAGAGCCGTGCTGTCGCCTGGGTCTTGAAAGAAGCCATGCCCACTGGGCTCAGATTTTGGACCCGCTCCCAGCCTATCTTCCTTTGGCATGTCTAAGCTTTCGCATCTGCTAAGTGGGGACAGTCATGGAGCGAGCCCTGCGGAGTGGTCTCGATCATGTGATTGCAAGCCCGTGACAGCACTTCAGTACCGCCTGGCATGTGTGTCTGTTCCCCATGTGTCCCTTACAGGCATTGACCCAGAAAGGCAATGTCACCTCTGTCAACAGCAGAGACCAGAACCCCCTTTCTTTTAGGGCTGGAGAGAAGGTATGCTCGGTTGGGCAGGCTGGCTGATCTTGGCTGACGCAGCAGCTGGAGCAGGGCAGAAGCAATCCAATCAGTTAACAGTGGGCGCAGCCATCTTGGCTAGCCCCTGAGAGGGCATGCTCTGTGGCAGCAGCTAGGACCTGCAAGCTGCAGTGACTGGGGCTGCACCAGGGCAAAGCCAGGAGCCCAAGAGCCTGGCCCTGCTTCCACTGCCCACCCCCAGGTACATTAGCAGGGAGCTGGATCACAAGTGGAGCAGCCACTCCAATACGGAATGCTAATATCCCAAACAGCAGTGTAACTTGCTATACCACAGTGCCAACTCCTGGAATTCCAAAATCTTGCATGTGTACCGTACACCCCTGGCAGGGTGGAGTGGTTGGCATCACCATCGACTGGGACTGTGACCTGGACTGGCACGTGCGACACTGCAAACCTGTCTATGAGTTCCATGGACTGTATGAGGAGAAAAGTCTGTCCTCTGGCTTCAACTTCAGGTACCTGCCAGCCCCCACCACCCCCATCTAGCACATTACCCCTTCCTTGGAGCCTGTGGGCTTTTCTACTCCCAGAATCCCTTGGTGCTGAGCAAGAGTCCCTTGAAGTGAGCAGGCAACCCTGCAAGGTCCTGGTTCTACTGAGGCAGCCAAACAGGAAGACAGCAGGAGCAAGACCCTAAAGGCCGAGGCCCCCTACTCAGGGGTCTCAGTCCCCTCGAGGCTCCCCTGGCTGTGGAAGAGCGGGGTCCAGTGTTCCTGGGGGTGGGGCTCTGCTGGGAAGAGTGGGGGTCCAGTGTTCTTGGGGTGGGGGTGCTCTGCTGGGAACTCCATGGGCTCCAGCATCCCAGAGGCTGACAAGTCCAGGCCCTGGACGGTTCTCAGCCTCCTCCTCCAACCCCACCCCACCCCTTGCCCAAGGTTCGCCAGGCACTTCATGGAGAACGGAACCAACCACCGCCACCTCTTCAAAGTGTTTGGGATTCGCTTTGACATCCTGGTGAATGGCAAGGTGAGTGCCAGAGGGCAGGATGAGTGGATGGCAGCTGAGACACATCCTTGCTGTGGGCGACAGGACGCTGGATGGACGGGTCCATTTTGCTGTTCTAAGGACAGATGGAGTGCGGTAATGTTGAGGTGCCCACACTGTCCCAGAGCTGTCCCAGACCATCCAAAATCAGACCCCAGGGCCCCATGGATCAGCAGCTGGTGGCCTATGCAGAGCCCTGGGCAAACAGTTCATAGTGCCTGCTGTCCCAGGCCTGTCCCTTGCCCAGCCGGGCGCCTTCTGACTATTAATTCTTTGATTTTGGGGGTACTGTCGTCAGGCCGGCAAGTTTGATATCATCCCTACTATGACCACCATCGGCTCCGGCATTGGCATCTTCGGGGTGGTAAGTGCCAGAGCTGCCAGGTCATGGTGCTGGGGTTGCTCCCCTTCCTCTTCTACATCAAAGTCGCAGCCCCAAGTTCCTTGTCCCAAAATTTGAACATCACAGGCCACCGTTAGGGAGCCAGCAGCTGCCAGGCCCACTGCAGAAGCCCACAGCCAAGGAAAGACGGGGATGTCCTGGTCCCCTCAAACCCATTCCAGGAAGCCGAGGTCTCCACTGGGGGCGGGACACAACCATGCGGTCTGCAGGGACCAAGTGGCACAGAGAGACCCCAGACACACATGCGCTGTTGCCGCCTCTTCCTGTTTTCAGGCCACCGTTCTCTGTGACTTGCTTCTGCTCCACATCCTGCCCAAGAGGCACTACTACAAG
Source organism: Ochotona princeps (assembly GCF_030435755.1). NCBI lineage: Eukaryota > Metazoa > Chordata > Mammalia > Lagomorpha > Ochotonidae > Ochotona > Ochotona princeps. The sequence continues at coordinate 40,021,488 of NC_080848.1, read as the reverse complement.
CAAAAGAAGTTCAAGTATGCAGAGGACATGGGGCCAGAGGCGGTAAGAGATCACACAGTGCCCTTCAGGTCCATGGAATGGGGCGAGGAGGGTGGGTTGGGGACATAGGGAAGGGAACGGGCCAGCAGCTTGCCCAGGGCTGACTTACCCCTTATCCACGCACACACAGGGGGCGGGGGACCCTGCAGCCACCGGCTCCACCTTGGTCCTGCAGGAGAACATGAAGACGTCCTGACCCCCTCAGCACCACCGCCTCCTCCCAACAGACACGGCACCAGACCTGGGGCTGTAGCCCTGGTGGGTTGCAGCCAGGATGCAGGACTCTGCCCAGGGTCTCCTGCCCTCTCAGCCTGGTGGGCACCTCAGGGTGGAGACCCTAGGAGAACCCCTATGCCATGTGGAGTTCTGGCGCCAACCCCACATGCATGAAGGGAGTCCTTCTCCACATGGTCTCTGCCATTCTTGGCATCCAGAAGGCTGGAGGCTGGGCAGTGCCCTCTCACCTACCTGTGCCCTGGCTCTGTGCTTCCCCTGCAGGGCCTTTGTTGTCCACTCCGTCTCTGCCTCTGTGACCTCCAATATGGAAGCCACCAGCCAGCCATGTGTGACTTGTTTAAATTAAAAACAGAATAAAATAGGAACACGGTTGCTCAATCAGCCGGGACACAGTAGCTGCATGTGGCTAGCAGCTGCCAGGCTGTACCATGCAGAAGGTTCTGGTGGGCAGCTGGGCTGGAGCCCATTGCTGGCCTTGGAGGGCTCCCCTGAGAGATTGTCAGTGATGCAGGACCCTGTGCTCACTCCACACCTCCTGATTGGAAACTCCAGGACCAGCCACAGCAGCAGCTGCGATCACAGCTCCTGGGCCATTGGGCAGTGCGGTGGAGAAGGGGCTAGGTTTCTGAAGTGCTCTTCTAGAAGTTTCCGACACTTAGCTCCTAAGCAGGTGTCACACCAAGCGCTAGGCAGGGCAGAACTTTCAGCAGGCCCTCTTAGGATGTGTGTGGTGTACTCACATGCCATCCTGGGATCTCATACACACCATCCCATGTGCACGCAGCCCTCCATGCTCCCAGGAGATCTGAATATACTTGCAACCCCAGCACAGATCCCTGGTCCCTGCTGTGGCAGCACTGTAGGGAAATGCTCTCCCAGAGTGTTGGACCATGCTGGTGCTGCCGGCTTGGTTTAGGTGGGAGCCTTGGCTGAGCTCTGGACTCAGTCCCAGCTCCCAACGCCCGCCTGAGACACAGGGTCTGCAGATGGCAACGATGGACAAAGCTCTGCCTTCGTGCTTTTGGTCCAGACTTCTCTGCCGCCTGTGCTAGGCAGGGCTGAGCTGAGCAGTCTGGAGTGGGGGCGGGGTCAGGTTCAGGGAGTCATGGCATGCCAGCCCTGGGGGGCCCTGAGCAGCACGCCGAGTCAGAGCTGGGCAGTGGCTCCTGGGCTGATCTGGCACAGTCTAGAACCCTGGAGCTCTTCCCGGGCCTCCTTCATGAGTTCCTCCCTTGGCTGTGAAAGCTCTGGCGCTGGGACAAACAGAAAAACCCCAAGGGGGAGGAGGTGGCTCATGAAGTGAGGGGAATGGAGGGGAGGAAGGGGTTGGCAGCCCCGGGGAATCCCTGCAGGGAGGAGGGCTGGCCCCTGCCCTGGACCTTCTGCCTGCTTCCTCCAAGGCTCACATTTAACAAGACACAACTCTCTCCTCCCCTTCCCCTCCTTACTCTATGATCCACCTGCCTTTGAGCAGCAAAGGGCTCCTCCTCCCTCCCCCACCCCAAGCCTTCCTCTTCTCTGCTGCCTCCTCCCAGCTCCTGGTTGCCCCACCAGCTCCATTCACTCCCTCCATTGCTGCCCTTCCAGAAAGACCAGTTCACACTTCCCTCTGCCGCGGGCCTCCGCCCCCACCTCCAGTTTCAACTTGATGCCCTTGCCAAGGTCACCAAGCAGGGTCCTCGGTGCCAAATCCCAGTGGACACTTCAGCCCAGACCCTGTTTGGCCTGCCAGTAGCCAACAACTGCTGCCCAAGCTCCCCCCACCCCCGCCTTAGGTCAAAAATTTCCTCCCAGCATCCCCAAGATAGGACACATGGCTCCTGGTTTCCCAGGCTCTGGGCTGCTCTGCCACAGCTCAGGAGTACCCTAGGGCAGTGGGTGGGGGGAGCGGCTCAACTTGCCAGCCGCCTCTGTTGAGTCGTAGCTGGGGTAAGACAAGACACCTACCAGGCTCTGTATGGAGCCTGGCACACCGTGGGGCCCTGTCGCTCCAGCTCTGGCTTAGCGATGGTGAGGTCCCTGTGAGCTGTCCCTAGAATCTGTTTTTCCCTATGGCGATACACCTTTACTTTTCTTGCTGGCCAGGTGGCTGCCTACAATGCAAGCTGCATCTCCTCCTATAGCCGGATCTGGTCACGGGACCCAGTTCCAGCTCACGGCGTGTGTGTGCAGGCACCTCCTGGGAGCTTTCCCTAAAGGATAGCTGGCACCCATCCTTGGCCTGTTTGCTGTCCTTAGGCCGTGCCCTCCTCCCACCCTAAGCGCCGGGTGCTAAACCACCTCCAAACCCCAGCCAGTACAAAGCGAACCCCCTGAGATCGTCACTCAAGGCCTTTCTTCCTCCTTTGACCTCGTCTCTGGTGGCCAAACTCGGCCTCGTGGGTCCCACGCGTGCACTGAGCCTCACAACAGGGGAGGAGGCACGGTCGCCCCCAGAAGACCGGGATGGCGGGGGTGGGGGGAAGGGAACAAAGCGTTTGGGGAGAAGCACCTGCACCCCTCCATCCCGGCCGCTGGGGCCCTTGCTATCCCGGCTTCTGGGTGGGGGACCCCAGGCCACCTCTCTCCGGCTCCGGGGGAGGCGTGACGAGGCCCGGCCCCGCCGCAGGGGAGGGTCTCCCTCCCAGCCTCCGCCCGCCGCCGCCGCCCCTCCATTCCAGGAGTCTGGCGGATGCGTGTCCCGGGTTCTGATTGGGCTGCGCTGGCGTTGGGCGCGCCCCGACCAATGCGCGCGGGCCGGGGTTGGCTGCGGGCGGGGCGGCCCGCGGCGCCGGCGGTCTGAGCTCGGCCAGGCGGGCCGGGCGGGGCGCGCTTCGCGGGAACGAGCCTGGCCGCCCGCCGGGCTGCGGAGACGGCCGCGGCGCGCGCGCGCGTGCAGGTAGGGACCGGCGGAGCGGGCGGCCGAACGCGCCGACACCTGCCCCCCGCGAGCCTGCCGGGGGAGAGAGGTGGGTTGCGAGGCCGTGTAGACGACGGAAGGCAGCCCGGGACTGGAGCTGTCTGCGGGGCCGGGGCTACGCGACGTGTCTCCAGGACAGCTGGCACCGCCTCGCTGCGGGAGCCCCGCCATCTGCGTCCGGTCCCCAGCGTCGGTCTGCGGGACCTGACGCGCTCTCCAGCCCGGCCTGGCTCTCGGGGGAAGCCGTGTCTGTACGCGGAGTGGGCCCCCAGGCGGGGGTACCCACGTGTGGAGCTCGGGCGGAGCGCTCCTCCTACGGCCCTCTCGTGAGTGTGCCTTGCAGAGCCGGGGTTGCGGCGGGGAGAGGAGGGGGCGGTGATGAATGGGCCGCGGGGGGCGGCGGAAGCGGGCGCTGCGGCTTCGGTGGCTCCGCCAGGTGCGCACGTGCGCCACGACCTGTGTGTGATGTTTGGAGGCGGGCTGCGTGTGTCACGTGGACAGGGGAGTGTGTCTGTGGGTGCGTGTGCGTGTGTGTGAGGGGGGTGCTGGAAAGGATGGAGTGCACGTGAAGGTGGGTCACGTGGCCGATGGCGTGCCGAGTTTGGGGCACAAGTCACTGCCGGGGAGGCCTGGTCAGTGCCCTGAGGTGCGTTTCTGGTCATGCAGTTTCAGCACTCACTGTGTGTGCCGGACCCGCCTGCGCTCTGGGCACCGGTGCCTGCACAGTGACGGAAGGAACCCATTTCAGACCTGGTCCTTGCTGGCTTCCCCCACCTTGCTTCTGGCTTCGGAGGTCTCCTCGGCTTCTGTCCACAGCCCCCCTGCATGCAAAACCAAGACCCCCCAGCGGAGGCCAGGAGGTGACTCCGTGAAGCGGCCTCCTCTCCCTCACCTGACAGTCTGTCCTGGGATCTGAAGAGAGCTCCAGTGTTACTCCTCCAGGAGTCCCTCCCTGAGCCCTCGGGGCAAAAGTCGTCAAGTGCGGGTGCTTCTGCAGGGGGACTTCTACACTTGGCTGTCCCTGCGTGCCCCAACTGCATCCACAAGGTTTTGCTGGACCTCAAGCTGGTTGCCTTCTCAGACCTGCTCCCCTGGACATCTTGAGTTGACTGTGTGAGATCTGTCACTTTGCCTTCTCTCTGCAGCCAGCACCGTGGCACAGCAGGTGCTCAGTGAAGGAAGGGGTGCCACCCCCCCCCCCCCCGTTGGCATTCAGGAACCAGCGTCAGCGTCCCTGGCTGCTCCCCAGTCTCCTGCCCCTGAATTTCCTGGAAGGCCCTGGCTGGGAGAACCCTAGCAGATCTCTGGCGTTGGTGGGGGGGTGGGCGCAGGAGCCTGGGGGCAGAGGGACCAGTGTGGTGTTTGTGGGAGCAGTGAGAAAGGAAAGCAGAGGTGGGTGCCTGGGTTGTCTTCTTTCCTTCTAGTAAAATTTTTATTTATTTTCATTTGATTTGAAAGGCAGAGAGATTTTTCCATTCACCCAAATGCCTACCACAGCTTAGGCTGGGTCAGGTCAAAGCCAGGAGCATGGAGCTCTGGTCTCCCACGTGAGCGGCTGGAGCCCGAGTGTTTGAGCCCTCACCTGCTGCCTCCCAGCGTGTGCAGGAGGCTGGAGTCAGGAGCAGGGCTGGGACTCGAACCCAGGCACTCAGCTAGAGGTCACAGGCCCCCAAGCAGCATCTTACCGTTTGTGCCAGACACTTACTTTTCCAGACTTTTAGGTGTTCTCTGGGGTTTGGCGTGGTGAGCTTCCCTGCCTGACAGCGGGTAAAGGGCTCCAAGGACGCGCTGGCTGAGCACGGGGCTGCAGTGGAGTAGGAGGTGTGTTCCTGGCAGAAGGCACAGCTTGTACGCAGGCCTGGCAGCAGAACAAAGTGTGCAGTTTGGGAGGCTGGGGGTAGAGTGCGGGGCAGGAGCCGAGAGTAAGTGTGGGGAGAGAGTGCATGGGGGCTGAGTGCGGGGACTCCTGAATTTCTGGCTGAAGTCTGGCAGGAACTGACCCCACTCCCCCAGTCCTTCACCCCCATCTCTATGGAAGGGGACACGCAGGTGTGTGGGAAGGTACTGTTGAACCAGGGGCTGTTGGGACCGCACTGCCCATGTGTGAGGAGTGGGAGACCAGCTGGAGAGAGCTGGACTGGGGGCACTGAGCTGGTGAAGAGGAATAAGGAGAGATGGCAGATGAAGCCTGGAGACAGCATTGCCCTCTACGGTGGTAGGGAAGAGGCTGCCCCATCCCTCCTCTGGACCTGGGGGCTCCCCAAGGACAGTGAGACCAGGCCATCCTCCCCGCAGGCGTCCACAAGCATGACTTGACGCTGGCAGGCGCCTGGGCCTCCCCGGGGTGGGGGTGGGGGGACCTGAGTCATCCTGGGAGGGGGCCGGAACTGCGAGGCCACCGGTTGCCAAGGCCGCCCAGACAGTCGTCAGGAGCATAAACATGGCTCCAGGGAGGCAGCCCGGGATGGCAGTCCCGGGTGGCCACCGCCCCTGCCGCTCTGAGTGGCTTATATCGATGCCGGGCTGCCATCCATGCCTGGTAGTGGGGTTGCTAGTGGCCTTCCAGCTCTCTGAATGAGGCCGAACTGTGTTGGGTGTCAGCACCACCCCCGCCCGCCCCGTCCTCCCAGGCTGCTTGGGTGGCAGAAGGGCTGGCTTGGCCTCGACTGGCCGGTTCTGGATGTCCACCAAGGAGCCAGGCAGAGGCAGGGCACGTCTGGGAACAAAACAGGTATTTGAAGCTGGGGATCCCATTTGGAGGAGGGGGCACAGTTTGGGAGGGGCAGCTGGATCAGGTGGCATGTGGCCATTCTACTTGGCACCTTACGTTCCATCTTGGTGGCTTCTGGTCATGGATTCATCCCAGCTCCATGTGGTTCCAGGCACGGACTGCTTCTGGGTCCCAGCAGTCGGCAGAGCAGGAGCCAGTGCCCGATTCACGTACGGGGCAGACTGAGGTTCCAAAGGGCGACATGAGTTAGCACAGCCCCAGACTGATTGGTGAATGGTGAGTGGGCGCTTTCCCCGTAGAGGGAAGGCCTGAGGCTGGCCATACTTGAGCAAAAACTGGTCCCTCGGAATCCTTCCTGCATCCCAGCCTGTGTGTCCTCTGTCTCTCTTTTCTGTGTGCCCATATGATCCCTGTTTACCTGCTGATTAGAGAAATCTGCTGAGGCCCTGCTTGGGCCAGGCTCATCTCGGGTTCAGCCCCCCTGAACCCCTATCCCAGCCCATGCAGCCCCGGAGAGCTGTGTGGTGCTGTAGACACTCGCAGGCCAGGGTGAGACTTTGCACAGATGCATGACACACACAGACATGCCCCTGGGTGCACAGTTCGTCTTGTACACACACTGCCTTGAGCCCTCACAGGCACAGCCTCAGGCGCCGGGTACTGTCGCCTAGACACACGGCAGGAACCTCGGGCCTCCCCAGCCGCCTCCCTCCCTCCCCCTCCCTCCCTCCCTCCCTCGCAGCCTTGCTTAGTCACCTGAATCCGATCCAGGCGGGAGGCAGGGGAGGGGGGGTGCCTGACGTCAGCCGTCACAGCCGCCTTCGGCCGCCCGCGCATCCATCTGGGCCACATTGTGTCCCAAGTGACCGCAACAGCAGCAGTCGTGGCAGCAGCGGCAGCAGCCGGGCCCCAGCTCGCATTTGCCAAGCTGCCTGGCTGGCGGAGACCCAGTCTGAGCTCCTTGCTGGGCCCTGTGCCTTTGCTCTTTTACCCCTCACCACCCCGGCCCCATTCTGCAGGTGGGGAACACCCAAAAGGCAGCAAGGCAGTCCCCTGGCTGCTGTCACAGGGAGTCCCCACTGTGCTGGAGCAGGAAGCTTCTGCCCTGACTTGTTGTGGGGTCCCCAGGCCTGTGCTTGCCCCTGGCTGAGCCTCACTTTTCCTGTTAGAGGAGAGGTGGGGAATTCTAGGTTCTAGGAGGGCATCTTCTGGTTGCTCCGGCAAATTCAGGAAAATCCTGTGGGAATAAAGGCAGGGGCCTGGGCAGGCAGTGTGTGGCTTCCTCTCTGGGGACCCAGTGCCCTTCGGTCTTCCCACTATGAGGGCTGCAGCCTGAGGCCTATTGAGGGTCAACCTCTTTTTTTTTTTTTTTTTTTTTTTTTTTTTTTTTTTAAGATTTATTTTATTTTTTTTATTACAAAGTCAGATATACTGAGAGGAGGAGAGAAAGAGAGGAAGTGGAGCTGCCGGGATTAGAACCAGCGGCCATATGGGATCAAGGCGAGGACCTTAGCCACTAGGCCACGCTGCCAAGCCCGAGGGTCAACCTCTTTGAAGCTGCCTTCCCGTCTGTCTAATGCGGACAGGGCTGTAGTGGTCACTATGGCAACCACCTATTTTCCTAGCTATTTGTCCAGCTCCTATCATGTTGCAGACAGGCAGACCCGAGGCCCTTAATTTCCTGGAGTTTATGCTTGGGAAAGAGGGGAGAACAGTGAAGGGGAGCTGGGTGGACAGCCTGTGGGGAGGGCCTCCCCTCCAGCCTCCCTGTCTTTCTGTTGCCAGTCTGCATGCTTTTTCCCCCACCAACCCCTGACTATTGCACACAGCATGCTAGGCACGCATTCTTGCTTACAGCCTTGGGAATTGGGTGGGGGGAGGTTTAGCACCCACACTACGTAAGAGGAGACCAAAGCTCCAAGGCAAGGAGGGGGTGACCAGGGAGCCCCATGGTTGGTGGGTAGGAAGGGCTGGTACCTAGTCCCAGCCCAGTGGGTGGCTAAGTGGGCAGGGCACTCACAGCCAGGCCTGTCTCACGCCATCTGTCAAAGCAAGCGGGTGGGCGTACTAGGGATAAGCCAGGCAGGACACCATGAGCCCCTTGTGTTCCTAGTGGCTCTCTGTGTGTGTGTGTATGTGTGTGTGTGTGTGTTGGGGAGGTTGGGGCACACAGGAAGTTTACCCCAGACAGGAAGGGCAGAGGGGTCAGGAGTCCGCTCACTTCCTTTTTCCGGAGAAGATTCTGGAGGGCGAAGAGGGGCCCCGGGCAGGGTGGGTCCCATCTGAGCCTGGGGGTTCAGCCTGGGGTCTGGGTGTAGCCCAGCGTCACAGACAAAGCTGAGGGCAGAGACGGGTGGAGGGTGTAGGATGCTGTTCCTTAGGCTGCAGGTTGGCCTGGTACTTGGGTGAGTCCCAGACCGCATTAAGTATAGGGCAGTTGTGAGGCTCGGCTAGCGGGCAGCAGCCTGGGCCCCGGGCAGATAGGGCCAATGTCAGTCCCACAAACAAACTAGAGGGAGAAGCCAGGAGGAGGGAAGAATGACTGTGGAATGTGGCAGCCTCCACAGCAGTTGCCTGCTCCTAACTGATGCTGTGTCCCTCTGGTGCTATAGGAGGGACAGCAGTGGAGGGGGCAATGGGCAGGGAGGCCTCCCAGGAGGAGGTGGCTGGCGCTCTGCATTGCCAGCTCCCAGGGGTCTGAAGTGACCCTGGCCTCTCCTCTAAGCACCTCGGAGCCTGCAGTCTTCTGCCCCCTGCCTTCGGTTGATTGAGTTCTCTGCCAGCTATGAAGCCAGCATAGTGGAAATGACTGTGTGCCCATCTTACAGGTGGAAATACTGAGACATAGATGGCTGGTGTGCAGCAGAGCCAGATGAGGAGCTGGAACACCTTCCATCCCTAAGGGCAGAGCTGCCTGTGGATGGTGGTGACCTAGCAGAGGAAGAGCTGGGCCAGAGGTTTGGAAAGAGGGCAGTGACCCACAGGGCTGAGACTCCATGGGAGCAGGGCCTGGCTTTGGCCTCCCTACCCCAGGACCTGTGTGACACCATATCTTCTCGACCCTCTTAGGTTCCCGGGACGGCCACACAGAAGACGGCGCCCTTGACGGAGGCCATGGAGGGAGGTCCTGCCGTCTGCTGCCAGGACCCCCGAACAGAACTGGTGGACCGAGTGGCCGCCATCGATGTGGCCTGCCTAGAAGAGCCGGATAGTGGCCCTGAGCCAGTCAGGACCGGTATGGCGCCTCCACCACGGCCCAGGGCAGCCTCCGTGATCCCTGGCAACACCTCAAGACCCCTGCCTGCCCGGCCCAGCCTCTCCACCAGGAAGTTCTCACTGCAGGAGCGGCCAGCTGGAAGCTGCCTGGAGGCCCGGGCCGGGCCCTACGCAACAGGGCCTGCCAGCCACATCTCCCCACGGACCTGGCGGAGGCCCACCATTGAGTCCCACCATGTGGCCATCTCAGACGCGGAGGTCGGTGATGCGCACAACAGGGAAGACTCTCTTCTGTTCCATGTTGTCTGGGCTCCACAGCCTGCCAGCCTTGTCCTGACACCTTCAGAGCTGGGGTGCTCACTTCCCAGCAGGGGGGCCAGTTCCCATCCCCACAGGAGCTCCTCTGGGCCCTGCCATTGCTGCCCCTATCCTGATCCCCATGTTCTTTTTAGAGATTTGAAGAGACGCCCACCCTCCAGCCAGCTAGAACCCCATCCTCACCTCCCCTCCGCTCCAACCCTGGGTCTCAATGTCTGCTTGGTCTTGGCCCCTGTCAGGCTCAGGGCTCCCACTCGCCCCACCCTACCTCTAGACCTGAGAGTGAACTGGAGTACAGAGCAGGTGCAGACTTCATCAGCTGAGCTGCTGCTGCTTCTTATTTATTTGAAGGGCAGACTTATAGAAACAGGGACAGAGATCTTTGATCTGCTGGCTCACTCTCCCAAATGGTTGCAGTGGCTCTAACTGGGCCAGGCTGAAGCCAGGAGCTTAGAATGCCATCCAGGTCTCCCTCATGGATGCAGGGGCACAAGCATTTGGTCCATCCTCTGCTACTTTCCCAGGCACATTATCAGGGAGCTGGATCAGAAGTGGAGCAGCCAGGACTTGCACTGGAGCCCATATGGGGATGCTGATGTTGTAGACAGCGACTGAAAATGCTGCATCACAGCTCCGGGCTCTGAGGCTGAGCCTCCTATGCCTGAAGCAAAGCTCTCTGTCTTATTGCTGATGGTCCCTTGTCTTTGTCGTCCTGGCCACATGCTCACATGCTTTCTCTAGGAAGACCTGCTATTGACTAGGGTGCCCAGAGTTCTGGCAGCAGTGAGAGCATTTTCTTTCCACACCCTTGCCTTTGCTGTGCACACTCTGGCATTCCCCAGGGCCTCCTGCCCTATAGGGGCTGGGAATGAGGGCCCCAGAGCCAGGGCTGGGCTCCGAGAACACCCTGAGGTGGGACCAGAGTGCTGCCTCTGCATCTAGCCGTGCTTGATGCCTTCTCTGTATCTCCCTCAGGACTGTGTGCAGCTGAACCAGTACAAGCTGCAGAGTGAGATAGGCAAGGTAGGCCTGGAGGGGAGGAGGGGTGTCAGGGAGAGGGCCAGGGAGGCTGCAACCTGTATTGGGGAGCATTGCCACCTCTGTAGGGGGTACCTGGGGCCAGATGAGAGGTGGATGAGGAGGGCCTGAGGGAAGCTTGGGAGAGGGGCTGTGTTAAGCCAGGCAGGGCCCTCCCCTGCTGTCCTCCACCCGCCTGAAATGTGTGCCTGTCAGGACAGAGATGGGATGTTGGCGGGCTCCGTGTCTCCCAAACTGGGCCCGTGGCGGGGCTGGCGTGTCCAGGAGGGGCTAACTGGTGTGTGTCTGTAGGGGGCCTACGGCGTGGTGAGGCTGGTGTACAATGAAAATGAGGACAGACACTATGTGAGTCTCTGGGCTGTGCTGGGGGAGGGTGGGGGAGGGTGGGGAGGGTTATGGGCCAGAAGGGGCCTGGCAGGGGGATGAGGAAAGACAAGGGAAAACAGGGTTGCCTCTAAACAGGGTTTGAGCCTCCTGATCCTGGGGCTGTGCAAGCAAAGGTTGGCTGCCTCTAAGCTGAGGGCGGCTGGATGGCAGAGAGCACCACCTGCCAGCCCTGCTTAGCGCTCCCCGATAGCCTGCCCCCAGCGCCAGCAGCACACTCCCTCTCGCCATCTCTGCCCATGCATTCGTCCCCAGCCTATGTTGGCCCTGGTGGTTGCCCATAATGATGCGTCTGTCCCTCCTTCCTCCTTAGGCAATGAAGGTTCTTTCCAAGAAGAAATTGCTAAAGCAGTATGGCTTTCCACGTAGGTGCCTGTCTGTTCCGGCCCGGGTGGCGGAGGAGGGAGGCCCCTGTCCCTGGCTGGACATGGTTAAGAGTTGGGGGGCAAGCCCTGGATTGAGGATGCACCTGGACTAGGCCTTCTTTGTACTGTTCCACCCTTGAGGCCGGTTGATGTGGGGTCACCATGAGGCCCAGCTGCTAGGACAGTGACATGACTGCCCTTCCCGGTCACAGGTCGTCCGCCCCCAAGAGGGTCCCAGGCTGCCCAGGGTGGCCCGGGCAAGCAGCTACTGCCACTGGAGCGCGTGTACCAGGAGATCGCCATCCTGAAGAAGCTGGACCATGTGAATGTCGTCAAACTGATTGAGGTAGGTGGTGGTGGGGGCGAGCAGGTGCGAGCCAGCACTTGAATCTTGGGGATCCCCGGCCTGGTGTGGGGCTGCCACCGAGGGAGCAGGTGAGGATTCAGCTGCTGAGGGTGGGGCTGGACCTGGTCTGGATGCTGTGTGCACCGCAGGGGACGGTGGGGGGATGTGGCAGTCCTCCCCTGTCCAACACCTGGTTAGTTCCTGCTCTGTGTCCAGTGTGTCTGCAGGGCATACAAGGAAAGCTCCTGGGGCTGAGAGGGCTAGGAGGGCTCAGAGTCCCCTCACCGCAGTGCCTATGTGCTCCCTTCACCCAGGTCCTGGACGATCCAGCTGAGGACAACCTATATTTGGGTGAGTGTTGCAGCCCCGTTCACAGGTGCCTGCTCACCTGGGGCAGGTCCGTGGGCTGTGTGGACATGCTATTCTGGGGGGAAGGGGGTGGGCAGAGGGAAAGTGCCCACTTACTCTCCAACCCTGGGGTACCCTGTCCAGCCCAGCAGGAGCAGGCCCACTGAAAGGAGAGGGATTCGGGAGACTGCCCACTGCATTACGCCTCTGCAGGACAGGTGCAGGCGGGTGGCCGGGTTCTCAGGCCTTGGAGTGCCGTGCCTCAGTTTCCCCAGCTGTAAAAGGGGTTCCTAGGGTTGATGTGAGGACTAAATATATAAGGACCTGCAACCCCTGAGCCATTACCCTCGTTAATGATGTCAGGGTTACTTTTGAATTCCTCATGCTTGACCTAGGGCTGGGCTTAGAGGCGGCCCAGAAAATGCGGCAGAAGGAGAAAATTGCTGAACGGATTAGAGGCTCCGGCTGCCTGCCCTCCCTGACCATCTGCCACGACCTCTTGGGGAACTTCTGCCCTTTCTCTGGGCCTCAGTCCCCCCGGGGGCAGTGGGCCCTTCCTGGCACTCAAGCCTCAGCCGGGGCGGGCTCAGAGCAGACCCTGAGTTGCTGCACAGGCTCCTCTGATATCCCGGGTCCCCCATCCTGTCTGTCCTCCAGAAAGCCTGCATGCCACCCCCCTCCTGCCTTTGGGAACAGGAAGGGGAACCTGACCCACCTGGCCAGCCCTCACTTCCTTCTCTCTTGTTTCTTTCAGTGTTTGACCTCCTGAGAAAGGGGTGAGTTTTCTGACCCAGACAGGCAGATGTATTCTAATCCTGGCCTTTCCCCATCCCTCACTGCTGCCCCGTGTCATCCAGCCGCAGGGTTCGTTCCTCTGGAAGTCAGAGGCGCAGACCCTGTCCTCGGGGAGTGCTCTGATTTGGGGGTAAATAGGAGATGAAGAGGACCAATATCTGAAGACTGGTGGGGCCCAGGGTGGCCAGAGCGGTCAGAGAGGTCCCTGGGAGAGGAACTGGGCTTCAGAAGGAGGATGTGGGTGTGGGGGAGGGAGAAGGAAGAGTGTTTTTCAGGCTCAGGTGTCGTGATGGGCTCACATTCACCTCCCTGTGTTCAGACCACAGAGGTGCTTTCCCGCAAGCTTGGGATTGGAGAGGATTGGACTCCGCATTGCAGGGAGGAAGCAGGGTCAGAGAGGACAAGCACCTTGCCCAAGGCCACCCAGCATCTGGTTGGCATTTTAACGCACGCACATCTGTCCTGCGTGGTTCTGCAGGGCAACTGTCAAGGAGTGGTGGGCGTGGGACTGGGAGAACAGACACTCCCCAGCCAGTGCCAGGCTGTGGCTCGTCTCTGCCTGGGCAAGGGGTGGGTGGTGGTGGGGAGGGAGTGTTTCTAAAAGACCAGTGGGGACTGGGAGTGGCATCTCTGTGAGAGTCCCTGCGCAGAGCAAACAAGGCGGCCTGGCCCTCTTGTCTATGAACCAGGGCTCTGTGTGGCTGTCTGGTGCTACGCAGTGTGTCCTGAGAGCTTCTACATCATCAGGAAAGGTAAACCAGTTGCCACCCTGCAGACTGGTCTCGGGATCGTCTGCAGGGTCTGGCTCACACTTGATAAATGTGGTTAGCAATGACCTCTTGGCCAACCTCATACAGGATGAGAATGGTAGAAAGGGGATGTTGGTGTCTGTTTTAGCTCTGGGGACCCTTATGGGATGTCCTGACCCCTTACACCTGCCTGTCCTCAGCCAGACTCCAGTGAAACAGCCCTGCCCTCGTCCTTCCCCACAGACCTGTCATGGAAGTGCCCTGCGACAAGCCTTTTCCCGAAGAGCAAGCCCGCCTGTACCTGCGGGACATCGTGCTGGGCCTGGAGTACTGTGAGTGGAGGACTGGGCCTTTCCTGTCAGTCTACACCAATCTGCCAATCAGCTTTATGGGGGCGTGGCACAAGCCTGTGGGTGGGGCCAAGAGCTTCACAAAGGGATGTGAGCTGGGGCCTCTGATGGGTGCTGGGCTGGTGCCAGGTGCCTGGCAGAGCCTGGTTTTTGTCACTGTGCTGGTGTTGCTTGTCGGATGCTCTGTCTGTGTCTTTCCTCTGCTGCTGTCCTGGCCAAGCCTGGCCTCTTCCCAGATCCCCAAGAGATGTGATACTGAAGGGATCCTTGTCCTGGCCTGGGACCTGGGGGGTTCCACCACTAAGGGCTGCCTGCTAGCTCACTCACTTCATTCACTTCAGTTGTTGATGGGTACCTGCTCAGGGCCAGCTGGGGACAGGTGGCCAGGACCCAGACCTGGCTTCTCAGCCTCCTTGGAGGGACAGGAACCCCAGCAGGCTGTGGCGGTTTGGGGTTGCAAAGCCTTAGTGGGCCATGGGTGGGGTGGGGTGGGCAGGGCTTCCTAGAAGAGGCCACTTGTGACAGGGCCCTGGAGGATGAATAGGAGTTCACTGAGCAGGGTGTGGTGCAGGAGGAGAAAGTACGGCAGGCAGTGGCACAGAGGGGAATCAGGAGGTACTTTTGCAGGGGGAGAGGAGGTGTCCAGGGAGAATTCCACCCAGTGGAAGCTGCCATGGGTGGAGTGAGGGTTGGAAGGCAACGCTCCTTCCGGGCCCCAACATCAGGGCCGGGCGGACCCGTGGAGGGCTCGTGTGATGTCCTTGGGGCCTCGCAAGGCTTGGAGCAGAGGATTAGTGGCTTAGGAGGCTCTGGCAGCTGCCTGCCTGGACGGGAGGGTGTGAGACAGCTGGCCAGGAAGGGGTCCTTTCCTGATCTGAGTGACAGATGGGGAGGCCTGGATTAGTGCAGTAACAGCAGGCAGGGCATGCGAAGGAGGCGGGATGGCCAGGGAGGTCTAGGGAGAGGCTGTGGCTGGGGTTGGGGGCCAGGCACCGCTCTTGGCACTAACATCTTAGCTTGGCTCTGGGCACACTGTGGGTACCCAGGGAAAGTGCAGCCTGCAGCGGCAGGGGCTGTGATGTTGTCTCTTGTTGAGCCTTTCTCTAGTGCTTGCACGCTGATTGTGTCTTCGTACATGTGGGGAAACCAAGGCAGACTGTGGGGAGGACTTTGTGAGGCAGTACCTCGTACCAGGCTGGACGTGTGAGGTGTGAAGGGGAGATTTTGCCTTGGGTGTGGTCAGTGGCAGATCTTCCTCCTGCTCTGGACCGGCCTGGCTCTGTCCCTTCCTGTTCCAGACCCTTCCTTCTGCCTGCAGTAGGCCTGCTGCCTGCCCTTGCTGTGCTTCCATCACAAGCAGGTCTCCCCTGGTGTTTGAAGAAAGCCTGGGCACAGGGCGGGACTTCCCTGCAGGGGGTTGCTTTATCCTAGGGCTGGACAGGCAGGTGAGCGCCAGCAGTTGTGTGTCCTGCCCAGCCGCTTGGTGATTCTGGGCCCACGGAGGGAGAGGGAGAAAAAGCATTCTGTTTATTTATTCAAGACGTATGTAGAGGGAGGCCAACAACCAAAGCCCCATCACTGGTTCACTCTCCAGGGGCTGTGGGCAGGAATCAGGGCCTCAGGGTAGGGACCCGGTCACCTGTGCCATCTCCAGGGTTCTGCCTAGGCAGGAAGCTGGAGTCAGGTGCATGGACCCCATACACCCTGGAATAGGATGCAGGCAGTGTAACCCTGCGGCTAAAGGGATTCTCCAAGAAAGGAGGGCCCTGTGGTCAGCTGGGGCTGTGCCGGCTCCCCAGCAGAGAGGCCTCCTGCCTGGGGTATGGTTGGTCTTGTTGATGAGCTGGACACAGGGTCTGAGGATGCGCCTGAGGTGTTTGACCACTAGTCATCTGCCTTGAGCAGAGTGGGGAGTGGTGCGGGCTTCCTGTTGCTGTTTGTTTTTCGTCGGCGGTGGGGGTTGCCTGCAGAGACATCTGGTTCTGGGTCAGCCGAGTCATTTCTGTGATGTCCTGCGAGAGGTATTGATCTGCCTTTCTGTCTGTGGATGGATCAGCAGAGCCGAGTGTGGCATGTCCACAGGGATGGAGACCTGGAGTCCAGGCTGGGGCTTGAGGCGAGACCTCAAGACCACCCTGCCCCCTGCCCTGGGTGCTCATGGGTGGGTGTCGAATCCCTGGTGGGTACTTAGCCCACGGGAGGCCATGGGGGAGGTGCCGTGGGCTTTGTGGCCATTATTATTTGGTGTTCACGTGCTCTGCCCTCTCCCTTCCCCTCTCATCCTCTCTCACTATCATCTTGGGGGCTGTTGATGCAGGGAAGGGTATGTGCTGAAAGGGGGGTCCTCAGTGGAAGGCCGTGGGGTGGTGTCCATGGCCCCGTAGGCTGGGACGTCTCTGGCTATCTCCACCTGGTAGAACAGGCTTGTAGCCTGCTAGGCTGTGTGTTTGTTCCAGCTCCCTCCTCTCGGGGCTGGCCCACCATCCCTCCAGCCGTGTTCCCCCTGGCCAGGTGGCTCTGCCACTGTCAGCCTGGGCTGAGCCTCCGTCATCCGCCCTGTGCAATGACGCATAACTGCAACACCGTCTTGTGAGGTTCCCCTGGGAGGAGAGCATGCTGGGGCCTGTGAGGGCAGGCGGGGGTCCTGGCAGGGCCCCGGGCCAGCCCTTGTGCACCCCTGTCCACAGTGCACTACCAGAAGATTGTCCACAGGGACATCAAGCCATCCAACCTGCTGCTGGGGGATGACGGGCACGTGAAGATCGCCGACTTTGGCGTCAGCAACCAGTTCGAGGGCAGCGATGCGAGGCTGTCCAGCACGGCTGGGACCCCGGCGTTTATGGCCCCCGAGGCCATTTCTGATTCTGGCCAGAGCTTCAGTGGGAAGGTGACTACATGGGCCAGAGCCTGTCCCTGCGTGCCCTGGGGACCCAGCTTCCACCCCGAGGGTGGCCCTGTGTCCTGGGACATGACCTATTTCCCTCTTCCATGGAGCCTCCTCACCTCTGCCCTCCAGTCCTTCACAGCACAGCAGCCCCCAGTCCGGCCCCGAGATAGCTCCTCCTGGTTGCTGTGCCTTGGGCTCTGGGCCGGGTAGGGGACAGGCAGAGATGAAGACAGCACCACTCCCTGCCCTTCAGGATGGACCAGAGCGCAGGGGACTCAGGATTCGGGCAGAGTGGGGGCTGCACTCTGACCTTGGTTGTGGCAGGGTTGGGCACAAGTTGCCACCCAGAGACAGGTGAGAGGACTGAGGGCCTGGGGCCAGAGCCCAGTGGGGTGTGGGCAGCAGCGATAGATGGCCTGGGACCTCGGGCTTTCTCCCTGGTTAGGACAGGCTTTCTGCCTGAGCGGTGACCCCAGCATGGTGTTCTCCCTGGGTGTGCACGTCTCACCTGTGAGGTACTGACTGTCCCAAGAAGTGCCAGTTAGGAAGTGTTTGCAAGCCTGCCAAGCTCAGGAGCTCACGACAAACTTGTGGACTGAGGTCTCAGACCATGTCTTCTTTTTATATAATTCATGATGTTTCATTCTGAGAAATTCATTCTTAAATGAAATAAAATTTTTATTTTATTTTATTTATTTATTTAAATTTATGTATTTTCCTTTTATGTAGATGGCAGAGAGTCAGATTTCCTTCTGTCAGTTCACCCTCTAAGGGCCTAAGACAGCCAGGGCTGGGCCAGGCCGAATCCAGAAGCCAGGAGCTCCATCCAGGTCTCCCACAGGAGTGCGGGGGCCTGAGTACCGGAGCGGGACACTGCTGCCTCTCAGGTGCTCCAGAGAAGGGAGCGCTATTGAAAGTGGAGGAGCTGGGACTTGAACCAGGCACTCCAGTATGTGAAGTGGGTGTCCCATGTGGTGAGGTAACTACACCGTCAGAGGCTTGGCTCTATTTTCATAGGATTCTAAATTTACAAATCCCGTAAATCTCATATTCTTGATTCACTAATTAACGACATTTGATCTGATTTGTTTTTATCTTCTATTTAGGTGCACTCATACTATTTGTTTTATTTAAAGATGTTATGACTTTATTCATTTGAAAGGTAGTGTGACGGAGAGAGAGGGAGGGGCAGAGAAAGATATTCCATCCCCTGGTTCACTCCCCACATAGCTGCATAACCAGGGCCTGGCCTGGCAGAAGCTAGGAGCCTGGAACTTCAGCCGGGTCTCCCACACGGCTGCAGGGGCCCAAGAACTTGGATTCTCTTCTGCTGCTTTCCCAAGCCAGTTAGCAGTGAACTGGATCGGAAGCAGAACAGTCAGGACTCAAGCTGGTACTCCTGACTTTACACATGCTGGCTTAAGCCATTATGCCACACCACGGGCCCCTGTTGTAACTTTCCCAGGATCCAACCCTAGGTCACTTGATGTGGTCACTTGTCTTTGGCATCCTTATCCTGTCTGGAAGGGTTCCTCGACCTTTCTTTGTCTTTCCTGACCTTGGTAGTTTTGGAAGAGAGCAGGCCCCTTGCAGCCTGTTGCCAGCTTGCCTGCGTCTGGCATTCTGACTGGTTCAGACGGAGCACCTGTAGTGGGGGCAGGGAGGGAAAGATGGGAGAATGGCGGGGTAGGGTCTGGGAATGATGTGAGCACTAGATCCAGGGCATGGGGGGCACCTGTCAGTGCTTACAGCGGGGCCACAGCAACAGGTGGCTGGGGGCTTGTCCAGTGGACAGTTAGAAGGGCTGACCGTTGAAGCCAGAGCTGCGTTAGTGAGCATGAGTTCAGTATACACACCATCGTTTCCATGATGCACTGTGTGTTTTAGGGACAGCTAGAATGAGGCTTTGCACCTGTTCAGACGGAAGCCAGTCTGCTTTGGACCTTGTCCTAAGGAAACTGGACTCTTGCAGGAAAAGGGACCCTGTTTTGGTCATCCCTGTGTCCCCAGAGCTCAGCCCAGGGCCCACCATGGTGCAAACACCTGCCTGGGAAAGGAGACTCTGTCCCATAGCTCACTGGGGCCAGGTGGGCTGGGGTGCTGGTGCCTCATGGAGGACTGATGTTTCTTTCCAGGCCTTGGACGTGTGGGCCACCGGCATCACTCTGTACTGCTTTGTTTATGGGAAGGTGAGTGCTGGCTGACTGGGTCATTCCATCCCTTGACACCATTCATTCAGTTGCTCTTTCTCTGCACACACTGTCCTCCACCTCTGCCCTGGACCTTGGGAACAGCTGGAGCCCACAGGTCACTGCCCTCAGGTGACCTCACTGAGTGGCAGCCGGGGACCTCAGTGGATATGTCCCCCAACTCCAGGCACAGAGGGGGTGGTATTGCTGGGGGAGGGTTCCCCAGCCTCACGGCCACTCCAGCAACCCCTTGTTTCAGTTGATTGTCACATATGGGCTACAGCATGACAGGCTCAGGACAAATTGGATGGGCTCCTTCCTGTCTCCTGGGGGGCTCCAAGCTGCCCAGGGGCCCGTCCTACTGGCTGTCAAGGCCTACATCCTTTGTCTGCTTCTCTGCTCCTCAGTGCCCGTTCATTGATGATTACATCCTGGCCCTGCACAGGAAGATCAAGAACGAAGCTGTGGTGTTTCCCGACCAGTGAGTTGGGCCTCCTTCCTTCCCCTGCTGGGGATTCATTTGTGGAGCTCTGCCCACACAGGGGGAGGGAGGAAAAGAGGGAGGGCTGAGCGCTTGGAGGGCTGGGATCATGGAGCCCACAGTCTCTGAGACTGTCGGGAGCAGGTGTCATTGCATGGAGTGGGGGGTAGAACTTGGGGGTAGGCCTTGGGGTGGCCCTGGTCACATAGGCACGCCACTCCTCCATTGCAGGATCAGTGACACGAACGAGCCCATGAGCTCAAGGGGAACACCACTGGCCCTACCAGGCAGTGGCCGGGTACCAGCCTGGAGTTGGGGGAGAACATGGTCATTGGTGCCGGGACTTGCAGCCCCTTGCTTCTCCCATCATGACCACATTCTCTGAGCCAGGGGCTGTCTGGGAGGCTTCGCTGCTCCTCCCTGCCTCTCCTAAGGTCGGCCCTGGCCACATGGGCAGCTGGCCTGAGCTCCCCAACTCCGTGTTCTCCCATCTGCACATGGGCTGGGGCATGCTGGAAACAGGAATGGGAGTTATTCTCTGTGGGTGCTTCCGATCTGCCCACCTGGGGCTGCAGTGCTGCTCCCCAGACCTGTGCAGTCATGCACTGACTGCTGGCCTCCCTCGAGTGCGGCCCTGGTAAGGCATGAGCCACCCGACCAGGGTTCCTGCTTGGAGCTTGTCTCCTGACTTTCCAGAGTCCACAGGCCATGGGGCCACCCTGCACTGGGCTGGAGCCCCTCCCCCCCCGCCTCAGGTTGTGTCTGTTTCCTCTGCTTGTTCATCGGCCAGCTCTGCTCTCCTGCTGTCTCCCAGCACAGTAGCTGGGGAAGGGATGAAACCAGTTAGGGCCACAGAGGGAGCCCAAGGCTGCAACCCCGAGTGGGGTCCTCATCTCCAGGAGGGCAAGGGGCTCCCCATGAACTCTGGCAGCCAAGAGGCCTGGAGGCCTGGAGCCTGGACAGGGCCAGGGCAGGCTGGGTGGCTGTGTGCCAGTCTGCTCACCACTGGCCTTCCTGGCCACCTCTAGGTCGGGGGAAGGGCCTGGAGGTGAGAGTGGAGGCCTTTGGTGTCTGCCCAGCTGATTTGTCTCCCGTGATCCTCAGCGTCTGCTCTCCTTGCGGGGGCGTCCAGCTCCCATAGAGCCCCGTGTGTGTCGTGGCCTCTGTCAGAGGGAAACCATGTCACTGTCCCTCCCCACCCTGGGAAGGGCACCCCTGTGCTTGTTCTGGAACTCTGCCTTGGCAGCCTGAGGTGGGGGTGCAAGGAGGGTTCTCATGAACTACCTCCCTCTCTTCTCTCCTTCCTTCCCTCTCATCAGGCCAGAGGTCAGCGAGGAACTCAAGGACCTGATCCTGAAGATGCTGGACAAGAACCCTGAAACTAGAATCGGGGTGCCAGACATCAAAGTAGGGGAGCTAGAGGTCTTGGGCTAAGCTAGACCTCAGTTCATCTTTCTGGGGAGGTGGGCTGTGTGTGTGTGTGTGTGTGTGTGTCGGGCTGGGGGCTTTTGTACCGAGTCCTTTGCCAGTGGGACGACCACATGCCCATGACCTTGGCCCATCACTGCCGTCTTGGCCTCCACAGTTACACCCCTGGGTGACGAGGAATGGGGAGGAGCCTCTGCCCTCAGAGGAGGAACATTGCAGTGTGGTGGAGGTGACCGAGGAGGAGGTTAAGAACTCGGTCAAGGTCATCCCCAGCTGGACCACGGTGGTAAGAGGATGGGGCTGGGCGGCTTTGCTGGCCTGGGGGAGATTGGCATTAGCGGCCTTGGTCCTCTACCCTCCCTGACCCTGACGCCCTACACTGCTGCTTCCTCTGTCCCTCACAATGGGTCAGCCCTGCATTACAGCAGCTGTCCTCCCTCTGCCGGCCGGCGGGGTGGGGGGTATGGGTCAGCTGCTGGTAGATTGGGGCACCCCCTCACAGCAACCTATGCCCCACAGATCCTGGTCAAGTCCATGCTGAGAAAGCGTTCCTTTGGGAACCCATTTGAGTCGCAAACGCGGAGGGAAGAGCGCTCCATGTCAGCTCCGGGAAGCCTGCTACCGTGAGTACCTGGAGGAAGTTGCCTGGGGGATAAGAGTCGGGAGTCAGGTGGGGGGAGTTAACACTGCTGATATTAGGCTGTGTGGACCAAGCCTGGAGCCTGAGGCCACCAACAGGTCTCAGAGCCGTGCCCTGTCCACAGCTGTCCTTGGGGCCAGCTGGGGCCGGCAGGTTCCTTTCTGGACCAGGGCCAGCTACCCTCACTCACCTCCTACCAGGGGACAGGATGCCTTCTGTTTGTCACACCTTCCCCGCTGAGGTCCCCTGAGCCTCTTGGTGGGCTCTGAATCTGCCACACCTGGGGCTTGGGGGCCCAGAGGATCACCGGCAGGGGTACATCTGCTCCTTGCAGAAGGCCTTGTGGGGCAGGGCACTGCTGCTCATGGGCCCTGTCCACACTGCCTTACTGAGAGGCTCAGGCCACCTACAGCCCTTGGTGAGGCCATGTGCCAAGGCAAGGCATCGTGGGTGCTTACATTCCCGGGCAGTGGGGGTTGATCAAAGGACTTGGCCAGGGCACCGCCACCCCATTGGCAGAACCACATGCTTGTATGGGTATGCCACCTCACAGGACAAAAGGTGTTGCCCAAAGCCCTGTGAGCCTGTCCTCAGCCTGCCCACAGGTCCCTCTCTGAGGCCTACAGTCTGGGTACAGGCCTGAGAGAGCCCCAGCGCCTCCCACCTTGCATGAGAGAGCTGGCACCTGTGCCTGTGCAGGACACCAGATGCGAACTTCTTAGGAGGTGGTGTTCTTTCACAGCAGGTGCACTGGTGTCTGTCCCATTCTGGGGACGCCCCATAACCCTAGCTGCAGCTTCCCATCCGTTCTGTGAGGTGATTGAGTTTGGAGGTCCTTGAACTCATCTGGGTCTGTAGGCTCTGAACCTGACATCCAACCACGCCTCTTTCGAAGCGGTTCCACATCTGGACAACAGGTGCCTTCAGGGCTGTTGAGCAAATTGGTTAGCTCAGCGCCTGTGTCCCAGCTCCCCCTAGTGACAAGATGAGCCAACCACGGTTATACACCCTACAAGCTGTGATCCTGATGGTGGGCTTCAAGCTTTATTATTATTATTTTTTTCTTTGAAGGTTTGTTTATTTTCATTTGAAAGGAATATTTATGGAAATAGATTGAGAGAAATATTCCACCTGCTGTTTCACTCCCCAGTGGCCATAAGCCAGGAGCCAGGAGTTTTCTTCCTGGTCTCCTATGTGCTCCCGAAAACTGGGGCCGTTCTCTGCTGCTCACAGGCTGGGAGCAGGATTGACAGTAGAGCAGCTGGGACGTGAACTGACGCCCATATGAGGTACTGGTGCCACGGTCAGAGGCTTATCCTACATCACTGTGCCTGCTCCAGGTTTAATGCTTTTCGGCTGTAAAATTGTAGAACTTGGACTCACATTTAATCTCAGAAGCCAACTTTACCTTAGCAGCATCTCTTTTTGCCCTCGATTGGCTGTTTTTCACACTCTCTAGGATCATTGGTAAAGCTGTAGTAGGATGGTGGGGTTGCAGGCAGTGGTTTCACCCACTGCCCCACAGTGCCTGCCCTGATGGTGGTCTTGGAGGGGAAAATCAGTTAGAAGGATCCGCTAGGGGGCTGGTGTGATAACTCAACCAGCTAATCCTTTCCCTGCAAGTACCGGCATCCTGTATGGGTACTGGTGTGTGTCCCAGCTGCTCCACTTCCCATCCAGTTTCCTGCTTGTGGCCTGAGAAAGCAGTTGAGGACGGCCCAAAGCCTTGGGACTCTGCAGCCATGAGGGAGACCCAGAACAAGCTTCTGACTCCTGGATTTAGATTGGTGCAGCTTGCGTGTTGCGGCCACTTGGAGAGTGAACCAGCAGATTGAAGATTTCACTCTTTCTCTCCTTCTCTCTATAAATCTGCCTTTCCAATCAAAAATAGATTAGAAAGACTGATGGGTAGGAACTGTTCACTGTGCCCTGGGCAAAGCAGATGTAAAATGGAAGGCTTTCTGCCCAGCTCCATACCCGGGTTGGGGAGGGGGCGCTCCTTGGGGTCAATGTGGAAGGCCCCGGACCTGCATGGGAGTCAGCTGGCTGAGCCAGGGACAGGCTCTGGGGACCAGCTGGGGAGCCCCAGGAGGGTGTGCCTGGGACTGGACATAGGCTGGGCTTGGAGGGAGTCTTCGGTGAGGGATGCCTTGTGAGATGACATTTTCTGAGGGTCCTCTGCTCCCCCACCTCATGTGCCCTGAACAGGAAAGAGGCATGTGGTGAAGGAGGCAGGAGCTCGGAGCTGCCCGGCGTCCAGGAAGACGAGGCTGCATCCTGAGTCCCTGCATGCGCCCAGGGCCGGCTGGCAGCACGCTCACCCTGCGCCTCCAGAGGCCCACGACCCTCCCACAACAGCTGCCCCCCGTGGGCAGCGGGCTGGGGGCCACACCCCCTCTCCCGGCTCCCCTCCCCCCCCTCGTGCTGCATGAGTTCACGCATGCACGTCCAGGGACAACATCATCGGGACATGTGTCATCCGGGGCTTCGCCGTGGTGGTGGTTGGGGGGTTGGGGCCGGGGGTCCTCTCCCTGGCCTGACCCACTCTGCAGTGGAGCCAGGTACCCAGAGCCTGGCTTGTTGGCAAGGCCTGGGGTAGGAAAAACCCAGAGGGCAGGTGGAGGCCTAGCTTAGCACCACTGTAGAGCCCTTGTGTGGAGGAGTGCCATGCCCCCTCACATGTGGGCCTGGAGGCCCTGGCTTTGGCAGGTGTTCCTGGGCCTCACCAGGCAGAGAGCCAGTGTGGCAGAACTCATTGTTTTATTGTCATTGCTTTTACTTCTGCCTTTAACCCAAGGGGTAGCAGGAGAAGTCCCCCTGTGTGGGGATGGCCAACAGCTTTGCGTCGTTCCCAGCATGTGACCAAGAGGATTGAACTGTGTTTCACTACCCAGAAATCGGGCTGAACTGAAATGAGACAAAAGCAGGAACCACCTGCCTCCTCCCTCCTTGCCTGCCGAAGGGCCACCAGGGGCTGCCACTGGCCTGGGGTTAATGAGCGATACCCAGGGCTGTGGCCCTGTCCCCACTCAAGTAACTGGAATCTACTCACTGAGCCTACGCTGGCTTGTTGCACAGGCAGCTCATCAGCCCATGGCCTTACCCTTGGGACAGTCAACAGTAAACCTGCTTGAGGCGGGAGTGCTGGAGCGGGTGTGGACCAGGACCTGCCTCGCTGGAATTTATTGACCAAACACAGACACTCTTGAGAGATTGAGTAAGGAAATGATGCCAGCCTCTGAGCACAGGGCTGCCGCCTGGGGTTCCAACGGTACAGGAGGTGGGGTGCTGGACTGGAGGAGGGCCTGGGTCCTGCTGCGGCCACGTGCCCATGGGTGTCCACTGCACCTCCATGTACACACGGTGTGTGCGTGCCCATCTACTGCACACAGCGCACTCGCATGCCTTGTCCCGACTGGTACATACATTGTGCTTCAGTTGCTCCATCTGTTGTGGGGCCAGGAGCAGGATGGGGCCATCCCCGGCTCCTTGGCCCTGGGCATTCAACGCGACCCACGGTTTACCGAGTGCTTCAGCGCTGTCCTGGAGAGCATTCCAGGGGAGATTCTGTGGGAGGCGAGTGACCTGCCACATGTCGTGGCTGCAGGGTTCTCTGTGGCCTGGGCCTCTCTCGAAGGAGGCTCAGGGGTGGATGGAGCCCCGTGGGGTCCATGCCTGTGGATTTTGCAGGCAGCACAAGCAATGAGCAAAGCTCCCTGTGAGTGTTTTAAATATTAACTTCCCAGGAAGTGAGCTAAACACAATAAAAGCCTATTCTTAAGATTCAACAAAAAAAGGGCTTCACAGTGTGTCTGTGTGTTTGTTTTCTGCAGCTGGAGGTGTGTTCTCTTCTGCACTGGCTGACTTGGCTCATGTTTCTGGAAGGATTCAGGTTGCCCCTAAGGCCCTCCTGAGTGGGACAGCAATTGGGAGACATGCTGTTAGGGCCGGTGAGAGGGGAGGGAGGGAGAAGGACTGGCCTGGGGTTCAGGAAGCAGTTCAGACTCCTGGGTAAGCCCTGGGGCCTCTCCTAGGGAAGAACAGGGTGTCTGGGAGCCAGGGAGGATGTGGGGTGGAAGTGCCGGGGGTCCTGCTGGGGGGTGACATGGTCTCAGGCACTGGTACAGCCCTGTAGACCCTGTTCCTCCCTGTCCCAAACAAGGCCCTCCGCGGTAGCGGTGGGCAACAGGGCATCTCTGAGCACAGATAGCCTGGGGTTGGAGGCCAAGTGCAGCGGCACAGTTACTGCTGTGGGAGGAGGCTCAGTCTGTGTTGGGCATAAAGTGAGGTTCTCCGGCCCTGCACCTGCTGGGTGGCACGGGCATGTGGTTGCAAAGCCAATGAGTCCTGAAGGAAACATTCTGCAGTGATCAGAAAGGGCTCTGAGGCCCTGGATATAGCATAGCTGTTGCTGGCTGCTGAGTGGAGCTGGATACCTGGCACTCAAGACTGGGCAGTAGACAGAACGGGAGGCTGCCCAGCCTGCGGATCAGACTCCTGCCCACCTCCTGGTAAGCGCAGGGCCCCCCAGCCATGCTTTTTGCTCCCCCCATCCTTACAAGCCGTCCCCTGTGGCTTCGGCTATGGAGCCTCTGATGGCAGTGTGCTGGGCTGCGGTCTGGGAGTTGGGGTGAAATAAAGAAAATGGACCTCTCTGAGGAGTCGTTTTCGGTTCCTATGGACGGTTGCCACACATGCCCTTGACCTTGGTTAACCTTGCCTCAGTGAGTTCCTTTCCTTTAGTTGATGCACCAAGCTGGATGTGTGGCAATGAGTTACAGCTGCTGTTTCCACGAGGGCTCAGTCTTGGGGTTCTGAGTTCCTGGGTTTCAGTAGCTGCCGGGTTTGCACCGTCACAGTCTCCTATGGGCTGTGCTGTGGTCCTCGAGGGCCTCTGAGCCCCACCTGCTCCCTTCCCCATCACAGCAGCTGTGAATCTCTTGACCGTGTCCATCCACCTACGTGCCTTTTCCAGAAGGTCACATACAGTCACATGCCACTTAACCAACGTGTTCCATCTGCCATGGGCTGCACAGCCGTCCGAGCCGGCAGCTTCTGTTGACTCCCGATGGCTTCTCTCTGTTATTCCAGAAAGATGAGACTCCCTCATCTCTTCTTCCCCTCATCCTTTCATGGAAGAGGGAAGGAAAGAGGAAAGGGAGTGGCCAATTCCTGCTATGGGCAGGGAACAAAAAGGAAGCTAGAGAGAGAGAGAGAGAGACCCTTTGGAGGCCTGCTCCTCTACTCCTCTCAGCCCCCCTCTCCTCAGAAGGGGAGTCCACCCTGCTCCACTCCGTCACTGTCAGTCTTTCCCTTCATGGACACTGGCCTCCTCAGGGTCGCCCATGACCAACACACCTCTAAAGCCATTGTCTGCACTTAAACTCCGATCTCCAGTCTGTCCCAATGTCCCAGCCACTCTCCTGGTCTTCTGCCAGTAATCTAGTCTGAGTCCTGGGCTCCTGGCTTCAGCCTGGCCCAGGAAGCTGTACACATTGGGAGCTTGGACAAAGAGATGGAAGATCTTTGTCTCTGACAAGTAAATAAGATTTTAAGAAATAAATGCAAGCCAGGCAGCCAGCCTAATCGTGTAATCAATTTGTGTCCCCATTCCTCAGATGCATCTCGATGACCAAGGCTCAGACCCAGGTTTCATCCCATAAACAGCCTAGCACTCTGGATCAGCGTCTATACCTCAAGTTTCGTCGTGTGTGATATGGGGTGTTTAACAGAAACGAACCCTTCAAGGGTTCAAGCGCTTGTCTGTCTAGCTCAGAGACATGGCTCAGTCAGCCGGCTTTCAGCACAGATCTGGTCCTCAGGGCGTGACTGTGCAGTGTCCGTCGTCGTCGGGGACTTGACCCCGTGTCCCCACTGCCACCCCTGCTCCTCGCAGGCCCCAGCCCCAGCCGCCAGGGGGCGACGGCGCTGCGGGCGGCCTTCTGACGGAGGCGGCGGACGCTCTAGGTGGCGGCGGCGGCTTCTCGGTGGCCCGTGGCCGCGGCGCTCTAGCCGGCAGGTGTGTGGGGCGGGCTCTCGGTGGTGCGGCCGGCGGGCAGCGATGGCGGCCGTACGCGGCCTGCGGGTGTCGGTGAAGGCGGAGGCCCCGGCCGGCCCGACCCTGGGGCTCTCCTTGCCCGAAGCAGAGTCCGCTTTGGAGCGCGGCGAGCCGGAGCCCATGGAGGTGGAGGAGGGCGAGCTGGAGATCGTCCCGGTGCGGCGCTCGCTGAAGGAGCTGATCCCGGTACGGGCTGGGGGCGGGGGTCGAGGAGCAGGTCGCAGCGTGGGGTGTCCTGGGCCGGAGGTGAGGGTGCTGAGGGGGACCGCAAGGGGAGGTGGTCGGTGCCCCAGGCCAGGGAAGAGTGGAGAACGAAGAGGAGAATGGGGGCGCGAGCGCTGGGGGACAGGAGCGCCCGGCTGGAGGGGGGACGCGCAGCGGGAAAAGGACGCCGGGGCGCCCGGAAATGGGTGTGGGGGGACTGGAAGACGGGAGCGCCTGGGGGTGGCCGAGGACACCCCATTTCGCGGTCCCTCCTTGGGCAGTGCATAGGGGAGCGCCTGGGGGTGGCCGAGGACACCCCATTTCGCGGTCCCTCCTTGGGCAGTGCATAGGGGAGCGCCTGGGGGTGGCCGAGGACACCCCCTCCTGGTCCCTCCTCGGACAGTGCGCGGGGAGGTCGGCGGGAGGCAAACCCAGAGCTGTGGGGTGGCACAGGCTGCTGGCTCCCATCCCCTGGTGGAGGAGACCCTTCCTCCGGAGGGGCTGGACCTGGTGGCACCTGACCCTTGCTATGTTGGGGCTATAAGGGTCGTGCTCCCCATCCCGCAGCAAAGCTCCACTGCACCCCCGCTGGCACCAGCTTCTGACCCTCAGTGTAAACCAGGTATCCAGGGTGCCTGTGCTGTTGCCCACAGGCATGGTGAGAGGTGGGCAGCTTGTGGTTTCGTGGTGGTCTTTTTGTCCAGTTGGTAGGTTGCGTGGCTCCTTCTGTGTTCTGAATTTCCCACCCAACAGCAACTGTGTTGTTTGTTTCTAACCACATGGCCATCAAGTCTTGCTTTAACTGTGGTGTTTATTTTGATTGTTCATTTTCTTTGATGTGAAAGGCAGAAAAACACAGAAATGATCTGTGGCTGGTTCATTCCCACAGAGGCCAGCAAACAGCTGGGGTTGTGCTGGGCTGAAGCCAGGAGCCTGAAACTCCGTCTGGGTCTCCTGTGTGGGTGACAGGTACACAAATACTTGAATCATCACCTCCACCTCCCAGGGTGCCCATTAGCAAGGAGCTGCCTTGGAAATGGAAGAGGCTGGGCCTTGAACCCGGTGTTCCCTTGTGGGATGCAGGCAGCCAAGTTGTGGCTTACTGCCCTGCTAAATGCCTGCCCCATGTCTTGCTTTTAAACTGAAGTGAGGAGGAAAGGTTAAGGTAGGGTCACTTGAGATGACAAACACCACCATGGTAACTGTGTTAGATGGCAGGTGATTCCCTCATTGCAATTGTGACGCAAGTAAGTATTGCTATGCCTTCCCTCAGTTAGCTCTGTGTTGTACGCCCCACTATGTCAGGCACAGTCAGACATGCCAGTGGGACACACAGAGTCAGTTTCCATTCTGTGAGTGGGGTGGGGTGCAGGGGTGAGGAGAGGTACAGTGGGAAGCAGGACGCGACAGGATGATCAGAAAGGGAAAGCCACTGAAACAGTGATGGCAGTCAAGCCGAGCCCTTGGCGGTGGGAAGGAGCCAGCCGGGCGCAGGTTGGCAGGGAGCAGGGCGAGCTGGGGCGCCTGCGGAGGAGGTGGAGAGTTCTCGGGCTGGCTGGCGGGCACCTGGAAAGGTCAGAGGAGCCGTGTGGGCCTGTGCTGTCCAGGTCCCATCTTCTTGCACTCTGCTGCTTTCCCCTACCGTTCCGGAGGGGCGGGTGTTCCACCTGCTAGCTTGAAAGGGGGAACTTGTCCTATCCCGGCCGTGGAACCTCGGCCTCCTCTGCCATTTTTTGCAAGAGCCTTTAGATTTTTATGTCTGTGGAGACCTTTTGCTGATGGAATGGCTTTTGATTCTGGACAGGCTGTGATCTGGGAAAGACTTTCCGAGTGGTTGAGTGGTATCGTGGAGTCACTAGGTGGGTGGGTGTCTTAATAAGGGGTTGTCCACAGTGGGAAAGGGTTGCTGGAAGGAACTGCCATCCAGAATACCTGGATGTCCGGCTGCCTGGGTCGTGGGCTTTTCCCTGCGTTGCTGTGATGTTTCTCCCCCTTCCCTTTTGTTAGGACACCAGCAGAAGATACGAGAACAAGGCTGGCAGCTTCATCACCGGAATCGATGTCACTTCCAAAGTAAGGCAGGCCATGATTTATTCAGGTTGATGCGCAGGCGACCTTAGTGAACTCGGTCCCTAGGGCTTGCGGAGCAGTGGCTGTGTTTAGCCCCCTTTGTTTTCCCCTGTTGGTGAATGGCTTTGAACTGCGTGGTCCTGTACATGGTGCCCTGCTGCAGCCCGACAGCAGCCAGGCAACTTGCTGCCGTCCACAAAAAGATAAAATGACCCTCCTTAGATGCTTCTGTTACTATTTCCAAGGAAATAAACTCTGCACTGAAACATAGAATGCATTTTGTTTTGTATTTGGAAACTCTCCATTCTTAGAAAATATGTATCTCTTTCACTTTAAATGGAATGTTGCAGGTCGGACTCTAGCTAGCTGAACTTTAAAGGCCCTGCCTCCTGGTATCTGAATGTATTCTTTCCTTCACTGTTAAGCTGCTCAGTCAAGCCCATTAATTTTGTTATTATAAACAACTAGTACATTTTTTTTTTTTTTTTTTTTGCTTTGAGCAGTGCTAGCCAATTTGGAGAATTTGATTCTAATGTGTGTAATTAAAGCTGGGAATAGAATTTTAAATTATAGTCCCAAAAGGCCAAAAGAAAGAAAACTGACCATCTTTTAGACAGCTTTGAAACCAGGATAAAATGAGAGTGTTTTCTTTGCAAAGCTTTCCTAGGAGCCGCTGCTCGAAGCTGGCAGTTGGACCTGGATTTATTTTAGATGGTGGAAGGAACTTATAGGCGGGTAATTTTTTCAGTGAGACCTCAGTGCCGCTTGTCACTTATAGGTGAAAACTGGCAATTCCAGGGACGCAGGCCTGAACGGAGGAGCGTGTTTCTTTGTGTCAGTGCTATTTTTAGACAGGGAGCCAGCTTTGGGGAGGGTACTTCTATGGCACCTGTCGCGAGGGTGCCAGGTGTGGTTACCGTGCCCACAGAGGGTCGGAGATGGTGGTGATGGGGAGGGGCTCCTAGAAGTCACACTGGAAGCAGAGGGTCTTCTCCCTGCCTCGGTCAGGCAACTTCTTTCTAGTGGTGGTTCAATTCTGTATCTGGACAATTGGGATGTTAAAATCGCTTTGCTTATGGTGTGTCGGCATGTTGGCTAATTATAAGTGAGATGTCAGAGAACTTACTAAACTGCAAAACCCTAGTCATTCGGACAACAAATATTCATTGCTTGCCTGCTGTGTCCCAGGCATAGTGGTAGGCTGTGACAGAATGAAGATTATTATAATATGTACCAGTGTTCATCTATGCCCTCCCACATCACAGAATGAGAATATCCAGCGCCATACAAAAGTATTCAGTATTACTATGTTTGTCTTAGCGAGCTTGAGAGCTCCCATCTTATGGTTCACTCCCTGCATGCCGACAAGTGACCTGTTGAGGCCGCAGCTAACAGCCAGGAACTCCACCCAGGGCTCCTGCTTGGATGCAGGAATCCAGGTGTGTTAGCCATCACTGCTGCTCTTAGGGTCTGCGTTAGTAGGAAGCTGGAGTCAGAAACCAGAGAGACAGACCAAATGCCTGGCCCGCAATTTATTTTAGAGTTATCAACAGTTCATGTAATGATTGAACTTTCCTTCCTTAGGTTTTGCTTCTCTAATGTTTTCTCTACCTTCTAGGAAGCAATTGAAAAGAAAGAACAGCGAGCCAAGCGTTTCCATTTTCGATCAGAAGTAAATCTTGCTCAGAGAAATGTAGCCTTGGACCGAGACATGATGAAGAAAGGTAGAGGGTGTTTCTGGGGGAAGCTCTGCCCGTTGACCCAGGAGTGACTTTTCTCACTGTCTTATTGTTCCATGCATCTGGTCTTGCCTTACGTGACAAGTCTTCAGAAATTTTATACAGTATTCTTACTGGACCTCGTTTTGATTGTGATCTGACTCGGGGAAATTTTCCACCGTGTTGGAATTCAAGAAGTCCTTTTTGTTTGGGGTTGTGGGGTGGGGAGTTTGTAGTGGTTAAGACACTCTTGAGACAGCTGCATCCATTTTGCTGGAGTGTTGGAGTTCCAGCTAGTGCATGACGTGGGAGATGGCCAGTGTTGGCTTGAGTACCTGAGTCCCTTCCGCCTGTGGGAGACCTGGGTTACATTCTGACCTGTTGCTTCCAGCCTGGTCCAACCCCAGCTGTTACAGGCACTGAAGGAGTGAACTAGCCGAGGGGAAGAGTTCTTTCTGTCTGTCTTTCTCCCTTTCAAGTAGATGAAAAGAAATTTAAAAATTTAAAAAGGTTTTGGAGCATTTCACATTTCAAATTTTTTTGGATTGGAAACTCAATTGGTATAGCAATCTGTTCTAATCTTCCAAAGCAGTTTACAAATAAAAGGAAAAGTTAGTACTTTTTAAAAAATTAACTTCTTTTTTTTAAAGATTTATTTATTTTAATTGGAAAGTCAGATATACAGAAAGGAGGAGAGAGAGAGGAAGATCTTCTATCCAATGACTCACTCCCCAAGTGGCTGCAACAGCTGGAGCTGAGCCAATCCGAAGCCAGGAGCCAGGAGTTTCTTTTGGGTTTCTCATGTTGGTGCAGGGTCCCAAGGCTTTTGGGCCATCCTTGACTGCTTTCCCAGGCCACAAGCAGGGAGCTGGATGGTAAGCGGGGCCACCAAGATTAGAACCAGCGCCCATATAGGATCCCAGTGCGTGCAAGGTGAGGACCTTAACTGCTCTGCTATCGTGCTGGGCCCCAAAAATTAGTACTCTTAATGAGCCTACATTCTTACTAGTCCACTGTTACAGAAATCCTTGAACACTAAAGACTTCCCTGTGCTGTGTTTGTAAAATGTGTGTGTGTGTGCGTTTGAAAGGGAGAGAGAGAGCATGCGCCTCCATTTGCTGACTCAATTCCCAGATGCTTGAAGCTAGAGCTAGGCCAGGCCAAAGCCCGGGACCCACATTCCATCCAGTCCTATGTGGGTAGCAGGGACCCCAGGCTCAGCTTCCTTCCTGAGTACATCAGTAGGACACCGAGTGGGAACTGGGGTAGTTTGGACTTGAATGAGATCTCTGGCTTGGGATGAACCTACTGTGCCACAGAGCCTGTCCCTGTTTGGCTGTCCCTTCAAGTGCTGTGGGCAGTGTCTGGATGCTGTAGGGCTGTGCTCTGTGTGTGTCCCTAGCCTTGCTTGGGTGATGAGAACAAACACTCAGTCACATGTTGAATGAATGAAATAGTTACTATTTGTTGGGAACTTGCTTTCTTACCAGGGACTATGTCGAGCATGTTTTGCATTTGTTTATTGTTTGAGCATGTTTTATATTTGTTTATTGTTTATCACAACTTTATCATATTTATATATATATATATATATATATATTTTTTTTTTTGAAAGGCAAATTTTTACAGAGAGGGATAGAGGTCTTCCATCCTCTGATTCATTCTCCCAATGGCCACAGTGACTGGAGCTGACCCAAAACAAAAGCTGCAAGCCAGGAGCTTCTTTCTGGATCTCGCAGCTGGGCGCAGCGGCCCAAGGACCTGGGGCATCCTCTGCTGCTTTCCCGTTTTCAGCTAACGTGTCTGGGGAAACAGCCGAGGATGGTCGAGATACTTGGGCCCCTGCGAGCATGTGGGAGACCCAAAAGAAGCTTTAGGTTTTTGACTCCTGGTTTCAGGTTGGCCCAGTTCCAGATGTTGCAGCCACTGGGGAAGTGAACCAGAGGATAGAGGAATTTTATCTCTGTTTCTATAACTTTGCCTTTCAAATAAATAAAAATAAATAAACAAATCTTAAAAAGAAAGGTGATCTGGACCAGACTCCCCAGACCAGGGCTGCAGGCTGTTGGCCAGAGTGTGTGACGGTCTTTGGCGTCTGCTGAGATGCTTCCTCGTGGTACCACGGGAACAGCTTTGTTTTGGATTCTTCCTTGTGTTGAACATTACCTTCTTCTTTTTTTTTTTTTTTTTTAATTTTATTATTATTGGAAAGCCGGATATACAGAGAGGAGGAGAGACAGACAGGATCTTCCATCCGATGTTTCACTCCCCAAGTGAGCCGCAACGGGCCGGTGCACGCCAATCCGATACCGGGACCCAGGAACCTCTTCCGGGTCTCCCACGCGGTGCAGGGTCCCAAAGCTTTGGGCCGTCCTCGACTGCTTTCCCAGGCCACAAGCAGGGAGCTGGATGAGAAGTGGAGCTGCCGGGATTAGAACCGGCGCCCATATCGGATCCTGGGGCGTTCAAGGCGAGGACTTTAGCCACTAGGCCACGCCGCTGGGCCCTGAACATTACCTTCTAGTAGCTGCTTTGTTGGTTACTGTGTGATCCTTAACACCACCATTAGTCCTTCTCTCCTTGACGCTTGAGCTGCCCTGTGATGGGAGCACAGGCGTCTTGGCCTGCTTGGCCCTGCCTGAGGCCTGCTTTCTTTCTTTTTTTTTTTTTTTAAGATTTATTTATTTCTGTATTACAAAGTCAGATATACAGAGAGGAGGAGAGACAGAGAGGAAGATCTTCTGTCCGATGATTCACTCCCCAAGTGACCGCAAGGACCGGTGCTGCGCAAAGCCGAAGCTGGGAACCAGGAACCTCTTCCGAGTCTGCCACGCGGGTACAGGGTCCCAAGGCTTTGGGCCATCCTCGGCTGCTTTCCCAGGCCACAAGCTGGGAGCTGGATGGGAAGTGGAGCTGCCGGGATTAGAACCAGCGTCCATATGGGATCCCAGCGTGTTCAAGGCGAGGACTTTAGCTGCTAGGCCACGCCGCCAGGCCCGAGGCCTACTTTCTGATCTCCCTTCTCCAGACTTCAGTTTGCAAGGAAGGCGTTGCTTCCAGAAATGCCTGGACGTGTGCCGTGTGTGGCAGAACTGCTTTCTGTCTGCTGGTGGGGTACCCGGGGTCGGCGTGGCTGCTGCTGCTTACGGTGGCTGGTGGAGGTGGGGCAGTGCTTGTTGTCATCCCACCACAGGGCACAGATGCCTTAAGGACAGGTCTCACTCTGTGGTCAGACTCAAGGTTTGTTTTATCGTCGTGGGGACCTAGAGCAGGTGTGCCGGCTGGGGTGGTCTTTGGATGCCTTGGCCTAGTGATCCTGTCAGAAGGGGTGGGCTCAGTGTGCTCTTCACACAACTCCTGTCATTTCTTTTTAATGTTCTATAATTGTTAGCTATTAATTTCTTTTTTTAAAAAAGGTTTATTTTTATGACAAGGCAGATATAGATATACACAGAGAAGAGGAGAGACAGAGGAAGGTCTTGCATCTGCTGGTTCACTCCCCAAGTGATTACATTGACTGCAACGTCTGGAGCTGATCTGAATCCAGGAGCCAGGAGCCTCTTCGAGGTCTCCCATGTGGGTACAGGGTCCCAAGGCTTTGGGCCGTCCTCAACTGCCTTCCCAGGCCACAAGCAGGGAGCTGGATGGGAAGTGGGGCCGCCAGGATTAGAACCAGCGCCCATATGATTTCCTGGTGCATGTAAGGTGAGGACCTCAGCTGCTAGGCTACCACGCTGGGCTCTGACATACACTTTTAACCAGATTTCCCTTTTCTTCTTCTTTGAAAAATTATTACAGGATTAGTCCTTCCCAAGACTTTAATGTGCTTGGATCACAGCTGCATTTTGAGTCAGTTTGCTGGGATATAGTCCTGGACTAGAAGATTAAATTTTATAAGATTAATAATGCTCCGCTGTTGTCACATGTCTTAGGTTTGGGTTCTGGGGCGACAGCTCTTCTGACTGGTAGTCAAGGAAGGATTCAGCAGGTGTGCCTCTGCTCAGGCCTCACCTTCCGATGCAGGCCTGGCGCCACGTCCATCAGCAGTTTGAGTGCCCATGTCCACTCAGGACTGGAACGACTTCTTCGCTAGGTGTTTTGACAGTTTGTGCTACCGAAGCAAATCTGTGAAGCTGAGTGAGAACGAGTTGTCCCGTCCCGCCATCCACAGCCGCTCACTGCCAGCGCTGTGCGTGTCTGCAGCAGTGAGCATGCTGCACTTGACATGTGGGCATCGCCCGCTTCCCTGCACAGCCTCACGTTAGTCCCCGCCTGCGTGTGTTTCTTCTCTGTGCTCTTTGACGAGTTGTGCCCACCGAAGTTTTGCTGTCTTCTCTTTCCTTGGATTACTTCTTGTACTTCGACTGTATTTAATGTCTTTGAACTTTGATTCTTTTGATCTTAGGCCTTGGCTTTGGTGACTTCTTCTCAGGACTTTCTGATAAAGATTTGGGTTTTGTGTCTTTACTGTCTGTGATTGCCTTCTTTTCCTGCTAGAAAATTCCACCCTCACTATCTGGCCCCTGCGTCTGGGTTGGCGTGAGCGTGGGAGCCGTCCTGGTTTCACTTTGGCCATGCCACTGTCCGTGGGATGAGGATTGGGCGTTCAGAGGTGGTGTGTGTGTCAGTGGCACGCGGCTCCGGAGGGTCGTGCCACTCACTGTCAGTCTGGTATTCCCTAGCGGGGCCGTGTCCTTGTCCTTCCTTGGCTGGCTGAGGCTCGGCCGTCTCTGCAGCCGTGTGCCTCATATTGCTCTGTCTCTTCATCATCTTTTTCTGAACAAGACTGTCAGTTGCCGCATTGGGCCTGGCACTGTGTTTCTCACATGCCTTCCTCTTGTTTTATTTTCATTTTCATTTCTGTACCGTTTGGATGGAACCTTGCTGTGATGTTCTCCCTTTACCTCTGTCGTCACTGCGCCCTCTGGTCTTGGTATCTTTTATGATTAGTCCTTATTCTCAGGTTACACATCTGCTCCTCAGCCCACTTCCTCTGCCATCATTAGGAGAGCTCCGTGTTCACGGTGGCCTTCTCTGGTCCCATCTCTTCACTTCCCCACAGGCTGTCTTTGTTCCAAAGTTAAGGATGGCTTTTAGCACCAAGAACAGGGGCGGCCAGGCCTCCTGGGCTTGACCTGCCCTTGGTCCCCATCGTGAATCGAGGCCCCCATTCTCTATCACACTGCTGTCTGACATCGAGTAAGGACTCGATGAGGTTCACAAGACCTGATGACACATTCATGTTCGAGTCTGAGCTGTCAAGAAACATGCTCCCTGGGTTTGTCTGGCCACTTGGACATTTGTTCCCATTAAACCCAGCTCTCACGCTCCAAAATGAAATAGCACAACTGTTAAAATGGGTCTTATCTGTAAATATTTGTAGCTGTTGTACTTTTATATTATATTTTTAAAAGGTTTATTTGAGTTAACTGAGAGAGAGATCTTTCATCTTCTGGTTCACTCCCCAAATGGCTATAATGGCTAGGGGTGGACCAGGCTGAAGCCCCGCCCAGGTCTCCCATAGGTGCAAGTGCCCAGGCTGGTGGACCCTCTTCTCCTGTTTTCCCAGGAACGTTAGCATGGAGCTGGTTAGAAAGTGGAGCAGCTGGGACTCATACTGGCACCCATATGGGGTGCCAATGCTGTACACCACAGCTTAACCTGTGATGTCATAGCACTGGTCCCAAGTTCATTTATTTAAAAAAATATCTATATATATTATTTCAGGGGAAGAAAAAAAGAGGAAAGGTGTGGAGTGGAGTGGGTTGGTGTTCTTGGACAGTGAGTTCAGCCAACACTTGGGACACCTGCGTTTCATATCAGTGCTGGTTTAAGTCACAGGTACTCTGCTTCCAATCCAGCTACCTCCTAATGCACCTGGGAAGCAATCGATGATGACTTAAGTACTTGGAGTTTCTGCCACTCATGTGGCAAGTAGAGTTCCTGGCTGCTGGGTTCAGCCTGTCCCAGCCCCGGCTGTTGGGGGCATTTAGGGAGTGAACCAGCGATGGAATCCATCAATCTTTTTCTGTCACTCTATCTTTCATACAAATTAAGACTTGGAGGCACGGTTTGCAGAGAGGTTTCCTGGGTCTCACTTTTGTATGTAGCATTTTATTTTTCTGAGATCTTTCGAGGAATTAAGTAAAAACCTAGATCGCAGATATATAGATTTCAGGTTTTTTAATGATTTATTTATTTATTTGAAAAGCAGAGCTGGCAGGAGGGTAGAGATGTATCTTCCATTTGCTGTTTCTCTCCCTAAGTAGCCTTAACTATGGAGACTGGGTGAGGACAGAACCCAGGAGCCTGGCACTCCGTACAGGTCTCCGTACAGGTCTCCGTGTGGGAGCCAGAGGCCCAAGCGCTCTGACCATCCTCTGCTGCTTTACCAGGCACTAGAGCGGGAAGTAGAGCAGCCGGGACTTGAACCAGTATTCATATGGATGCTGGTGTTGTAGGCAGCAGCTTAATGTGCTGTGCCCTGAATGCCAATCCCTGTATATATTTCTTAAAATTTTTTCTTGGGCCTGACATGATGGCTCAGTTGGCTAATCCTCCACTTGTAAGTGTCGGGATCCCATATGGGTGCCACTTCATGTCCTGGCTGCTCCATTTCCCATCCAGCTCCCTGCTTGTGGCCTGGGAAAGCAGCAGAGGACGGCCCAAAGCCTTAGGACCCTGTACCCACATGGGAGACCTGGAAAAGGCTTCTGGCTCCTGTCTTTGGATTGGCTCAGCTTTGGCTGTTTGCAGCCATTTGGGGAGTTAACTAGCAGATGGAAGATCTTTTCTCTGTAAATCTGTCTTTGCAATAAAAAAATAAGTCTATAGAAATACCCTTTAAAAATTATTTTTTATTATTAATGTATTATCTCATATTTCATAATTTAAAAGGTTAAGCGAGATGTTATACTTAAAATACTAAATTAACAATCCTGCTAAGGTTCTTTTTCCTTTTTTTTTTTTTAATTGGGAAGGCAGATACACAGACAGAAGGAAAGACAGAAGAATCTTCCATTCACTGGTTCACTCCCCAAGTGACCACAATGGCCGGAGCTGAAGCCAGGAGCCATGAGCTTCTTCTGGGTCTCCCACGCGGGTGTAGGGTCTCAAGGCTTTGGACCATCCTCAATTGCCTTCCCAGGCCACAAGCAGGGAGCTGGATGGGAAGTGGGGCTGCCAAGATTAGAACCGGTGCCCATATGGGATCCCGGCACGTACAAGGCGAGGACTTTAGACACTATGCCACGCCGCCGGGCCCTCCACAGTCAATTCTTTTTTTTTTTTTTAAAGATTTATTCTCAATTGCTTGCCCAGGTTGTAAGCTGGGAGCTGGAGGGGAAGTGAAACAGCCGGGATATGAACTGGTGCCCATATGGAATGCTGGCCTTTGTAAGGCGAGGACTTTCGCTACTAGGCTACTGCACTGGACCCCCTAAGATCTATTTATTTATTTGAAAGTTAGAGTTAGAGATAGAGAAGGGAAGACAGAAAAAGAGGGATATTCTTTCTCTTGGTTCACTCTGCACATGGTGGCAGCAGACATGGCTGTGCCCTGTTAAGATATCTTTTTTTTTTTTTAAAGATTTATTTATTTTATTACAAAGTCAGATATACAGAGAGGAGAGACAGAGAGGAAGATCTTCCATCCGATGATTCACTCCCCAAGTGACCGCAACGGCCGGTGCACACCGATGCGAAGCCGGGAACCTGGAACCTCTTCCGGGTCTCCCACATGGGTGCAGGGTCCCAACGCATTGGGCCATCCTCGACTGCTTTCCCAGGCCACAAGCAGGGAGCTGGATGGGAAGTGGAGCTGCCGGGATTAGAACCGGCGCCCATATGGGATCCCGGGGCTTTTAAGGCGAGGACTTTAGCCGCTAGGCCATGCCACCGGGCCCTAAGATTTATTTATTTTTATTGGAAAAGCAGATATACAGAGAGGAGGAGAGACAGAGAGGAAGATCTTCCTTCCGATGGTTCACTCCCCAATGGCTGCAACGGCTGGAGCTGAGCCAATCCGAAGCTGGGAACCAGGAGCTCTTCTGGGTCTCCCACGTGGGTGCAGGGTTCCAAAGCTTTGGGCCTTTCTCTGTTGCTTTCCCAGGCCACAAGCAGGGAACTGGATGGGAAGCAGGGCTGCCGGGATTAGAACTGGTGCCCATATGGGATCCTGGTGGCGTGTTCAAGGCAAGGACTTTAGGCACTACGCTATTGCATCGGGCCCTATTCTATGTTATTTTTCAATATCACCACACTGTATGTAATTTTCTACACTTTAGGTTTTTGGATTGTTGGTTTTTTTTTTCCCCCTTTATATGTCTCAGGATGTTTCTACAGGATATCATAAATCATCTCCTTTTGTTTCTTAGTTAGATAGATAAACCATGATTCATTTAATGTGGGTAAGCCATGCTTTCTTACTGTGGTGATTCTGGATTATCAGGAGTAGTGCTGCAGTGACGTTCTGGGTGAGCGTGTTTGTGTCTGGAGGGATCCCTGGGTCATGCGATGCCATTTGTGATGGGGAGTTAGCATTCCTGCTCCAGCAGCAGGGCAGCTAGCTGTGCCCGCAGGTGCCCGAGGTCGGCGAGCCTGGTGTGTCCTCGTGTTGGCAGTGAGATCAACGCTCTCTTCTTGTTGGCCAGCCTTTTGTATTTCCTTTTGTGTTAATCACCAGTTTCTGTCCTTTGCATGTTTTTATTTTGAATTCTCACTTTCTTACTGGTACCTGATTTCTTTGGGTTCACGCCATGGCTTTGTCACCCTGTTTTCATGTTTTGATGTGCCCTCCTGCACTGTCTGCTCTTTCAGCGTTGTTTCTACTGTGCGATAGCCCAATACGTATTTTAAAATTAGCTTGTCAGACTGAATGAAGAATGGTTAAGTTTGTTATTTTGATTATTACAGGTTAATGTGTGGAGAGATTATTTCATCTTTGGGAGTTCAATATGCTTTTTCTAAATGAAGCGTTTGTTTAATGCTTCATTCAAAGATAAAAATTAACATTGTCATGTCTCATGTTCTTTGGCAATAATTGTGGTTTTACTTAGCTTATTTGTTTTCTGAACACATGTTGTCTGAGTTGTTACAAAGGAATCCTTGTGGGCTACGCATTAACAGGTGGTAAAATTCTGTCCTCTTTTCTGGTCTCATTTTTCTAGCAATCCCCAAGGTGCGTCTGGAGACCATCTACATTTGTGGAGTGGACGAGATGAGTACCCAGGACATCTTCTCCTATTTTAAGGAGTACCCGCCAGCTCACATTGAGTGGCTGGACGACACCTCGTGTAAGTACCCCCAGGTGCTTGGTGCTGCGTGTTCTCTTGTTTGTGCTGTCAAATGTCCTTGCTGTCTGAGGTGCTAAATGAGTATGACCCAGACTGCTTGTTTATGCCTGACCCCAGGAGGGAAAGAAATAGCCCATCGGTGAGGCTCAGCATGCCTTGCCCAGGCTGGCAGCTCACGATGCTGGGCGTTCCAGGTCACTTCCGACCTGGGTCCTGGGGCTCTGGGAGGTTGGCTACTGACCTCTGAGTCTGTCTGTGTGATAGAGGCTTCTTCAACACTCACAGTTTCCCAGCCAAAGAGCCAAATGTTCAGGGCCTTGGATGTTGTCATTGCTGCTTGTCATATAGTCATTCAAAGGGCTGGCCCAGAGCCAGACCAGAATTCCAGACTCTTAGCTGTGCTTGCCTTTGAGCTGTGCTTTCTGCAGCGTCATCTGCTTGCCGTCACCAGTGAGCTGTCCTCCTTGTGGGCAACCGTAGTTTTTATCTTGCCTCCCCCACGCCAAGACTGGCCTCACTTCTGGAAGCCTTCTTGCTGCGTTGTGTTATCTAGGCTCACTTGAAGGCTGCCTTGACCTACTGCCTGCCAACTGACCTGCCAGGCATGCCCAGCTAGCGGCCTGGGTTTCTCACTGCTTTCGGAATGTTGATTCAAGCCTGGTTTCTTTCCAGTAGAACTTCTTTTATTTCTTTTCTCCCTTGCTCCCTCCTTCCTACCTTCCTGTCTTTCCTCCCCGGCCCCTCTTTCTCTCACTCTCTCGGAACATCGGCAGGTGGGTTTGGCCTTTGGGTCACAGTTTGCTCACTCCTAATTTCAGTCATTTTAAATTGAAATGAAGGCTTATTATGGTTGGAGGGACCCTTGGAACTGTCTAGTTCAGCTACCTCATGTTGTTCATCAGAAACTAGAAATAGGAAATTTATTTGCCCCAAGCCATGTGGCGTAGAGACACAAGTGAGTCATAGAAGACTTTGAAAGCCATTTTCTGCCGAAATTTTCTCCCTTAAAGGGCAAATTAAATTATTTGCTACAGAGCTAAGTAGCTGTAATGGCTGTACTGTATCTCCCCCTGGATGCCTTCCTCACCCACGCGTTCCACTGAGGGAGCCTTAGTAAGCACGTCCATGTGACTGGCCTGCGGAAGGCTCCTCTGGAGAGAGCAGCAGGGTGAGGGATAATCCAAATTTAACTTGACAGTTAAGTCATTATTTTTTTTTGAACATTTATTTTAATTGGAAAGACAGATTTACAGAGAGACAGAAAGATCTTCCACCCATTGGTTCACTCTCCAAATTGGTTGCAATGGCTGGAGCTGAGCAAACCTGAAGCCATGGGATTCTTCTGGATCTCCCACATGATTGCAAGGTCCCAAGGCCTCGGGCCACCCTCCACTGCTTGCCCAGGTTATAAGCTGGGAGCTGGATGGGAAGTGGAGCAGCCAGGACATGAACTAGTCCCCACATGGCATGCCAGTGCTTGGAGGTAGAGGATTAGCCAGTTGAGCCAACGTGCTGGCACCAAGTTACTGCCATTCTTTCATCATCTGGAACTGTATTACTAATATATTTTACATCATATTTCAAGGAGTTAATATAAAGAAGCCTTTCTGATGGACTGCTTTGGGGATCCGGTGTGAAATTGTGATTCTAGACTAATTTCCTAAGAGATTATATGTAGTGGGTTAAGTGGTTAGCATGCCTCTGGGGATGGCCACATCCCATGTTGGGGTGTTTGAGTTTGAGTCCCAGCTCTGTTTGTGGCTCTAGCTTCCTGCTGCTGTGATGAGCAGTGATGGCTCAAGCACCTGGGTCCCTGCCACCCATGTAGGGAACCCGAGCTAGTTCTGGGCTTCTCGCTTTAACTTAACTGTTATAGGAATTTGAAGAATGAACCAGCAAATGGAAAAGCTTTGTCTCTCTGCCTTCAAATAAGTATAAAAATACACACTTTTAAAAAAAGAGAGAATATAAACAGTATTTTTATAGAGGAGGCTTAAGGCCCAGCGCTGTGGGCATAGTAGGCTAATCCTGTGCCTATAGCCCAGTATCCCATATGAGCACTGATGCATGTACCAGCTGCTCCACTTCCCATCCAACTCCCTGGTTGTGACCTGGGAAAGCAGCAGAGGACGGCTCAAAGCCTTGGGACCCTGCACATGTGTGGGAGACCTGGAAGAAGCTCCTGGTTCCTGGTTTTGGATTGGTTCAGCTCTGGTCATTGCAGCCACTTGGGGAGTGAACCAATGGGTGGAAGATCTTTCTGTCTCTGCAAATCTGCCTTTCAAAAAAAAAAAAAAAAAAAAAATATATATATATATATATATATATATATATATATATATATATATATATATAAAATAAATCTTTATTTTAAAAAAGCAATGAAGGGGCCCAGCGTGGCCTAGAGGCTAAAGTCTTCACCTTGAACGTGCCCTGGAATCCCATATGGGCGCCGGTTCTAAACCCGGCAGCCCCGTTTCCCATCCAGCTCCCTGCTTGTGGCCTGGGAAAGCAGTCGATGGCCCAAAGCCTTGGGACCCTGCCCCCGCATGGGAGACCCGGAAGAGGTTCCTGGTTCCCGGCTTCGAATCAGCGCAGCAGCGGCCGTTGCGGCTCACTTGGGGATTGAATCATCGGATGGAAGATCTTCCTCTCTGTTTCTCCTCCTCTCTGTGTATCTGACTTTGTAATAAAAATAAATAAATCTTTAACTTAAAAAACAGCAATGAAAAGGTTCTCATACTGTGTTCTACACTTGGTTTCACTGCTTGATATGTATTGGCTGACAGCAGTGTGCACGTGCGTGAGGCTGCAGCAAGGGGTGTGGGATGGAATCTGCTGTCAGGAAACAGAGTGGACACGATGTGATACCTTATTTTGTGTTTTATTTTAGGTAATGTGGTTTGGCTGGACGAAATGACAGCCACACGAGCCCTTATTAATATGAGCTCTCTGCCAGCCCAGGATAAGCTCAGAAGCAGG
The DNA here is from genome assembly GCF_030435755.1 of Ochotona princeps. Classification (NCBI taxonomy): domain Eukaryota; kingdom Metazoa; phylum Chordata; class Mammalia; order Lagomorpha; family Ochotonidae; genus Ochotona; species Ochotona princeps. Next base: position 39,977,723 of record NC_080848.1, on the reverse strand, counting down.
GATACTGGTGAAGAAAAGTCATCTGAGAAAAGTAAAAAAGGTAACCGAGCACTCGGGTGGCGTGCTGCCAGAGGGTCCTGTTTCGCACAAGCCACTCTGGACTGTTGGGTTTCCAAGCAGAGCACTGCACCATGTGAGTGTTTCTGGTATTAGCTCTGATACGTTGGCTCCTCAGTGAACAGGACGAGAAAAGGATGATGAGAGAAGGTGGGCCATCGCAGGCTTCATCTTGTTCTTCGTCTTCCATTTTAGATAAGCCGGAAGACAGTTCTGATGACGACGAGGCTGAGGAAGGAGAAGTTGAAGATGAAAACGCAAGTGATGTGGAGGTTAGTAAGAGAGTGAGATGGTGAGTAAGGTTTTATTTTAAAAACTGCTTCCTGCTCTGGCTCTGGCCGTAGGACCTTTTGGACTAAAATAGACGCGAAGCCTGTGCGTTAATTGTAATAGTTCATCTTGAAATCTTAGTAACACTCACACTTCTGTATGAAAGAAAATGGTTTTGTTGAGGAATACTTTGACCTTTTCTAATCAGTAAAATTAAAAATGCCAGCGTGTTTCCTAATGATTTGTGCACTATTGTTAGCAATACTCGAATGTATTTATTTCTAAAATATTAAGTTCGTACTATATACCAAATTGAGGATATGGTTTCAAGTAAAGCCAAGTCCTTACTCCAGATCCTGTACTGTGAGAGGGGATGAGCTACAAAGGAAAGGAAGGGTGGGGCGGGAGGCGTGGAAGCTCGTGCTAGACACGGAGGGGAGAGAAGCCTCTGGCTTAGAAACTCCGCAGAACTAGTGTTACTGGTGGATTTAAAACTTTCTTGATGATAACTTGTCTGCTAAAGAAATGGATTAATGGCTGTAATTTTTATGTTTTCTTCAGTTGGACACACTGTCTCAGGTAGAAGAAGAGTCTCTCTTAAGAAATGATCTTCGTCCAGCTAACAAACTAGCTAAAGGAAATAGATTGTTCATGAGATTTGCTACAAAAGGTAAATTTGATATGAGATAGTGATTTTAATGTTTAATCAAAATAAAGTGTTGAATAGTATCTTCTTCTTGATTAGAAATTAGATCAAGTCATTTTAAAAATCTCTTCAACGTGTGGTATTCTGGGCTTAGGTCAGGTAGCTTGCTACCTGAGAAGGAAAGTGAAAGTTAATTGGTGTATATTTTCGTGATTGCTGGTTAAAGTAGATCATTTTCTGCTAAAGGTAATTTGCTCCAAATGCTTTTTAGCCAGTTATCTCCTATGCCATAAAAATCTCTTCAAATTACACTTTTTCAATTTATCATAGCAATACCCTTGTCGGTGTGCATGCTGATCCACCATTCAGCCGTAATTCTCTCAGACTGTCTACGCACAATGATCTTCCGTGGGCGTTAGAAACACACACAGAAAGTCAGCAAGTCCAATGGTGCTCAGTGGTGGGGACACGATCTGGGAGATGCAGTGTTAGTTGATTTTTAAAGATTTATTTTATTTTGTTATATTTCATTTCATTTTATTGTTGGGAAGGCAGATATACAGAGAGAAGGAGATACAGAGAAAAAGATCTTTCATCCACTGGTTCGCTTCCCAAGTGGCTGCAATGGCCAGAGCTCAGCTGATCCTAAGCCAGGATCCAGCAGCTTCTTCCGGGTCTCCCACGCGGGTGCAGGGTCCCAAGGCTTTGGGCCATCCTCCACTGCTCTCCCAGCCCACAAGCAGGGAGCTGGAAGGGAAGTAGAGCAGCCAGGACATGAACTGGCGCCCATATGGGATCCCGGTGCATGCCAGGTGAGGCTTTAGCTGCTAGGCTATTGTGCCGGGCGCTTATTCCTTTTCTGATAATGAAAAGAGGCTACTGAATTGAATGCTGTACGCTCATTGGCTTAAGCACATAAATGTCTCAGGAGGGTGACAGATCCCTGGGTGAATCCCTTGCTGTGTGGCCTCTTGCTGCAGTCAACACATGGAAACATGAGATGTGTCACTTGTTGCCGTTGTGTCCTGGCATTGTGTTTCACAGTAACCATTTTCCACAGGTAGAACAACTGTACTCTAAAATGAAGCCAGTAGTATAAACCTGGGAGAGCATCATTACTGTTATCACGGTTGCTATGTTACGTGTCACTGCGTTTCTTTTTTTTTTTTTTTTTTTTTAAGATTTTATTATTATTGGAAAGCCAGATATACACAGAGGAGGAGAGACAGAGAGGAAGATCTTCCTCTGATGTTTCACTCCCCAAGTGAGCCGCAACGGGCCGGTGCGCGCCGATCCGAAGCCAGGAACCAGGAACCTCTTCCAGGTCTCCCACGTGGGTGCAGGGTCCCAAGGCTTTGGGCCGTCCTTGACTGCTTTCCCAGGCCACAAGCAGGGAGCTGGATGGGAAGTGGAGTTGCCGGGATTAGAACCGGCAGCCATATGGGATCCCAGGGCATTCAAGGCGAGGACTTTAGCCACTAGGCCACGCCGCCGGGCCCTGTCACTGCGTTTCCTTTTATACAGCTGACGACACAGTGATGTGTGGTACACTGATGTTGCTGTAGATGGGGTTAATGCACATGAGCACCTCACTAGGCGGTAGAATATGTTAGGGGTTGTATGTCCAGCTACCTCTCAGCTGACCAAAACCACCGATATCCTTGTGTGTTCTCATGTATATAGGCATGTGTGGTGCAGGACATTTTAGTTTTTTTTTCGTTTTTTTTGTTTTGTTTTGTTTTTTAAAGATTTATTTTTTTATTACACAGTCAGATATACACAGAGGAGGAGAGACAGATAGGAAGATCTTCCATCCGATGATTCACTCCCCAAGTGACCGCAACGGGCCGGTGCTGCGCTGATTCGAAGCCGGGAACCAGGAACCTCTTCCGGGTCTCCCACGCAGGTGCAGGGTCCCAATGCATTGGGCCGTCCTCGACTGCTTTCCCAGGCCACAGGCAGGGAGCTGGATGGGAAGTGGAGCTGCCGGGTTTAGAACCGGTGCCCATATGGGATCCCGGTGCATTCAAGGCGAGGACTTTAGCCTCTAGGCCATGCCGCCGGGCCCAGGACATTTTAGTTAACAGTGGGCTGTGTATACCAGAGATGCTGCTGCTTATGACACAGGCGTCTCATCAAGTCCTCTGCTCTGCTTCAGGTCCAGCTTTCTGCTAACACACCTAGCGAGGCAGCAGGTGCAGGCCAGCCCTGGCTGTAGTAGCTACTTGGGAAGTGAACCAGCAGATGGCAAATTGATCCATCTGTCTGGCTGTGTCTTTCAAATAAATAAATAAATCTTGAAAAACAACAACAGCAAAATAGTAATGATCACCAGAATTTTCCAACGTAAATATTTTTTTTTTCTTTTTGTAGTTAAGAAATTTGAAATTAGGCAAATAACTTGCTGCACATCAGACTTTCAGGCAATCTCCGACTATCGTTTCCTTATTGGTTGGCAGCCAGTGGTGAGGAAGCATCTTGCTGGGTCCCTGTTTCCTTCTTGTCTCAGCTGGGACTCCTGGGTTCGTGTTCAATGGATTTCCTTGCATTGCCCTCCCCGTGACCGACACGGTGCTTTACATGTGGCCGACAGAGCCCTTCAGCCAACATGTTGCCTTTTGGCTTGCCCTGTCATTCTTCATCTGCTTGCTTTCTTTCCTGCACAACACAAACATGGTGATTTTCTAGATGCAACTTACACTTACCTGCCTCAAATCTAGAATCGGCTTGTTTTTCCCAGGACGTGGTGGGCGTGTATTTTCTTTTGGGGAGGTGTGTGCCTAGTGATTTGTGTTGCACTGGACGCCCTAAGTGGCCTTGGCCTCGGGCAGTGTGTCCTGGTCCCCACACTGCTGCTCCCTGGAAGTAGGTGATTCCCGACCGTCTTTCCTCGCTGCTCACTGGCGTTCGAACCTGACGCATCTGGGCAATTCTCTCATTTACATTTCACTGCAGAGACCATTTGAATCCATGCAGAAGTAGCAGTGTGCTATTTTCTTTGGCCTTTCTGAGGAACAGTACAGATAGCTGGAAACAGAGATTTAAATCTTTGTCTAAAAATTGGGTCTGGTCTGCTTATTTCTCCTCCCCCAAAGGTTTGTTTTATTTATTTGAAATGGGGGCTTGGGGACAGAGAGATATCTTCATCTGCTGGTTGACTATCCAGATGGCTGCAACGGCCAGAGGTAGGCTGCCCCAAGAATAGGAGCTTTTCCAGATCTCCCCCATGGACCATCTTCTGCTGCTTTCCTCAGCACATCAGCAGGAAGCTGGGTTGGAAGTGGAGCAGCTGAGACTCCAGCCGTTGCCCGAAAGATGTAGGTGCCACGTGCAGAAGCCCAACCCACTATGCCCACATGAGATGCCAGCACTGCAGGCAGTGACTTTATCCACTATGCCACAGCACTCTCCCCTGGTCTGTTTCTATATCTCTTTATTCAATGTTTGTTAGAGTGTTGTCATTTCCAAAAATTAATGTCTTTTACGGACAGCAAACATGATATCTTTTCTAAAAAGCTACCTTTATGCCTCTGAGAACCTCGTTTTTGTTTTTGTTTTAAGCGTTTCCCTGGGAAGCCAGGCATGTACCCCACGGCGTCCCCTTGGTCAGCTCTGTTGATCTCTAGGCTGCACGGGCTCACTAGGCACTCAGGGAAGATGGTGACGCTTTCCTAGATCACTGGTTGCGCCCTGATCTGACCCCAGTTACGGAAAGCATGCTTGTTAAACCATTCGACAGCATCCTCACAGCTACAGGAAATCCTAGATAATTGCTGTAATTCATCTTCAGATGACAAAAAGGAGCTTGGAGCAGCCAGACGGAGTCAGTATTACATGAAATATGGGAATCCAAATTACGGAGGCATGAAAGGAATTCTTAGCAATTCTTGGTGAGTCCAAAACCTTTTGATACAATTGTTGAAGTGGGAGTTAGGCTCTCCATAACTCTTCAGGCGGTGTTCTGTAGGGGATGTCCAAAGCCCAGGACTCAAAGGGAGGCAGGCGGGATGAATTCATGCTCATTGACTGTGGTAAATGATGTGAAAGTGCTGAAGTTTGCATGTCTGTAAAAATACCTCTGTTGTCGCCACCTGACATTGCATCAGGGTGCAGTTGAAATGAGCTCGTGCATTTAAAAGTCTTTTGCGTGGGTTTTTTATTATAAACTTGTTTTGGTAATGTTCCAGGAAGCGAAGATATCACTCCCGTCGCATTCACCGGGACGTGATCAAGAGGCGAGCTCTGACTGGGGATGACGTCGGCTTGACTTCATACAAGCACCGACATTCCGGTACTTGCCTGCTCAGCTCTTGGTAGACACATATTTGGCTCCTGAAATCGTATTTTGACTCTTATTTTTAGAAAAGATTTATTTATTTTTATTACAAAGTTAGATATACAGAGAGGAGGAGAGACAGAGAGGAAGATCTTACGTTCGGATGATTCACTCCCCAAGTGAGCCGCAATGGCCGGTGCTGCGCCGATCCGAAGCCAGGAACCAGGAACCTCTTCCGGGTCTCCCATGCGGGGGCAGGGTCCCAAAACCCCAAAACCCCAAAACCCCAAAGCTTTTTGACTGCTTTCCCAGGGCACAGGCAGGGAGCTGGATGGGAAGTGGAGCTGCCGGGACTAGAACCCGCCGCCCATATGGGATCCGGGCGCGTTCAAGGCGAGGACTTTAGCCGCTAGACCACACTGCCGGGCCCGTATTTTTACTCTTAATGCAATCTTTTAAAGTTCACAGCTCTACTATCCTCTCTTCATGCACTCACCCTGTGTCAAAGTAAGTCAAGTCACAGTTCAGTTTAAATCGCCCATCCCAAGAGGTCAGCAGTTTGATGAAGCCAAATGTGACATATGGAAAATAGACCTTTTGTTAGGAGCCAGATTCTTTTGTGAATATCAACAGCGGCATGAACGTTGTTTAAGTTATTTCACACGAAGAGCTGCTTTTGTTCATGAATGCAGACTGTGTGGAGGGCCTTCCCCTGCTGGCTTGTGCACGCGAATGCCTTGGAAAATGGGCTGTCGCATCTCGTCTCGGGTTTGTTCCTTTTTTTTTTGCTTATTAGAACTATTTCCAATATGTTTTTTTAAAGTTTGCTTTTATCTTAACCTACTGTGGAATCCTCTCATGTGTCGAGGCAGCGTGCAGACAGGGAACAGGCAACGTGTATATCCTGAATGAGGCGACAAGAGCTGAAACGGGTATACGTGTATATACAAAATTGTGTGCTTAAGAGCCACATGTTAATAGTGCACATGCTTTTTAGTACAGTTACATTTTTCTAATTTCAGTTGCTCTGAGAAACTACATGCACTTTATTTTTTTTTTTCTTTTTTTTTTTTATAATCCATTTTATTGTATTGTTGTTGACAATCTTTACATAGTTAACTATAGTTGAAGGAAAATCAAGAAAGAGAAGAAAAAAAAAAAAAAGGTTCAGGCGGATAGGGAGGTGGGCAATACTATTATGTCCATATTGTTTCCATCATGTATCTGAGGTAAAAGGGGATATTGAGGGAGAAGCCCCACCCGGTTTCCCGCCCACCCCAAGTCCCGGATGTGGGGCATGCTCTGAGATATGTGCTCAAGTGGAGTTAATAGTTCTCCAGTTATGAGTCACTGCCAGTTTCGCTCGATGAGGTGGTCCACTGATTGATATGGTCCATCATGAAGTCTCCATTTGTCCCATATTTCGCTGCCAACATGTAGCTGAGATGAATGATTGTCCTATTCTGTCTTCTGTCTTTTCTTGGTTAGAATTCTGAGTCCAGCAGTTCAAGTGGGGAGATCTCCAAAGATACTTTGAGGTATTCCCAGACCAGATTCTTGTATGTTCTAGCAAGCACAGGGCCCGGCACAGTCCATCACCCTGATCAGCTGGTGGTTGCAATTGCTGTGTTGGTTCTGTTTTCAGTCCCGAGTTGCACTGGAACCAATGGGTGTTGCAGTCCAGTCTGGTTCGGCCCTTACATCAACCAGTGGGAGCTGCAGCCTAGTCGGGGCGACCCACAATAACCCCCACCAAGCCTGCCCCCTACCCTGGTTTGCCAATTTGTGTAGCAGAAGACCAGTCTGTCCCCCATCCCATTTGGCTCTGGTACTTGTCAATGGGTATTAAAGCTTAGTTCTATCTAATCGACTCAACCATCCAGCCCTCACAGATGTTGTTGAGTCATGCACTTTATTTTTATAAAAGTATCAAAAAGCAAATTAATTCTAACACCCTAAGAGAACAACTGACTTCATCTTATATATTTTTGTCTCTTTTCATAATAGATATTCTAGTTCTTTATATTCTGGTTGTGCCACTCAGCGTAAGCATTATTCCTTGAATTTTAAAATTATAACTGGTCTTTGTTATTTGGGTTGTTATTTTCCATAAAGTCACAGAGAACACTGAATTCACAAATACCTGTACAAAACCTGTGGCCACACCGTTTTCCTTAACTGACCAGTACGTAGCATTTTTTTTTTTTTAATATGTTTTTCTGTGTGAACCTATGTTACTTAGTAAATAAAAAATAGTTATTTGCGTATTTAAATAGTTTATTGCTTGGCCTACCACCTCGTGGCTTGCCTAAGTGTGAAGCTCCTTTAACACTGGCGTTTTCCCCAGTAAGGCACATCCCAACCACCCTGCGCTGGTGAGCACCACACCACTCCCAGCACCACGCCTTGGAGTCATTTTAAATGGGGAGAGGAGTCACCCAAACAAAAAGCACAGAACTGTGGAACACATGGCCCTGGTGAACAGTGGCAGGACGCTTGTTTACAGTCCAGGTTGAAATAAGCAGAGTGCCTTCCCTTTGGGAATGGGCATGTGGGCACCTGAGGGTTATTTGGTTGTTTTGTTGCTCTGTATTCCCCTGCAGATAACTGTAAGAGCATCTCAAGTATAGGTTTTGGATTTACCCAGGATCCTGGCAAGAGCTCAAGTACGGAACCTGTGAATAATGGAGGCTCATTGTTTTAAGTGACTTGATAATACTCCACCTAGAGGCAGTGTGGGCAGTGATCCGGGCTGCAGACGTCACCGTGGTGTGCAGTTGGGCACTGTTCTGGATGGTGCGCCCCCATCCTTCAGCAGGTTATCAGGATAGAAAAGACGGTTGTACTTGTTTGAGTGCTTTTTTCCTAATGGTCTGTGTTCAATTTTTTCAGGACTAGTGAATGTTCCTGAGGAGCCCATCGAAGAGGAGGAGGAAGAAGAGGAGGAGGACCAGGACATGGATGCCGATGACCGGGTGGTGGTGGAGTACCATGAGGAGCTCCCTGCCCTCAAGCAGGCCCGGGAGCGGGGTGCGTCCAGGCGCTCAAGTGACAGCAGCTCAGACTCGGATGAAATGGACTATGATCTGGAACTGAAAATGATTTCCACCCCTTCACCAAAGAAAAGCATGAAAATGACCATGTATGCCGATGAAGTGGAATCTCAGTTGAAAAATATTAGGTAAGCTTACTGTTTGATTTTACCAAGATTGGCTTTTAATCTGTTTTAAATGCTAATTGCAAGTTTGTCAGTTCCTCTTAATATTATGATCACTTGTCTGTTGTAATGTCAGTCCTTTGTAGGAGTTGAACTGAACAGATTCTTCCTCTATGCAAGCAGTGATCATTATGGAAACTGTAGGCAGCATAGACAGTGAAAATCGCCGTTCCTCTCCTAACAACCGGTAGCAGCCGGTAGCAGCCGGTAGCAGATAGATGAATCAACTTGGCTGTTTTTATGTATCTGCACAATGAATGGAGAGACTGTAGATGTGTTTGTATAAAATGCGGTTGAGTATTCGCTTTGCTTTCCCATTTTACGTAGCATAGCCATCTGTTGTTTTACTCAACAAGTAGTCCATTGTTTGAAAGTATGATTTCTTAAGTTCATTGCTAGGCATTTTGGACTGTTTCCTTATTCTGTCACTGACTTGATAAATGTCTCAGTTGTATGAAACCAGATACGTGTTTAAACTTCTGGTAGGAATTGCTCCATTTCCCTTAGAAGTGTCTTACTGATTCCTATCGCCACGTGTTACATACAGCCTCATCAGCTGTAGGTGTTAGCATCCTTTCTAATCTTTGCTATCTTCACTAGCAAAAACAAAATGGGTTCTTGTTTATTTATTTATATTTTTTATTATTTTTTGTTTTTTAAAAAAATATTATTTATTTATTTTTAAAGGTTTAGTATTTATTTTTATTGCAAAGTAAGACATACAGAGAGGAGGAGAGACAGAGAGGAAGATCTTGCATCCGATGATTCACTCCCCAAGTGAGCACGACGGCCGGTGCTGTGCTGATTCGAAGCCAGGAGCCAGGAACTTCCTCCAGGTCTTCCACGCAGGTGCAGGGTCCCAAGGCTTTGGGCCATCCTCAACTGCCTTCCCAGGCCACAAGCTGGGAGCTGATGGGAAACGGGGCTGCCGGGATTAGAACCGGCACCCATACGGGATCTTGGTGTGTTCAAGGTGATGACTTTAGCCGCTCGGCCACGCCTCCGGGCCCAAAATATTATTTATTTAAGCTTTTTATTGCAAAGTCATATTTACAGAGAAAACGAGATACAGAAAGATCCTCCATCCGCTGGTTCATTCCCCAAATGGCCACAACAGCCGGAGCTGAGCTGATCTAAAGCCAGGAGCCAAGAGCAGAGTACAGGGTCCCAGAATGGGTTATCTTACTGTGCATTCCTTTGATGTACATTTCTTTTGCAGGGAGGACATGTAGTGTATCTACAACTCCAAGGGTTAGAGCCTTGGATTTACGTCACCGTAAAGATGACGTCACTGCTAAGATGTCTGTTGAGGTATTTTGGTGGAATAAAAAAAGTTGATTGGTTTGCATGGCCTGATTTACATCCTTGTTTGTAATTTTCAGAGAACTTCTGTTGAGAGACTGTTGCCAAAATTATGCTGCATCCAGCGGGGTAATAGACCAAGAAGTCTTCCTTTTTTTTTTTTTTTTTTTAAGATTTATTTTTATTACAAAGTCAGATATACAGAGGAGGAGAGACAGAGAGGAAGATCTTCCATCCGATGATTCACTCCCCAAGTGAGCCGCAACGGGCCGGTGCGCACCGATGCGAAGCCAGGAACCAGGAACCTCTTCCAGGTCTCCCACGCGGGTGCAGGGTCCCAATGCATTGGGCCGTCCTCCACTGCTTTCCCAGGCCACAAGCAGGGAGCTGGATGGGAAGTGGAGCTGCCGGGATTAGAACCAGCGCCCATATGGGATCCCGGGGCTTTCAAGGCGAGGACTTTAGCCGCTAGGCCATGCCGCCGGGCCCAAGAAGTCTTCCTTTAATGAAAGGGACAGTAGATTCTGACTGTGTCATATTACTTTTTTTTTCTGTCATTTAAAAGGCAGGTATGGAGAGAGAGAGAGCTCTGCCATCCTCTGATTCAGTCCCTGAATGTCCACAATGGCTGGGCCAGGCCACAGCCAAAACTCTAAGCTCAATCCTGCTCTCATAGTTGAGTGGCAGGGACACAGGTATCTAAGCAATCACTAATGCTCATTAGTGGGAACCAAAGCAGAATTCGAGCAGGATTTGGAGCTCAGGGACTCCAGTGTGGGCTGCAGGTCCCCAGCAGGTCTTACCTGCTGTGTCAAATGCCTGTCCCCCATGTCTTGGCTGCAGCCCAAATCACAACCCGTGCAAGCAGAGGTTCCCATTCCCTCCAGGCTGCAGGGCTTGCATCCGGGGCTGCTTGCAGGCATGGACACCACCCTGGAAACCCGGAACTTCCCACCCGTTTCTCCACCATTCTGTCTCTAGTAGGCCGGTCATGGCTTTTGTTAGAAAACAAGTCACAATGGATGTATGGTATGCGGATGTTGGACATTTTAGATTGGGTTTTGTAAAGGTTGTTTTCTCTCAAGTTGATTAACCCTTCCCTTTTTATTTTTAAAGGAACTCCATGAAGGCAGATAGCATTTCCACAAGCAATATCAAAAACCGAATCGGTAACAAATTATCAACAGAGAAGTTTGCAGATGTTCGGCATCTGCTAGATGAGAAACGGCAGCATTCAAGGCCACGGCCACCAGGCAGCAGCACCAAATCAGGTGGTATTCTACATTTGAGTCTGGAAAGCAGATTAGGGCGGTGATAGTTCCTCCAGCGGAATAGTCTGTCCGCTTTAGCACATCTACAGTTTTTTCACCAGGAATTGGAATTTCAGGACATGAAAAATAAACTTTTGTCAGACAAGCTTTCAATATTTTTGTCTCAAACACTTGTTTTACTCTGTATGTCATTAGTGTATTTTATGCAAAAGAGTTATAGAATTGAAGTCGGGTGCGTGTATAAATGGTTAGGAGTTTGATCTAGATCGTTCATGTGTGGCCTTGGTTGCTCCATGCCAGGGCTGTATACTAGACTGGGTACATTAGAAGTCTGGAGGACACGCCATTGGTTGACTAGGGAACTATAGAAGGCTTCTCATGGAAAGAGATGTTAGAGCTAGGCTTTGGAGAGGGAATGGGGATTCAAGTGGCAAAGCTGATTTTTCTGAGGTGGGGTGTAACCTCACCACACACCTGCTTTAGAAAGGCAGTGTAAGAGTGATTTAAATAAGATGGGACAGTGGAGAAAATGAGGATAGAAAGCCTCACCAAGGAAGACATAGTGCTGGACATTGTGGGAAGAAAGAGAAAGCCAAGGGCTTGGCCGAGGAAGGGAGAAGTGGGTGCCAGCATCTGGCAGGGGCGTTAGGGAGGCGGGGGTGGGGAGCCCCAGCACAGACCTGCTGGGTGAGTGTGTGCTGTGCTTTGTCAGAGGGAGCTGGGAGCGGGCACATGTTCACTGGTTGTGTGTGGTAAGTTTGTTGAAAACTGCGTACCCGTTTGAAGATCCTAACTTTTTATCTGAGGAGCTTGCAGCTTTATTAACTGAAACTTTTGCTGTGCTTATTTAGTTTGCTTAGTTCTACTTGCAAACAAAAGTTGATTGATTCTCCTTCACATATTCTTTTCTGGCAAAGCAGATTCTCAGCTGCCCTCGTCTGGGAGCCCTTAAAGTCCAGATTTTTCTGCAGTGGTCCAGACTGACTCTGAGGAGAAAAGGCTTAGAAGCCCAAGTGTCCACTCACGTCAGAAGAGCTCTGGTCGATAGCACAGGTGGTAAAGCACCCTTTCTCTTTTCCAGATATACGCCAGCGGTTAGGCAAGAGACCATATTCTCCAGAGAAGGCTTTTAGTGGTAACCCGATGGCTCGGAGAGAGCCCCCTTCCGACGTGCACAGTAGGCTGGGTGTTCCCAGGCAGGATGTTAAAGGTCTCTACTCGGACACTCGGGAGAAGAAGTCAGGTGGGTGACCAGGTGATGCTTTTGTCTTACCCAGGGATCAGAGGGCAGTAGGCTAACAGAGTAAATCAGTTTTCCTCCTCTGTTACAATGATTGTCTTCACCGTCACCGTCTTTATCATTATCCTGCTGCTAACAGGTTTAAAAGAAGCTTCCCAGAACTCAGGTTCTCTGTTCGGCACAGATTCTTTCTCAGGCTCATGTGTGTTCCTCCCATCTTTATCCCACATGTTTGTAGATAGCCTACTTTTTCCATGTCTCATTTTGTGATATTCATTTCCCCACATTGTTATGGTCCTCTGTTCTTCATAAATAAAACTTAATTACCTTCTAGTGTGGCTGTTCCACAAAGTGCTGCACGCCTTTCATCTACTGATAGGTTGAATGAGATAACATTTTTTTTTTTAAATCTTTATTGGAAGGGCAGATCAGATTTACAAAGAGGAGAAACAAAGATTTTTCCATCCATTGGCTCATTCCCCAAGTGGCCATAATGGTTGGAGCTAAACCAATCCGAAGCCCCTGAGCCAGGAGCTTCTTCTGGATCTTACACACAGGTGCAGGGTCCCAAGGCTTTCGGTTGTCCTCTGCTGCTTTCCCAGGCCACATTCAGGGAGCTGGATGGGAAGTGGAGCTTCTGGGACATGAACCAGCGCCCATATTTATTACATTTATTATATTTATGGTTTTTTTGTGTATATATGTACATATAGATTATTTGAAAGACAAAGTTTAGAGAGAGAAATTGTCCATCTGCTGGTTTACTCCCCAAATGACCGTAACGGCCAGATTTGGACTGGTCAAGAGCCAAGAGTTGCCTTTGGGTCTCCCGCATGGGGGCAGGGGCCTAAGAACTTGGGTGGTGCAGTCAGAACTGGAACTGGTGTCCCTGTGGGATGCTGGCGGCATAGCTAGGGGCTTAGTTTGCTGCACCATGGCATCAGTCCCTTTGATAACATTTTAAAAAATAATGGGCAGAAAGTGTACCTGTTTACAGGTATCAGACTGTCAGTCCACGGAGCGTTAGAGCTGACAAGCATGTGGATGGCCTCCCACTGGCAGATGGCACTGGCACGCGGGTCTTACCAGAGAAGACAGCTGTGGTGGGAGACAGCCTATGGCGTGGGGCTGGTGTCTGTTCAGCGGTGACAGTCTCCCTTTGAGTTCACACCCTTCCAATGGCAAGGCAGAGCCTCAGCCAGGGAAGTGAGATGACCTCCCTGGGCTTGTGCCATGGCCGCCAATGCCACAGGCCACTGGTCTTTGTTGCACAGCAGGTGTGGGCAGTGCCCCTGTTCCCAGTGCTACTTGGTTTTCAGCCTTGACCTGAAGTGCCTTCTCACCCAAACAGGTGGCTTATGGAATCGCTTAGGATCTGCACCCAAGACCAAAGAAAAGAACCTGAAGAAAGTGGATCCCAGGGTACCCGGCACTGAGGAAGATGATTCCGAGCTGCAAAGGGCGTGGGGGGCTCTGATTAAGGAGAAAGAACAGTCTCGCCAAAAGAAGAGCCGGTTAGATAACTTACCATCTCTCCAGATTGAAGTTAGTCGGGAAAGCAGCTCTGGTTCCGAGGCAGAGTCCTGATGCCCCTGAGCTTGTGGCAGCTGCCCTACAGCTTGGCCTTCTCACACGGGGCGGGCACCCGGTAGGAGGCTCCCCCTGCAGGAGTGGGCGTCCTCCTGCCCCGACTCGTCTAGTCACCGGGCTCTTGGCTCTCGGGCAAGACGTCTGTAAGCATGTGATGCACTTGGAAAGGCATCTCTCTGGCTTTGGATGCAGTTGTAGTTTGGGCCCTTGGTTCTTCTCCCACCACCCCTTAAGCTTTATACCCCGAGAGAAAAAGGGAGCCCTCCAGATTTTGTAGAGGTTTTTCTTAGTATTTTTAACATTGTCTTTTAAAAGAAATGTTTTACACAGTTCATCCAAAGAGCAGAGAACTGAACTTCTCACTATTGCCTTGGCCCTGACAGCTGTTACCAGCACCCTTTTCCCAAGAAAAGTCAATTCCCAGGTGCTTATTGGACAGCCTTCGAAGGGGAAGATGAGGGAAGCTGCCAGCTCAGCCTTCCTGGACCCCAGTGTGGGGGCCGAATCTCAAGGGCCTGATCTCAGAGGTGTACCTGTGCCGCCCACGTAGCTGAGAGGCCCAGCGTTGACCGCCCTTCTTCTGCTCCCGGGGGATTCTGTCAGAGGCCTCTTACTGGCTGTCGGCTTGACATCAAGTTCAGTGCTCTGGGGGTCTTGTAGGGGGAAAAAACTGTGACTTCTGGATTTGGGGTTGATTTTGGGTTAGGGGTGGGGTCGTGGGTTCATGTTGAACAATTTTTAAGTATTATGTTGAAGAAATACTGATGATTTAAAAGTTTAAATTTTTAATTTTTATATGTGGAAATTCTTCCTGTTGGTTACAGGGGAAGCTCAAGTAGTGTCTTCTTTTGTGCTGTTAAATATATATTATATACTTTGGAAGAAGGCAAAGAGAGGAGTCTCATTATTTTTAAATGCCTCTGATAGTCTGTGCATTGTACATAGGGCTCCGCTCGCTTTGGGTCCATGGTAGCAAAAAGTCTACCCATCTGAGATGGGGAACTGTGTCATCACTTCAGAAGTGATGCCTTAATATTTATTCTTTCTGTCTCCAAGTTGTGGCACTCGAAGACTGTTTTAAAACTAGCAAATAAGAGAATAAGTTACAGAAATTTTCACTGGCTTAGTTTTAAACTCCCTTCAGATAATTTTCCTTCAAAAAGGAAATTCTGTTGTCCTCCTCTGATTTTTATCTAGAAGTATTTAATTTGATTTCCCTCTGCAGGCTGAAAAATAGTGTTTCATTTCAGTGCACTAAAACTTGAGAGTCCAGTACACAGTAAGCCTCGTCCCTTTTGTGATGTCCCCGTTGGCCACAGCCTGCAGTGTCCTAGCGGAAGCCCGGACCCCAGAGACCTTGACTTGTGGCTGAGCTAGTGGTCACACTGATTCCCCTGGGGTCCGAGGGAATCTGGAATACAGAACCCATTGGTCACAAAGAAAGCAAAGGGCTTTATTTTCTTGAAACATGAAAGCTGCAGCACTGCGTGGTGTTGGTTCCCCTGCTTTCCCTCCGTCTGGAAAGGCTAGTGCGTAACCAGTGCAAGACCCAGCTGCCCGTGCCAGGTCAGGGATGGGGCCAGTGTCTCTGCCGATTGAGACCTCAGGTCTCTGAGCTCAGGGCCAGGTTCTCAGGAAGCGGCAAGGCTGGGGTGTAGGTTGAGCGAACCGTGCCGGGGCCTGGAAGCTAGAGCCACATGGCAGTCCTCGGCTCGTGGCCTCTGTCTCCTCAGGTGGCAAATGAGCAGACTGCTCCAGAGCTGCTGGACTTGGCGCATGGGAGAGCCGTGCCGCTGTGCGCTGGCCAGTGCTGCCTTCTGTGGTGGGTGGGAAGGGGGTCAAGGAGACAAGTGAGAGCCCACATTATTGGTCCAGCTTCCCCTCACCCCACAGCCGCTTCCTGTGGGCAGTGTGCCTGGTGATGTAGTCTGCAGGCTTGAGAAGATGCCTCCTTACTGGCTTTCCTTTTTGCAACCCCAGCAAAGCCCTCAGCTACCTGGGCCTCTCAGGACTCACCAGTCTCCTGCTAAAGATCAAGGACTTTCTAGAGTTGGGGTAGAGACAGTCTGCAGTCAAACTGGATGTTTGATCTGGCCAAGAAATACAGCCCACAGCCACCCAGGGATACACCGCAGCAGTGATCTTAGGGGTCTTCCTTTTATTGCTGGAGTTATTGGCCTTCTCAGCTTCTTCCCCTCAGCCTGCACTCTGGCACTGGGTGGTGTAGCATGGCCAGGTCCTGTCTTTGGATTTTAGGAGTAAGGTTGGACAATCGGATGGCCAGTGGCACTCCCCAGCCGTGTGGGTGGCAGGGCGATACACTTTTTTTTTTTGTATTGCTCTTAATCCTTGTATATAGGAAATGTTAAAATGATTTGCTGCTTGAGAGCAATTGCAGATACCTCATTGCTGTTCTCCACTCTCTCTGTCTGGGAGCAGGTTCCCAGGAGAGCTTGGAACCCACAGGAAGATGTTGTGTGTCTCCCGTGGCCTGCTCTGGTCTGATAGGCAAACCCCTCCCTCTGGTTCAGTCCCCGTCCTGTCCCACTGCGAATGCACAGAAGCGCCTCCACTCGTCTCTGCCCCATCTCTCCCTCTCCACTGTGCAGGCTTCCACCAGGGTGGGCTCCGTGGTTGTAAGCAGCTCAGCTGAGGGAGAGATGCTTTCCAGAACTGCGGTTTACTCATTTGAAGTGTTCCCTTCCACGGCTTTTAGCTGCTTGACAGAGTTGGGTGCCCATCACGATATTCATGCGTGGGACATTGTCATCATCCATTAACAGTCCCTCCCTGTCTCAGTCTTCCCCCAGCCCTTGGCAACTAACTGCTGTTCTGTTTCCGTGGATTTGCGTATCAAGGCAATCACATGCTAAGCTTCTACAACGTTAAAAAACGTTCATGGAAAAAGGAATTAAACCTAAGTTTGTTTTGGTGTAAACAAAAAACAAACTTGAAGTCCATACATTGTTTTTCCTTTTTTCTTCTAAAATATTTATTTATTTTTATTGGAAAGGCAGATTTACAGAGAGAAGGTAAGACAGCGAGGAAGATCTTCCATCCAATGGTTCACTCCCCAAGTGGCCACAATAGCTGGAGCTGAGCCAATCCAAAGCCAGGAGCCGGGAGCTTCTTCCGGGTCTCTCGCGTGGGTGCAGGGTCCCAGGGTCTTGGGCCTTCCTCTGTTGCTTTCCCAGGCCACAAGCAGGGATCTGGATGGGAAGTAAAGCATCCAGGACATGAACAGGTGCCCATGTGGGATGCTGGCACCTGCAAAGTGGAGAATTAACCTGTTGAACCTCCGTGCCAGCCCTGCCCCCCTGCACCCATTGTTTTTCTATACTGTTCATTTTCCATGAACTTTTTGAGGACATCCTCATATTTATCACTAGTTTCTTATTTTCAGGGTTCATCCATGTTGTGGCATTATGAGTGTTTCATTTTTAAATTGCTGAATGATGCTCCATTGTGCGGATGTCATGTTTATCATTCATCGGTTGGTCGACACGGGAGTTGTTTCCACCTTTTGGCTGTGACGAGCAATGCCATGAGCACTCCTGTGCCAGCTGCTGTGAATGTGTGTTTTCATCATTCCCCGGTTGGTAGCTAGGCGTGGGATTGCTGTGGTGACTGTCTTCAGCCCTTTGGGGAGCTGCCAGGCTGCTGCCCCAGGCTGCTGTCGCATTCCCCGTGAGGGTCCCACCGTGCCCATGTCTTCATCAGCGCTGCTCTGCTCCGCTCCTGTGTGACGTGATGTGCTGTCCTCCCGGGGTATTGATTGGCCCTTTTCATGACCGTGGTGTTTGGCTGCTTTTCGTGTGCTGCAGGGTAGCGACCTGATGCTGTTTTTCCTTTGCTTGAAAGCTTTCCCCGGCGTCACCATCGCCCCTGGAATCCCTTCCAGACTTCCAGACTCGCTCTGGCCTCTCTGGCCTGTCCTCCCCAGTCTCCCTGACCCTTGACCCATTGCTTCACTGGCTCCATCTCAGGCCCATCAGCCTCCCAGTGTGCACACCCTACTGGCCCTGTCCTGGGGCCATCGCCTGTGCCCACCCCAGCCTCGCAGGTGGGCCTCAATCTTCCCTTCTCTCTTCCCATCACTCTCCAGGCCTTAGGGACCCTTCAGGAGGCGAGCTGTAGCTTCTGGAGCATTGCTGTGGACCCCTGTTCTGTCTCCCATGGTCGTGCCGTGGAGGATGCTTGGTTTACTCCAGAGTCAGGTTATAAAGTAAGCACCCAAGTCTCTTGCAGTGAGAGATCCCTGTACAAGGGAGGTGTGTGGCTTGTAATCAGGACCCTGCTGTACAAAAATTGCTTCCTTACAGGTGTTGGGATCACACGGCAGGGGACTCCGGGGATGAGGTAGTCCCCAGGGGCAGCTAGAGTCCCAACGTGCTCAGGCCCTGCCACGGCTCAGCCTGCTGGGAGTCACTGTCCTTGCTCCTTGTCCTTCCCCCTGCCCCACTTTGAGCCTTTTTAGATAAATAGTGTTGTGTTTAACCACATGATGTGTGAACCCATGTAATGCCGAGTCGCTGTACCCCCAGTACAGCTATACACTGGACTGTAATTTCCTGTTCTTGGTGTGTTTTGTTAGCCTGTGAGCTCTGTGAGAGCAGGGACCACGTGTAGTTTGTTCCTGAGGCTCGGCTCGTGTCTGCCACCAGGCCTCCTGTGCAGCTCCTCCAGGAGCCTGTGGTGGCCTAGTGAATCCTCTGTCCTCTGAGGCCCAGAGCTCTCACGTAGATCAGTGCTTGGTTTTCTTCCATGTCCATATGCCTCTTGATGTTCACGTTTTGTTTTCCTGTCTAGCCTGTGAGCTCCCGAGGAGCAGGTGTCTTCGTGTTATCTCCGTCCTCCATGAGGCCAGCCCCGAGTAAGGAGCCCTTCCCAGTGAGTGAACTGCGCTAGCCCAGCTCCACACTGCTGTGCACAGCCTGTGCTGCTTCCAGATGAGACGGGCTGATTTGAAAAGGGAAGATTCCTCAAGGGTGCAGACGCTGTGCAAGTAGGCCTGAATAAACCCCAAGTTCGGATGGGCTGGCTGTGACAGGGAGTTCCACAGCTCTCTAAAGCATAGGCTGGGAAAATCATGCATATAACCGAGGAGACCTCTCAGAAAAATTCAAAAAAGTAGTCATAGGCCTCCCTCAGGACAGGAAGATGAGAAGCTGCCAGAGAGGTGACGGGAAGGGACTGCTGGGCCAGGTAGCAGCCTCTGGTCCTGCTCAGGGGAGAGTGAGGACGATGCCAAGGAGGACGACAGCTCCTTCCCGCAGCTTCTCTTTCATTAAGGTTAGCACCCGCCTAACTTCCCTGGTGCAGTTACCGAGCAAGGCTACCACACACTTGGGATTAAAGTCAGCAGCAAATTGTGGCTTCGCAGATGACTTCATTGCTGCACAAAAAAGTTTGATGCAGAAGTATTTGCTTTTAAAGCTTACATCCTAGGAAGCAAATTAGAAGTTACACTTTTTTTTTCCTTTAAGAGCTAAAAGGAGAGAATGCATTTGGTAACCTTGAAAATAGCATGTTCGCTTCGAGGCCGACTCTCACTGCATAATCTGACCTACAATAAATATCTACAACTTTTCTTACATGTTTATAAAATAAATCTTAGAAGAAATACCACTGCAGCTGTTTTTTTTTTTCCCCCGGTGAGACACGGTGACTGTTCTCTGGAGCTTTGGTGCTGCTGGAAACAGTAGGGAGACGCAGCCCTGGAAGCCTGTTGAGAGGGGTTGAGAAGTGGTGGGGGGAGAGCGTGCTGTGCCCCGAATGAAACTCTGCAGAGTGGATGTTTCCCCCTGCCACGTCAGTACCCTGCCCGCATCTGGGAGTGGGTGGGCCAGGAAGATGTGCGTTACCTGCTTGTCCCGGGCAGCCCTGTGTGAGAGGCGGAGGCTCGGCTTCCTGTCCCTTCGCGGCACTGTCCTGGTGTTGGGTCACACTGTCCCTCATCTCACCGGCGAGATTGCCTCTGGAGGGGTGGGAGCCGCAGGCAGCACTTCTACCTCAGGTAGAATGCCTTTTGGGGAAGGCCAGATAGCATGATGACCGGGGTTTGGGAGTGAGTGAGGAAGAGGGTGGGAGCAACTATGAGTGAGGCCTGAGCCTGCACACGGGTCCTTGACCCCAGGCTGTCCTCTCTTCTCCCAGCCCCTCATCTTTCTAGGACAGGAGCCTTCGCCCATACCCCTCCCCAGCCCCCAGAGCATGCACATGTACTGTCCAGACTTGGGTCTGAAAGATGTGTGTTGGTGTGCTCATGCTGCTGTGAAGGCTCTCACGGAGCACGTACCTGCGAATGATGCTGTTGTCTTCTCACCTGAGGGTTGTGGGCAGCGCCGGTATTCTATTAAGGCCACCAATCCTATCACTTCATTACCTCCTAAAAGCTTTGTCTTCAATACAGCCAGGCTGGTGTGGGAGTGGGGACAGGTTCGTTCCCAGCATCTAGTCATGCAAGGATCCTGGTCTGTAGGAATCTGAAAAAATGAGGTCTCTGCTTTTTAAAAGCTGGATCTGAAGGGAGCAGGGCTTGTAGCCCTGCAGGGACCTGGTTCCAGAGCCCCAGCTCTGCCCCCTAGTGGCCGTGTGGTCTTGGGTGAGGTACTGGCCTGCCAGCATCCTCAACTGCATGTGTAGTGACTCAGGCTGAGTTCAGCACCCACGAGGTGTTACCTCTGCTTGCCACTCGCCTCGCAGTGCCCTGCAGTCTCTCGCATTCTCCCCAGCTTCCTAGGGCTCTGAGGCAAGTGGGTGGTGCGAGCCAGGGCAGGCTGGGCCTGGCAGCTACCTAGCTCTCTCCACACCTCACGGACAGGAGGAAGGTCTCCCTACACAGGAACGTTCACTTTAACTGGAGGAAGTCTAACACCACAAAAAAACAGTTGCAGGGGTAAAGATGGTACCAGGCTTTATTTATTTTATTATTTTATCATTTGTTCCTTGCTGCCTCTGGACCACACCAGGCACCAGCTGCCCTTACCTCTTGAGGGCTGGGCCGTTTGCTAAGAGCAGAGACCACAGCACAGTTAGCGAGTTGAGGAAGTGCGCTCGGGAGCAGCAGTCGCTGGTTGGGAGTCCCCTTTCCTGTGTTCACGCTAGCTCAGGAGCGATGGTCACTGTTGTTTGCTCAGGATCCATCCAGGACAGGACAGCCTCAGTGACCCCCTTTTCTTGGGTCTCTTCCTGAGAAGTCCCTGGGCCTGTCACTGACTGCTTTGAAGAGCTGTAGAATGTTTACCGAGTGGGTCCCCTAGCGTTTAGTGCCGGTCAGTTAGACGGCCACTGGGAGGTTTGCCTTGGTTAGAAGTGTCTTTGTGCCTGCCCCCCCATGGGAGGAGAATAGCATAACAAAGCCTGGCCCTGACCTTGGGTGGGGGGAGGAGGGACAGTTACTGTCCCTTGACCTTAAAGGGCCCCTGTGTGCTCAGTATCAGAGGCACTGACAAGCTAGGATGAGTCCGTCTTAGACGGCTGTAGCAAGAGATACAGAAGTTGATGTGCCTGCCGAAGTTTACACTCCCAACAGGAAGTCGTGCTTCCCTGTGAAGTCTCCAGCGAGCTGCAGTCCTGGGTGCCAGCTCTGTCCTGTGACCCTCCAGGTCAGGTGCCCCTGGAACTCAGTGAGTTAAGAGCAAGAGGACAGCCCTGAGCCCTGGAGCGGAGGAAGAGAGGGTGCTGTGATCTGGCCGGCGTTGTGCTCTGGTGGGAAAGCCGGCCCTGTTCCTGCCGTCAGCTGCTTCACACCTCTGCTGGTACGTGTGTGTGTGTGTTGGTGGGCGGGTGGGGGGTGGGGGGGATGGATTGTAATTCCTATACCAATAGCTGTATTTTTGTATACCATAGCTATTTTACATTAGGTCTCCACAGAACTTTGGCCAAGCAAGCCTTTGATGTGAGAAACAAAATAAAATTGACTTTGTTCTAGTCACTAAGCCAACACCACTGTGACCTTTAATGCATTCACACTTCACTGTGCACCCCTAGCATTCCGTACTGGCGGCCTTGGGTTCCAGTCCTGGCTTCATTGCTGATTTTAGCTTCCTGCTGGCTCAAGTGAGTGGGGCCCTGCCACCCACGTGGAAGTCCTGGATTGACGTTCTGGCCTCTCAGCTTCAGCCTGCTCCAGCCCCAGATATTTTAGTTATTTGGGGAGTGACCCATTGCGTGGAAGATCTGTTTCCCTCACTGCCTGTTAGAAAAAATACATTTTTTAAAGATTTATTTATCTTTATTGCAAGGTCAGATATTGAGAGAGGAGGAGAGACAGAAAGGAAGATCCTCCATCTGTTGATTCACTCCCCAAGTGACCACAACGGCCGGAACCGTGCCGATCCGAAGCTAGGAGCCAGGAGCTTCTTCTGGGTCTCCCACGCAGGTACAGGGTCCCAAGGCCCTGGACCATTCTCAACTGCTTTCCCAGGCCAAAAGCAGGGAGCTGGATGTGAAGTGGGGCTCCCGGGATTAGAACCGGTGCTCAAATGGGATCCTGGCGTATTCAAGGCAAGGAGTTTAGCTTACTAGACTATCGAGCCGGGCCCGGAAAAATAAATTTCTAAAGAACTGTTCTTCCTGGGACTGTAGACGTTATTGTGTCTCAGAGGTGATACTCGTTTTTTTTTTTTTTTAACTCGATACAACTATGCAGTCCAGTTTTCTACACTGGTGATAATATGGAGGGCTCTGTGACCACACGGGGCTGACGCCGGTGTGCTGGAGAACAGCCTATCACCGTGCACCACCTGCACCGCCCACCAACCCGGAAGCGGAAGTGCAGGGAAGACCTGCCTGTCGTGAGTGAATCCGACAAGTTGCGGTCAGTGCTTTTTTTTTTTCTTCTTTTTAAGATTTATTTATTTTAAAGATTTATTTATTTTTATTGGAAAGGCAGATACAGAGTGGAAGATCTTCCGTCAGATGATTCACTCCCCAAGCGGCTGTAACAGCCGGAGCTGAGCTGATCCAAAGCCAGGAGCCAGGAGCTTCCTCCAGGTCTCCCACATGGGTGCAGGGTCCCAAGGCTTTGGGCCGTCCTCAACTGCCTTCCCAGGCCACAAGCAGGGAGCTGGATGGGAAGTGGGGCTGCTGGGATTAGAACCGGTGCCTATATGGGATCCTGGCACATACAAGGCGAGGACTTTAGGCACTATGCCACGCCGCCGGGCCCTCCACAGTCAGTTCTTTTTTTTTTTTTTAAAGATTTATTTTTAAAAAAAGATTTATTTATTTTCATTACAAAGTCAGATATACAGAGAGGAGGAGAGACAGAGAGGAAGATCTTCCATCTGATGATTCACTCCCCAAGTGACCGCAACGGCCGGTTCTGTGCTGATCCGAAGCCGGGAACCAGGAACTTCCTCCGGGTCTCCCACACGGGTGCAGGGTCCGAAAGCACTGGGCCGTCCTCAACTGCTTTCCCAGGCCACAAGCAGGGAGCTGGATGGGAAGTGGAGCTGCCGGGATTAGAACCGGCGCCCATATGGGATCCCGGGGCGTGTTCAAGGCGAGGACTTTAGCCGCTAGGCCACGCCGCCGGGCCCCACAGTCAGTTCTTATAAGACCACCTGTCATGGGGTCTCTGGCGGCCGGGATGACTCAGAGTTGTGCCATGGGACCACAGTAGTCACCCTGTTCTGTGGCTGGAGCAGCTCAGAGCCCTGTTCGAGCAGGGTCTGCAGCAGGGTGCTGGAACCAGAATAGAACTGAGTGCCACAGGTCTTCTGCTCACCTGGCTGGCCACAGCTCCAGTGCCTTCTGGCCAAGGCGTTACTTCCTGGGGCCAGAGCTGGATAGGAGGTGGCTGACGGTGGTCCTGGGGGCAGAATGATTCGATGAGCTAGATTGCTACTGCCACTACAGCACAGAACAGCTCACCACCATCCCCCCCCCACCCCGAGTACGGGGTGGCAGTGTCAAAGCATGGATGACAGTGCAGAACCCATGGCTGGCTCTTAGCTCCCAGGAGCCAGCCCCCAGCTGCTGAGAAAGCCATGTGGGCTGGCTGGCTGGCGGTGTAGGAAGAGAAGAACCTGCCTGCCTATGGTCCCCTGCTGGCCTCTGTCCCCGCCTCCCAGCCTCGCACACCCGTAGGGGAAGCTGAGGCTCCCCTGCGGCTCCTGGCTCAGCCACACATGCGGCTGCCTCTTCTCCAGCTGGGATGTGGCTCTTACTCTCTCTGCTCTGCACAGCTGGTAAGTCAGCTTCCCCTCCTGCCTCGTGAGGCTGACAGAGGCCTGGTTGGTCTGTCTCAGTGAGGGCTGGAGGGTAGATGAGGTGGGGGCTCCGCCTGTCCCCACCAGGGAGGGCGTAGGGCTGCTGCTGAGGCTGCCTGCGGATGGTCCAGAATTCTGTTGGCTTGTTGCTTGGGTCGGGGTCAGGCCCCTTTCCCCTTGGCATCACTCCTAGCCTAAGGCTGCCAATGACCATCTCACCTGCAGAGCGGGGCTCAGCCGCTGAGGGTGAGGTCCTCATGAGAATGTGGGCATTGAAGAGGCCCCAGGGGGAGAAACTGCAGGGTGGGGGGCAGGTGCTTGGGGGTGGGGAGCCAGCTTCCTGTTCCTGTTGTTAGGGTTGGTTTGAAAAACTGTGTGAATGAGCAGAGAGGGGAGGCTCTTCTGCCTTAGGGTCCTGCCCCAGCTGTTGAGCCTCCCCTGGAAGACTTAGTGGGAGAGCCAAGCCTTGGGCCTGCCCTCAGGGATCCCGGCTGAGTCCTGGAGGTGGCTTGGGTCAGGTGACCTAGGGAGACTTATGGGGGCCTCCTTCCCTGGTCATAGGCATTTGAAGTTAAAGGGATTTAGGGAGCTGGAGTTCTCCCTGAAAGGAAGCTGGGATCAGCTGACGAAACCCAGTGTCTGGGGGAGCCGAGTCCATGCCAAGATGGGGTTCAGGTCAGCACCCTCCAGGGGACCAGGTCACAGGGGACCAGGTCACTGAGGACCAGACCCCAAGCAGCACAGGCCCCCGGCAGAGCATACCTTCTAGGACAGATTTGGGTATTCACTGCTTCGAAAGCAGCGAGAGTTGGCTTGGAATGATCAAAGCTCGGTTGGATTTCCTTGCCCTTCCTTTACCGTGTGAGCCTGTCTTTACTGTTGGTCACGTTCAGGGTGTGGAGAGGGTCTCACCCTGTGGACACCTTAAGGCCTCGCCGCACCCAGCGTGTTCCCAGAAGATGGAATTCTGACCATTGCTACAAGAAGGTGCCGATAGACAGGCGGCTCAGGCCCCCATCCTGCCCACCTTCCAAATCTAGAATACTCCCACGACCTGAGGTGCTGACCCGGGAGACACTGTGGGCTCCGCCCATGTCTCTCTCCTGTAAGCACTGGAACAAGTGTCCAGCATCACAGCAGATGACATTTCTCAGACCTCTCTGAGGCCTGGGCACTGCCTGAGCTGCTGGACGACGGGGCCAAAGTGGAACGGACTTCCAGTGCGCACTGGCCCCGAAGTTCCACTGAGTGCAGGGTGAGCGCAGGGCCCAGCATCACCAGCTGTGCTGGAATAAATGATACTGAGCACTGTGAAGTGCTGCACTTGGAAAGGGACCAGTCCTGGAGAGCTTCCTGGAAGAGAGGAGACTGGTACTGCCTTGAGGGCTGGCGAGAGTCTGAGAAAGCAACAAGGAGGTACCGGGGGAGGGGAGAACCACTCAGACTGCGGCCCTGGGACCAGCCCCTTAAATGCTGTGCCTGGCCGGGCCTGGTCCCCACCTTCCATCCCTCCGGCCACCCACTGTGGCCATGTTCACTTGTCATCATCCGTGGGAGCAGATGACCTAACACTGGCCTAAGGAAGGTGCTGCAGAGCAGGCACAGACGTACACGGACCCCGGGCACCGTGTCAGCCTGCTGTCCTCAGGTCAGTCTCACCCCTGACTCATTCTGTGGTCACAGCTGTTCACTTCTGCATCCAGGCTTAGCATCCCTCAGCATGCGGAGAGGGAACTGGACTGTTTACTTACAGCCTTACAAGGGGGGAGAAGGAAGAAGTGGAAATCCAGGCCTGCTCTGCTGATGGCCACTCAGGTCACGGCTTGTGGCCCTGTTCAGGTAGCAGGAGGGCAGCACCACCTGTCGCTGCGTGCAAGGTGAATGGAGAACTGCAGTGGGCACTGTGGTGTCTGGGCCTGTAGGATCGGGGTTGGACAGCAAGGAGAGGCGGCTTCCTGTAGAGGGGAAACAGTATGGGCAAAGGCTTGGGAGTGACAAGGCTGACTTTGGGATGGAGGAGGCTGAGGCCGGGGTGGCAGCAGCGACCGCTTCTCCCACAGATCAACCCTGAGACAAGGGCAGTGCCCTGGGTGGGGGCCATGGTGTGAAGAGAAAGGTGTACACACAATGCGTGCGTGTGCACACCTTAACCCCTGTAAGAGGGGCCACGACAGATGCTTTGTGAGGCTCAGTACGAGGTGAGAAAGGGCTTGTGGCAGCCCAGGCAAGCATGAGGTTCCCCAAAGGGGCAGCATTCTTGGGAGAGCCGGGGCAGGAGGAAGAAACCCCCGTCTGGTGTGCAAAGTTGGCTTGTGCAGCGGGTGATGTGTGCATGTGATGTGTGTGGGGTATACGTGAAGCATATAGGGAGTATATGTGATAGAATAGTGTATTAGGGTGTGACTGGGAAGTGTGGGGTCAGGGTGCACGCAGGCTGTCTGAGCTATATGGGTATGAGATGCCATGGAGTGGATTTGAGCTTCGTGGAGTGTGGGTGTGTATGGGGTACATGATGCCTCTGGGTGGTGAGCGAGGCGGTATAGGTAGATGGTGTGTCCCAGGAGACATGTGGGCAGCTGGGCCTAGGAGGTCCGCAGGGGTGGGGGTGAGGAATGTAGGGCCCCCCCAAGAGGCAGGCTGAGGGTTTGGATGTAACGCTGAAGGCATCAGGAAGCGACAATCAGGCTCAAGCCGGGGAGTGGCCGTCAGCCCTGTGGTTTAGACAGAGAACACTCAGCACCATGAGCAGCATGTGGCGTGCCCCAAGTAGACGGCACGGAGAGGGGAGGGCAGGCCGGGAACCATGAGCATTGGATTGAAGCGAGGAGGCCCCTGTGCGAAAGGGGTAGAACTGTGGTCCGAGGGGCCCTGGCAGGCGAGGGCTCTGCAAACGATGCCAAGCTGGGACCTTGCTGTCGGGCCTTGCTGCATGTGCGGGGCCACGCCTTGGACTGCCTGTCTTCTACAGTCCTGTGTTCTGCAGACGGACTGTGACCCCTGGGCCTCAAGTGTCCCCAGCTGGGCGTGGGGAGGACTTGCTGTGCTGTGGCAGTGTGCCTTTTTTTTTTTTTTTAATAAGATGTGTTATTATTGGAAAGGCAGATTTACAGAGAGGAGGAGAGACAGAAAGATTTGTTTGCTGATTCACTCCCCAAGTGGCCGCAATGGCCAAAGCTGAGCTAACCCAAAGCCAGGAGCCAGGAGCTTCCTCCAGGTCTCCCACTTGGGTGCAGGGTCCCAAGGCCTTGGACCATCCTCTACTGCTCTCCCAGGCCACAAGCAGGGAGCTGGATGGGAAGTGGAGCAGCCAGGACATTTAGGATCCCAGCACTTGAATGGGGAGAATTAGCTATTTGAGCCAATACTCCAGACCAAACAGTGTGCCCCTAAGATGCCTAGAGAGGGGCAGGCGTTTGGGCCTACAGTTACGTCACCAGTTGGGACCCTCTCCTCCCATGACTCCAGCCCTTCCTGCTAATGCAGATCCTGGGAGGCTCAAGTGTGACTCCAGGGTCTGCACCCCTCCACCTGGGGGAGACCTGGAATGAGTTCCGGGTCCTTGGCTTCAGCCTGGCCCAGCCTCAGCTAGTGCAGACATTTGTGGGGTGAGCTCGCAGGTGGGAGCTCTCACTGTTCCTCTCTTTGTCTCTCTCGCTCTTTCTGCCTGTCACATGAATTTAAAAAATACAACAGGAAATGCCCCGTGGAGGGGAGAGGAGGTGGGGGGAGATGTGACAGGATGGAGGGGGCACTGTATGTGACTCAGCAGCCCCTGTGGGTTGTGTGGTGACGGGCGCTGGTTTTGCTGGGCTGTGCAGTCTGACGGCTGGCAAGGGGCTGCGGACGGGAATGGGCACAGCTGTGACAGGAGGTGCCACCTCTGGGATGGTGACAACTCATGACAGTAACACCTACATGTGGAGGCCTCATAGATGGGCAGACTGAAGGGAGGGGACAGTCCCAGGTGCTTTGCGACTCTGGCGACCAGTGAGGATTTGAACCGAGGCTGTCTGGTGGGGTCCACGCTGCTTGCTCTGAGTCTCAGTGGGCAGCGGCGGGAAAGGGGGTCCCCTTCAGGGGGTAGCCCTGGCAAAGGAGAGCCCAGTGAATGCAATGACTCTCACCACACAAGCGCACACTGCACACCAGGGACACACATCCGTATATACATGCGCATACTCATACATACCTATCAGACACACACCACAGGCTTCCATACTCATACCACATACATACTCATACATACATGCACCCATAATACCACACACACACAGCGAAAACAGCCAACTCAGGTGCTACAAACATGTCCATACACACCAGACACCACATACACTACACAAATGTACACACACACCACACCCCTACACGCCACACTTATGCCCAGATATGTACACCACACGTAACACACACACACACATCGCCCCCACACACTCACCACTTACACATACACCACACACACACCACCCCCACACACTCGCCACCTCACACACACACACACATATTCTCTAGCCCCTGCCCCCATGCCAGAGGTTCACGCTGACAAAGCTGCCAGCTTTGTGAAGCCGCATTCTGTCCACTCGGCAGCACGGGCACCTCAGGCAACCTTGCCCAGCTCTCTGGGTTTTTGTCCCACTCCCTCTGTTTCTCAATCCCTCGGGGCTTCTGGCTTTTACTAAAGGCTTTGGCATTGGGCACACCTGGGCTGCAGACTTGCATTTCTTGGTGGCCTTCCCAGCCCTGCAGTGGGTGTGGCACCTCATTTCCACCCCATGGGGCCCCTGACTCCCAAGCGCCTTGGTGGAACAGTGGGCCCATGGGAACGGTAATGGGGTTCGGGATCACAGCTGGTGGAGATGAGTCACAAGTCACTGTGGCTGAGACAGGATTTAGAGTCAGGCAGAGGCACTGCGGGGTGCGGCGGGGCTCCCCGTTCCTGGCTGATATGCAGAGGTTGGGGGTGCAAGGAGGTAGGCCTTCGCAAAGGCCACTCAGGAGACAGCAGGTGTGCAGGCGGCGGCCTGGCAGTGGACGCAGAGCTGAGCATGGACAGTGTTAGGGTATCTGACCACGAGACTGGGTTTTCCTTCAAGTCACATCTGTCATTAACAGAGGAGAGGAGCTCCCACTCGCCTGTGACCAGCTTGGGGTGCTCACCTTCCGGGGCGCTCCTCCTCAGCCTGCTCATTTCAGGCTTTCCCCGGATCTGGCTGACCACGAGCCAATAGGAGACAAGGCCAGGAGCCAGGAGCCTGAGTCCCCAGCCACTGCTGGCCTTGCTTTAATCCCAGGATGGACTCGTCCGGGATAGTACCAGCCTCTTCCCAGCCTGGGAGATGGAACATGAACCCCTGACCGGCCCCGACTCCCATCACCCACCATGTGTGGGCCACTATGCAAGGCCCCCAGGGAATGTGGTGAGCGAAGCAGAGGCAGTCGAGGTCCTTGCAGGATTTACTGCCTGGGATGGGGCAGAGGATATGGTCATGGGCTGCCAGTAAATAATGCAATAAGTGAAGTCAAGGCTGAGGGTAGGGGCAAGTGCCCAGGTGGGGCCAGGGTGAGTGGGGGGCATCAGGAAGGACTCTCCTAGGAGTCAGTGGTGGGAACAAGGACAAGGTCTCTGTAGTCTCATGGCAAGGAGCCTCTTATAGGGGAAGGCAGAATGTCCCCATCTTTCCGGGTTCCTTCTTACATCGACATAAGGCAGAGGAGCAGGAGAGAACAGGGCAGACGCTGGTCCAAGGCTCCCTGAGCCACAAAAAAAGCCAAGGGGCTGGGGGCTGGCAGGGCAGGGGGTGGAGGGGGAAATGTGAGTGCAGTGGCTGTGGGAAGCAGATAAAGTCTGTTTGTCTTTCCCAGGGCCAAATCCACACAGCTGCCGCTGTATGGGGGCCTGGGTATAACCAGCTCAGGATATGCCAGCTGGGTAGACCGTGGGGGTGGAATGTGCATTTGGAGGGTTTTGGCAAGGGCTCTGGTATCCTCATCAGGGGGGATCCCGCCAGGTCCCAAAGGCCCCAGGAGGACAGGGCTCTGGAGCTTCCATAGAGAGAGCTCTGCAGGCTGAGAGAGTGCAGTGGCCCCCTGCCTCTTTCCCCACTCCACCCCATGCCCTGTACGCATCTTCCTGTGTGTTGACCTTTGTTAAGCCAGTAAGTATGTTTCTCTGAGTCACTACCAGAACTGGAGCCTCAGGAGTGGGCTTGGGGGACATATCAGCAGGTAACTGACCAGAAGCAAACAGCTGGCTTGTGGGCCCTGGAAGGGGATGTTACTCTAGGGGAGATGACATCAGTCTCCAGCTACAAGTGCCTGTGGGTGTGCTCTGCCTACAACTGCTTCCTGGGAGTGTGGGGGAGGCTGCACACATCTGGGGCCACGGAAGTGCTCCTTGTCATGCAATCAGAGGAGAAGCCAAGATCATTTTCCCTACAGCCTCTCACCATTTTGTGCTGCAGGGCCTGGGAAGCGAGAAATGAGAGACACGGACCCTGCCCGCCCCTTGCCACTGTCCTCCCTCTGGACCCCGAGCGTGCTTGGCTTTTTTTTTTTTTTTTTGTAAGATTTATTTATTTTTATTGGAAAGTCAGATATACAGAGAGGAGGAGAGACAGAGAGGAAGATCTTCTGTCTGATAATTTACTCTCCAAGTGGCCACAATGTCCACAGCTGTGCTGATCCAAAGCCAAGAGCCAGGAGCCTCTTCTGGGTTTCCCATGTGGGTGCAGGATCCCAAGGCTTTGGATCGTCCTTGACTGCTTTCCCAGGCCACAAGCAGGGAGCTGGATGGGAAGTGGGGTCACTGGGACACGAAGTGGTGCCAATATAGGATCCCGACATTTGTAAGGCGAGGACTTTAGCCAGTAGGCTACTGTGCTGGGCCCACATGCTTGGCTTTTAATAACACTTTTTTATTTATTATTATTTAAAGATTTATTTATTTTTATTGCAAAGTCATATATACAGAGAGGAGGAGAGACAGAGAGGAAGAACTGCCGTCTGATTATTCACTCTCCAAGTGAATGCAACAGCCAGTGGAGCCCAGATCCTCCTCCAGGTCTTCCATGTGGGTGCAGGGTCCCAAGGCATTGGGCCGTTCTCGACTGCTTTCCCAGGCCACAAGCAGGGAGCTGGATGGGAAGCGGGGCCACCAAGATTAGAACTGGTGCCCATATGGGATCCCGGGGCATGTTCAAGGTGAGGACTTTAGCTGCTGAGCCACAGCTCCGGGCCCAATAACACTTTTTTTAATTTGAGAGAGTACTCGCATCTGTTAGTTCACTACCCAAAAGCTTGGAGCCTGGAACTCAATCCAGGACTCCCATGTGGGTGTCAGGAACAGTGACTTGAGGTATCATTATTGCCTCCCATGGTCTGTGTTAGCAGGGAGCTGGAGGTGGGAGCGGAGCCACTCCAGGCTCAGCCACTCCAGGCTGGGGCATGGAAAACGGCATCTGATTGATTGGCTGGAAACACCTACTTCCAGCAGCTGAATCTTAAAGCCAACAGGTCTGTCACCCAGATGACACAATGATCAAGATCTGACCACACTTCCTGCAATTATCTCACTCTCCCTTTTTTGTTGCCTTTGCTAAAGTGCTTTCAGGTCTTGGTACTCAAATTGTGGTGTGGAGGCCAAGCAGTGTGGGCATCACGCAGGCGCTACCTGGGAGAGCGGAGGCCAGCACTCCTTCCCCCGGGGTTGTACCAAGAAACGCATGCATGGGACTCACCCATGGCCGCGCCAAGATTGATGCACTCAGGTGGTGTCAGCTGAATTGTTAAGTTCTCCACAAAGCTTTGCACCCAGCAACTTTACCCGTTGAAGATCTAGGCCGAAAAAATGATGATAAGGGATTGGTGACCTCATTATATCCAGTGATGGCTAACTGGAAATTGGTTTCTTTTTATTGTCGGGTTTTTTTTTTTTTCTTCTCTATCATTATGAACTGATAAGATTTTAATATTTTAGCATGCAGTTCTTTCTTTTTTTAAAGATTTATTTATTTTTTATTACAAAGTCAGATATACTGAGAGGAGGGGAGACAGGAAGATCTTTCATCCAATGATTTACTCCCCAAGTGGCCGCAATGGCCGGTGCTGCACCAATCCGAAGCCAGGAGCCAGGAACTTCCTCCGGGTTCTCCCATACAGGTGCAGGGTCCCAAGGCTTTGGGCCATCCTAGACTGCTTTCCCAGGCCACAAGCAGGAAGCTGGATGGGAAGTGGAGCTGCCGGGATTAGAACTGGCGCCCATATCGGATCCCGGCGCGTTTAAGGCGATAACATTAACCATTATGCTACTGTGCCAGGCCCAGGATGAGGGGTTCTAATTGACGCCTTAATGGCTGCCTCCCACTGCGGACCCACCTGCAAGGTCTGACTGTGTGACACCAACTCCTGAGCAGCACCCTGTTGTGTGGCGACACATGGGTGAGTTTATCCATTGTTCCACAGGTTTGCAATTTAGGTCCTGTTTGCAATTTAGGGGCTGTTACAAAAAAAGCTGCTATGACTAGACTAGGCCAGGCTGCACAATGAGATTGTGGATGCTGAGGTGAGGCGAGTCATTCCAGCCTGGGCCCAGTGGGGGCTGGGTTTGTGAGCCCCAGGGCGGGGGGATCCAGCAGGGCTCAAGTCGCCTGGCACAGGTCCTGGGGCCTGCCTGCAAGGTGGGTGCTAGGTTTATGAGCTCTAGGGTTGGGGAATCCAGCGCGGCTTGGGTCTCCTGACCTTGATCCCGGGGCGCACCTACTAGGTGGGTTCTGGGTTCGTGAGCCTCAGGGGTGATCCGGTGGAGCTTGGGTCTCCTGGCTTGGGTCCTTGGACTAGCCTGCAAGAATATGTCCTACTTAATGAAAAAGCAGAGCAGTGGACACAGGCATCCAATGATTCACTCCCCAAGTGAGCGCAATGACTGGAGCTGAACAGATCTGAAGCCGGGAACCAGGAACCTCTTCCAGGTCTCCAATGTGGGTGTAGGGTTCAAGGCCTTGGGCCGTCCTTGACTGCTTTCCCAGGCCACAAGCAGGTAGCTGGAAGGGAAGTAGAGCAGCCAGGACATGAACTTGCGCCCACATGGGATCCCGGTGTGTGCAAGGTGAGGACTTCAGCTGCTAGGCCACCGCGCCGGGCCCCCGATTTTTTTTTTTTACACCAAAATAAGCATGTCTTTTGATTCTGTTTTGCCACCAACTACTGAAATTCATTCAGATGTTTCCTCCTGGATCACTTGAGGAACCCACAGACAGAATGAATGTAGATGCTCTTCTGGGACCCACTGTCTGTTTTAACACGGGTTGTGATGGATGCATGCTGAGCGACAGGTGCAGGAAGGGCCTGGTAAGGGTGTGGGCAGGTGGGAAGTGTGCCTCAGGGGAGATCCAGAGAAGGCTTCCTGGAGAAAGGGGCTCTGGGTCAGATCTGTCTCCATCCATTCCTACTCCCACAGGGCAAACAGAAATCGCTGGGGAATCTCACTTTTCTTATCTATAAAATGGGTGTAATGACAGCACAAGACTCAAAGTGAAAGGCCCAGCTCCAGCCTCCACGGTGTACCCCTTCTATCACATGTTTCCCTTCCCCACAGGCCTGGCTCCCCTGGCAGCCTTCAATGTGGATGTGTCCTGGGCCTGGCTCACACCCAAGGGAGCACCTTTTGTACTCAGCGTCCTTCTGCACCAAGACCCCAACACCAAGCAGACCTGGTGAGTGGGAACGTGGCACGCAGGAGACCGGGGCAGTGTCCTGGCACTCTGCCTCTGCGGTCTGGGGGTTGGGAGGCATTCACACGCAAAGGCTTTGGCTGTAGAGAGAGGAGGTTTGAGGGGTGCTGTCTGGGAACGGGGTCCCCAGGGTCTGATCCAGCTTTGCACCCTGGTTCTCTGGGACCCACTGTCTTGTTTGGGAGTAGAAACCTAGCCCCTAGTTTACAGTCGCGTGTAGGAGGTGTCTCCTATTCCTTACCAAGGAACACGTGCTGGACACAGAATGCTGGGAAGGAGACAGGGTGGTGGCAGTGACAACACAGACACTGAGGCCGGACAGGGGAGCAGTTTAGAAGCAGGCTGAGGTGTTAGTAGCCCCCATTCAAGGGCAGCTTGGCTCCGTGTTTGTGGCCTGAACAAGGGACTCAGCCCTGAATCCCAGCTTCCCCTGCCTGGAATGAAAGGGC
Organism: Ochotona princeps; assembly: GCF_030435755.1. Classification (NCBI taxonomy): domain Eukaryota; kingdom Metazoa; phylum Chordata; class Mammalia; order Lagomorpha; family Ochotonidae; genus Ochotona; species Ochotona princeps. The sequence goes on along the minus strand of NC_080848.1, from coordinate 39,943,463 downwards.
TGACTTAACCTGCCTCCATGCATTATTGCAAAGCCCATTGGAAATGATAGGCATGTGAGAAGGGCTTAAGGGAATTGCTGTCCGAAGTGAGACCCCTCGGATGTTGCCTGGGATCTGAAACACATCATCTGTAGCCACTCATTAGATGAGCCAAAAATGTGAGCTCTGGCCACGGTATGCTGGTGAGGCTGCAGCACTAGGGGGAACACGTGGGCATGTGCGCCGATGCACCAGCGTGAGGTGCAGTGCATGCTGGTTTGGACGCGACGATTTTACCCCTTGATGGCAGTGCCAGTGAGATTGTCCGGCATGCAGGCACCTGTTGGCTGCGGCCCTTCCTGGGACCGTGAATGATTGGAAATATTTCACGTTATAAAAACGGAAAAAAGAAGGTGTGAGTTGTAGGATACGAAAAGCAGGGCAAACGAGTGACACTGGCACTGTGATTATTCACCGGGGTTAAGTTCAAAACGTGTTGTGAGACGCAAAGGTGTGGGGAGCGGGGTGCTGAAGCCGCTCCGGGATTGATAGGGGCCGTGGTAAGATGGCGACTGGCCCAGGGCCAGGAGGCGGAGTCGCTCTCCCCAGCAGGTACACAGGAAGTCACAGGGATAGTCTAATGCTCTGGCCTATCCCGTAGCGCCAAGTGGCCCCACGGGGAGAAGTGATTGGTGGAGAACTATATAAAAGTAGCTGGTAAAAGCTAGGTGCGGACGACAGGGGACAATGACGGATGGACATACCGGAACGGGAAGACGATGGACGGACGGACTGGGATAGAGGGACAGAAGACGGGATGAGGGAGAAGGAGAACGTGCGGGAGGAAGGGTGCCGGAGAGAAAGTAGAAAAGAGGGATACAGACAGAAGCAGTAAAAGCAGTACAGAGAACTATGGGTGGCAAGAAGGGTGGTGAGAGAGAGCTGGAGTAGCGGCAGAGGAAAGCTTAGACCAATGGGGACAGGAGCAGCGGAGATAAGGATTTTAACGCAGTCGCTTTTGGCAGTGAAGTGTCCGGTTGCAGTTCCGGTGTTTCCCGGACCCTCAGAGTATGCTTTGTCTTTCTAGTGTCGCTGCTGGCTAGCGACACAAAGGGGGAGCGGTAGGATTCTCTATGCAATAGGCATCCCTGTAACAAGCAGGGGCAGCTGCTACAGGTACTTCATGGGAAAAGGGAAGCTGAGGGCAGACATTTCACCTACACGTCAAGGCATCCAGGTCACGCACATGAGGATCTGGGTGTGGCTCCTGACTGTTTGCTCATGTCGACCCTGGGAGGCAACAGTGATGACCCAAGTGACTGGTTCCCTGGCACCCACCTGGGAGACCTGGATTAAGTGTCCACCTGCTGGTTTCAGCCCTGGCCCAGCCTTTGTGGGTCAGCTGTGGACATCTAGGGAATTAACCCACAAATGGGAGTTTTCTCTTGGTTTTTCTTTCCCCTTTCAAGTAAATATAGAATTAAATATATGTTCTATATTATATAATATCATATATAATATATAAAACTATATATTACATAGTCTATTTTGGTGCAAGAAAAGGATTGAAATCCAAGCATAGTTTTGTTGTAATAGGTATTTTGCATGAATGTGTTAAAGACCCTGAAACATATAAATCTTTCGCCTTTTACTAAAGATTTCCATGGAGAGAAGACCCTGAAACATGCCAGGCCTTGGGGACGTAACCAGGAGCCTGGGGGCCTCAGGGCCTGGCTGGGGGGATGGCGAGTGAAGATCCAAGGCAGCTCCCAGCACCTCATGAGATCTGAAACAAATCAGATTTTGATCTGAAGCACTCATTCCTCTCTGCTCCTTTTCCTTGTGTCATGGTCATGGGCTTCTGAGCTGGCTGAGTCACCTGGCGAGGCTCAGGCTCAGCCCGGGGCTATCTTCTTCCCTGCCACCTTCACGGCTTTGCTTCTGCTCAGCACCTGGGAGTTTCCTTCACCCCCAGCACACATGAGCATCAGAGTCCAGATGCGCCATGGGGCAGAGCCAGTGAGGGATCCAGAGCAAAGCAGCTCTGTGTGAGGGGGCTTGGTGGGGGGCGTGGGAGCTCCTGAGGCAGCCTCTCTGTTCCTGGACTTGACCACGACCCCACCTCGGAACTCTTGTTCCTGGGCTCTGATGTCATCGTCTGTACCAGGAGAAGTCTGGTGACTGGTGGCTGTTGGATTTCCTCTCCTGTTGCTTCGGTTGTCACTGGCAGGTTTCTGTTGCTTGCAACCAGGAGGTCTGTCAGAGCGGTAGTGGAGCTGGCCGAGCAGGCTTCTCTTGCTGACAGGGATGGCTTGTGAGTCACAGAATCACCTTCTCTGTGCCAGGAGGAGGAATCACCTGCTGGCCCAAACTCTATTCCGAGAATGGCCAAGATGATCCTGTTGGAGCTTGGGCATAAGCCTGGCTCAGTGCCTTTAGCCAGGGAATGTAACTCGTAAGGGTTTAGACTCAGTCCCTCTGTGTGGTCACCCATTTACCCATCCACCCATCCACTCAGCAAGTATTGAGGCAAAGCAGTGAAGGAGATAGGACCCCTGCCTCGTGGAGTTCCTGGGAAGCATATAGGTTTTATGCAGGAAACCAACAGGCCAGACAATGACGGGGAGACCCTGCTAGGGCCCCTGGAGACAACTTGGCAAGTGTGTTTTTCAACATCTGGGTTAGGACTCACAGGCTGAGTAAGAATTCACTTGAGAAGGATGGGAGAAGAGGAAGGCCAGGAGACACAACCACTTGGTCAAAAGCTGGGAACCCAGCCTGAGCGAGGCTAAGGAACTGAGAAAACATCACATGGCCGAGACAAAGATTAACAGAAAGTCAGACACAGGAGATGGGCGGTGCATTGTCACCCGTGCACCGAGGGTTGCAGAAGCCAGGAGCAGAGAGCGGGTAGTGAAAGGTTGTCACAAAGATTTGGGGTTTCAGGAACACACAGATCAATGTTGCATTTCGTTCTGGTAAAAAAAAAAAAATCGAATGATAAACAATGCTCAGAAAAAGGTGCCTTCCGTAGGTGTGCAGGCTGACGAGTATGCACCAAGTAAAGGGCCTGTGAAAGCTGCATCCAGGGCAGGACCAAACACACAGCCTTGCGGAAGTCCCTTGCAGCCCTGGGTGCCCTCCCAGCCACACCTCCTACCAGAAACTGCCCCCCAGAGGACTTCCTATTCCAGTTTTGGAGGTTCTTGGAAAGGTGGCCTGCAGTGTGTGCTCTCTCATGCCATCCTCCTCGCACTCCGCTCACAGCCCGGGAACTTGACCGTGGTGTTGCTGCTCATCCTCCTTGTGCGAGTCTCCCATCCTGTGAACAGCCCCCGAGGCAGGGTGGCTACCTTGGGACTGGGCAGCGCAATCAGTATGATCCCTGGGTTGTAAGTTACATGTCAGGTCAGTGTGCAGTTCTCTAGGCTTCTTGCAGCACACGAAGGGGCGGTGGTCAGTCTGGCATGTCTGTGACTATCCCCTGCCCAGTCTCTACAGACTTTGCTGCTCCTTCCCATAGATACATGCCAAGGGGACCAAGGGGACTCTGCAGTCCCTAGTGCAGAGAGCTCAGAGCCCACCAAGGGGGAGACAGCCATGGGTGGGGAGGGGCTCACAGAGGCCTCCCTGTGCACCTGCCGAAGCAGAGAGGGCTCTTGGGTTTGCACATGCTGGGGAGGAGGATGTGGCCAAGGCATCCTGGGTTTCCACCACAGGTTATGGGGGTCTATCACCACAGGCCTACTGCATGTGGCCTGAATTGGGCCAGGGAGAGAGAAGCAGCTGGGCTCCCTGTGCTCAGGAGGAAGATGCATCCCTCTCACTGTTGCTCCAAAATGCACCCCACTATGGCTGCCAGCATCCTGGCTCTGACTGCTCCTGAGAATGCTGAGCAGGCTGTAAGGTGGGCTTCCCTCCCCCCACCCCCGGGAACTGAAAATAGGGCCAGGTTAGCACTGCAAGAAAGCAGGGGTGGGGCAGGCTGCATCCGGCCCAGAGCTGTTGGCTGGGCCTAGGTTTGTCAGATGCTCTTTCTGTAAACCTGAAGACCACTAGCCATGGAGGGAAGAGGGTGGGAGCAGAGGCGGCCCAGACTGCATCTCCTGGACCATGAGACGGCATGGCGGTGACTTGTGGCGGTGACATGTGTGGCGATCTGGATGATCTGCAATGCACAAATATACACTGTGGCTTCCTTGAACTCAGTCTAGGTAGGAAAGAGGCCAGGACTAGCAGAGGGAGTTCAATAGTCGAGGCCACGAGAGGGCCCAGAGGGGTCCAGTGGCACCTTCTTTTGGGAAAGTATCCAGGACACGTGGTTTGGGGCAATTGTTCAGGCTGATTAATGTGCAGGAGTGCAGTGGGGCAGAGTTCCACAGGCCAAGAGACAGCCAGGGATGAAGTCTGAAGAGGAGGGGCAGCCCAGGCTGTTCTCCAGTAGAACCTGGTTCTGGGCCCGTCCTACAGGGGCCAGGTGAGGCTCAGGGAGAGGGGCGAGCTGCTGAAGCTGTAGCCTGGTTTGGGGTTCAGCAGCAGAACCCACACAGAGGAGCAGCGCTCAGCTGCCCCTGTTTTCCACCTACCAGCTGTTGCCTGGGCTGTCACTCAGCAGTCAGTCCACAAACCTCACCCAGGGTCCTGCTCTGTGCTGGGAGCACACAAAGGAGACAAGCTCCTCCGGGAGCTCCCTGTTTGGTGAGGGAGATGGCTCATCAGCAGATGAATGAGTAAGCAAGGTTCCAACAGACAGTGGTTAAGTTCTCAGCGGGAGGCAAGGCTGGTGGTGTGAGCACAGCTGGGGTGTGAGACCGCACTGGCTGAGAACACGCACTAGTGTGGAGGAAGGGGTAAGAAGAGAATTGAGAGTGAGCCTGCTGGGAAGTGAGGGCGCTAGACAGGGTGGGGCTGGTTTGTGCAGGGGCCTCTGGGCAGCACTAAAGGCTTTGCACTTGCGTGTCTAAGTGCCTGGGAGACCACTGAAGCCAGGAAGTAACTTGGTAAAAATGACAAGAGTACAGGCAAGCAGCTGCTTGTGATACAGGCATCCGCTGTCGGAGCTCCAATGTGAGTCCCTGTGGCTCTGCTTCCAATCCAGCTCCCTGCTGGTTACAGGTAGCTCAGCTGCTTGGGCTCCTGCCATCCATGGGAGGGACCAGGATGGAGCTCTGGGCTCCTGGATTTGGGCCAGTCCAGCCTGGGCTGATGTCGTCATTTGGGGAATGATCCTGTGGATGGAAGATCTCTTTCTCTCAATCACTTTGTCTTTCAAATAAATCAAATAAATCTTAAAAGCAAACAAGGGGCCGTAGTCAGAGGCCAGCAAGATGGTGGCAGCCAGGAGAATGGAGAGAAGAAGAAATTCTCTCTAGAGGAGGCTGAGGAACAAGCCAGGGGAAAGTGTCCCCAGGCAGGGAGGCTGGCTGTGTCATCGGCTGCCAGGACACATTATCAAAGCGTTTGACTCGCAGCAACATCTAAGTGTCGCCTGAGAGTTCTGGGGGTCAGCAGGCTCACCTGGGCCCTGTGGCAGGGCTGTGCTCCTCCTGGGAGCCCTAGGGGAGACCGTTTCCTCACCCTTCCCAGCTTCCAGAGGCTGCCTGGATGCTTCGGCTAGGCTCACGGCCTCTTCTTCCAGTCATGCATCCTGCAGGGAGCACCTTGCAGTCTGTTCGTGACTCTCATCTTCCCGCTTCCTTCTCGTGAGCATCCAGCTGATGCTCTTCCCCTCAACAATGCAGACAAACAGCCCCAGGGAAACCTCCCCAGCTCCACATCCTCCACTCAGTCCCACACGCACGTCACGGGGTCTGGGGTTCAGGACAAGGACGGGGCCAGGAGGGGGACATTATTGTGCTTCCTACAGCCTGGCATCTGATGGGGGATGCTTATGGAGGTGAGAGCTCAGACAGTTACAGGTGGCCGGAAGTCACAGGGTTGGAGGGAGCAGGCACCCTGACGGGGGCAGACAAGGCCAGGCCCCAGGATATTGGATGATGTTTAGAGGTCAGCCAGCAACAGAGAATTGTAGGAGTTGAGCAAGTCGAGGAGCAAATGTTTTAAGAGTCATGTTCAGACCAGAGAGGGTATACCTAAGAAGCCGTTGAACTTGACTGGACAATAAGATGCTGGACTCTATGTTTGGTATATGCTTGCAATGGGGGAATCTCAACTGAACTTGAACTGTGGTTATGCAACAAGGTGGAGGAATCCACCATGGGGGAGGGTTTGGGGAGGGGTGGGGAGAATCCAAGTACCTATGAAACTGTGTCACATAATACAATGTAATTAATGAATTAAAAATAATAAATAAATTTTAAAAAAAAAGAAGAGTCATGTTCAGGGCTGCCGAGATAGACAAGGACAGAAAGGGGATCGATCAATCCTTAGCTTTGGCCATGTGGAGCTCCCACGTGACCCTCACAAGGTTGCATCTGGGGGTGGGGTCAGCCTGGGGGACCCCTCACATGCACATGCCAGGGCAGGCCTCCTTATTACTCGGCACAGCACCCAATTAGGTGAACACATTGCCTAATATGGAGAGCAACAGGAGCTGAGGAAGTGGAGACAGAACCTCACTTCTGCCCCTCATCCTGTGCTCTTTCTGCCCCCCAACCACGGCAGCCACACCATGACCTTTCAAAGGCGTAGGTGAGCCCCTGGCTTCCCCTTTCTAGAACACTCCCTGTGCCCCCTCCCCACCTTCCCCCAGCTGCCCTGGACTCGGCTATCTTCCCTGGTCTGCTCTGGGGGTGGAGTCAGGGAAGAAGCTTCCAGCCAGGAATCACCTTTGTTGTGCTTGAACACTCACTCGCAAACTGCCCACATGGCAGACCCATAGGATCAGGCACCTGATGCTGTCCTGGGGCAGCCACCGGGAAGCCCATACTGGCTGCTGGTGGCTTCCTGGCCCCTGCCCCAACAAGAGAGCAGGGACCGGGTGTGTGCAGGCAAAGAGGGGTTGCATTTATCCATTCCCTACCTGAAGATGTGCAGACGTTGAGGTTTTGAAGATGGCTGCCCCTCACACCATCTGGAGGGCTGGGCTAGGAGTCTGCAGCCCTCTTGTGGGTCAAGGCTTTCACTCCACCTGACTACACAGGGAGCTGCAGGCCTGCTCAAGGGGAGACTGTGTGTGAAGGTGAGGGAAGAAGGGAGCCAGCAGCCAGTTCAGCTCTATCATCTACTATCCCGGCCCCCAGGCTCCTGGTCACCAGCCCGAAAACCAACAGGACTTCATGGCCCCTGCACCAGTGTTCGCTCATTTACAATGAAATCCAGTGTCACCCAGTGGGTGAGTCAGCCCCAACTCCAGGGTGTGCTGTCTAGCATCCCCCACCCCATGCCGACACCCCACACAGCCCAACTCCAACCACTGTAGCCCATCCCTCACACCATGTACAGGAAAGACCGCCACCGTTCAGACGTGTCCCTCGGGTGTGAGGATGGCCATGAGGGTCACAACTTCGTCTTGGTGACTCCCCAGCTGCAGGCCCCATCTTGGTGAATTCCAGGCCCCAGTTGCAAACCATCCTGACACAACTCATACCCCAGTGGAAGTCAGATTAACTGGTGCCAGCCTTTCTGTGGGATCAAGGTGCTAACTGTGGGGGCCTGGCATGTGTGAGGTGGGCACTAAATGCTGTTTGGGGGAACAATCCACTCATGAACCAGACCCCACTTCTCCCACACCGTCCAAGTCTAAGCTCAAGCAGACTGACCCCTGCTGGGCTACATATGCTGACACACCACAAAACAAAGCAGCACCCTGTGGTCTGCAAGGTGGGGAGTGGGCTGGGGCAGGAAGAGTCCCCAGGGATAAGTTGTCCAGTCTGGAGGTCTTCGGCCCCTGGCACCACACTTCTCTGCTGGCACCAACTGGGCTTCTCTCTGCACCTGCCCCACCAGACCTGGGATCCTGCAGGAAGAACAGGTCTCAGTCATTACTGGATCCCCACCTCCAAGGCCCCAGAGCAGGCACTGGGTGACACTTGTGCAGTGAGTGAGAAATGAGCCCCCTGACTCCGAGGGTCTCCCTGGCTCCAGCTTCTAGATACTGCTCTGAGTGGCCCAAAGTTCTACCTGGGACCCTGACCAGGGTGGTCCTCTGTACTTCCCGACCTTGGTTGTTCCCCAGGGTCCCGCCCCTCTTACCCGAGTTGTGTTTTCAGAGCACATTTCCATGCCCAAGGGGAGGCCCCAGCAAGTGACAGTGGTCCGGAACCACCATGGCGTCTTGGTGAGTATGCAAGGACCTGGAGAGGCAGGTGCCAACCCCTGTGGGTGAGCCTGGTGTGGACACCCAGCCTGACTAGCATGTTGTGCCCAAGGCTGAGCCCATCAATCTCCTTGGGACCAGCCCCAGGGCTTTTGGCTGCCCTGACCACCTGGACTGATGCCAAGGCTGACGTGGGTGTTCCTTGTGATCTGACACACCTGTCCCTGAAGCTGACCTCTGCTTTGACTCCAGCCCTGGCACTTGTCCCTGGTGAAGGAGTAGCTAGCTAATGATTCCTGTGTCTCCAACCTAGATTCTGCTGGGGTAACAGGTGGCTGGGGCTACACACATGGGGGTGACCAGTGTCTCCCCTTTCTCCTCTCACCAGATATGCATCCAAGTGCAGTCCAGAAAGTCTCAAAGCCTCAGCTCAGAGCTCACAGGCAATTGCAGCTTGCTGACCCCTACCCTGCATCCCCGGTCCCAGGCCTACTTCCATAACCTTGGTAAGAACTGGACCCACACTGGTCTTAGACAGCTTACAGAGACAGGCTGCAGAGGGCCCCTGCTTCAGGTTGGAGCCCTGGTGGAAAGGGAATTGGGGCAAGGTGCTGAGCTCCAATGCTTATTCTTTGGAGAAAATCACCTGGACCCAGAGGCGCATGTGGACGATGGATATTGCCATCCAAATGAAGAAGGCAGTGTATGGAAGAATGGGAGCCCAGCCAGGCATCGCCGGGCACTGCGGCAGGCACAGGAGGAGGAGGAAGAAGAAGAGGAAGAAGCTGGTGAGAATGGAGGCAGCCAGGAGATAGAAAGCAATGGCTGTATGCACAGTCCCAGCCCTACCATCCCCATCCCACTCGTGGGGAGGCTGGGCGCAGAGAGCAGCAGTGACTCCCATACAGAGTCAGAGCTGGCCAGGTCTTTACCTCAGAGACCAAAATCTCTGCTCTTGGGAGCCTCCCTGACCTGAGCCCTCAGGGTTTGAGTGGAGGGGAGAAGGGGCACCCTACAAGGCAGGACATGCTGCTCCACACTCCTGCCCCAACCCTCATGTCCGCCCTTGCCAGGCACCGAGATCGCCATCGTCCTGGATGGTTCGGGAAGCATTGACCCTCCAGACTTCCAGAGAGCCAAAGACTTCATCTCCAACATGATGAGGAGCTTCTCTAAGTGTTTCGAGGTGGGCTTCCCTCCTCCGCTCACAGCTGTGCAGGACAGGCATTTGGGTTTGGCTCAGCTGGGTGGTCCATATGTCAGCCTTGCTCCACTGTTACCTGCAGCTGCAGGCATCTGCCCGGGGCTGGGTGGCCCAAGAGGGCCTCCACTTGTGTGTCTATATTCAGCAGTCCCACTTCTTGAGGGCAACAACCCTGAGCTAAACCCAGAGCATGCAAGCCCTTTCCAAGTCTCCCAGTGCACCACCTTTGCTGATATCCCATGGCCAAACAGCCAACCTCACAGGACAGGGCTTCAGAGAGAAATCACCAGCTCACACTGTCCTCCACCCTGACGTGCCCCGATTGCAGATTTCCCTTCTGCCCAGAGGCAGAGAAGAACGAGTGGATTTGTCCCCCTTGCTTTCAGGGGAAGCTTCAGTGGAACAGAGATGGTCTTGGGCATGACCACTCTGCCCATACCCCTCTCCCCTATCTCTCCCCTCCAGTGCAACTTCGCCCTGGTGCAGTATGGGTTTGTCATCCAGACCGAGTTTGACCTTCGGGACAGCCAGGATATAATAGCCTCCCTTGCCAGGGTCCAGAACATCACTCAAGTGAAGAATGTCACCAAGACTGCCTCAGCCATTCAGCATGTCCTGTGAGTGTGAGCGTGGTGAGGTGTGGGGACTGCCCAGGGCCTCCCCCAGTGGCCTCACGACTGGACAAGGTGGCCGAACAGCACTGAGAGGGAAGGGCTGGGGTTTCAGCCCCTGTGTGGCGAGAGGGATGGGCAAGCTTGGCTCTTTAAACTCCCAGAGACATCCTCCTGCACACTCGGCAGATAGGCCGGCTGGACATCGATCCCAGTTCCAGCTGGCTCTGTGGCTGGACGAGGCAGCTAATTCTCTGTGATCCAGTTTCCTTTACAACAAGGATCCTAATGGTGCTTGCCCCGTGAGATTCTGTCATAATTCAGTGGGGGGTAAAAGGACAGCCCATACATGCTTGCACCACAGGCTGGCACTCAGGTGCCAGCACGAAGGGCTGGATGCAAGTGCTATCTGGCATCTCTGCTTCGGCAGCAGGTGCTGGGGAGACCCGTGTGTTGCAGACACCTCACTGTGTTGCATGAGGGACTTTGGTTCCCCCTCTGGGTGGGCTCGATGATCCTCTCCAGTTCTAATACGGGACAAGGAGTCATACCTACTCCCAAGCCCATGCACTCCCAGGGCCACATTCGCCTCATTTGTGGGAACCCCCCAACTTAGGGACAACATCTTCACACCGAGCCATGGCTCCAGAAAAAAGGCTTCCAAGGTCATCGTAGTGCTCACTGATGGGGAGACATTCGAGGACCCCCTCAACCTCAACGATGTCATCAACTCGCCCCAGATGCAGGGCATCGAGCGCTTCGCCATTGGGGTGAGAGCCACGGCCTGGGGGCGGGGTCAGAGGGACTCCTGCAAACAGTGTTTGCAAACCCTGCTGGGTCCTCCTGCTGCCCACACCTATATCCCAAGGTGGCCCCAGCTTGCTGGCTGAGCGTAATGGGAAAAACTCACAAGAGGAACAACAGGGCAGCTTCCTGGAGGAGGCAGGAATACTGGAGTTTGACCCTGAAGGTGTGGGAGGGAGAACAGGGCAGAAAGGGGTGATGGGATCCCTGAAAAGCAAGTAGGAGGGCTTGGGTCTCTCCATGGGCATGGTGAGCCATAGGGGATTGAGGAGTCAGCCAGCCGTCCCTGGGCTGCACCTCTGGGCAGGTGGGAACTGCATTTGACAAGGCCAAGACTGAACTGGAGCTGAAGCTGATTGCCTCAGAGCCCGATGAGACGCATGCCTTCAAGGTAACCAACTACTCGGCCCTCGATGGGCTGCTGAGCAGACTGCAACAGAGCATCATCCACACGGAAGGTGAGGGCTTGGGGGTCCAACCTCCCCATTGTCCTCCTTGCACATGGGACCCCTGGCAATTCCCATCGCCTCCCACCTGTAAGGTGGCAGTAGTACCTATAGCCCTCCTGGCTTGTTGGAACTTCCTGGAGATTCAGAGGAGCGAAGCAAGGGCTGGAGAAGAGAGGATTTCCAGGAGTTCTGCCCACAGCTGCTTAAGCAGTGCCCATGGGTCTTCCATGGGTCCCAGACCCCTTCCCTTACTTGGTCCTCCCTCACGGGTGGGGGTCTGGGCTTCCAGGAGCAGCCGGAGAGGCCCTTCATTTCCAGCTGGCACAGATTGGCTTCAGCGCCCAGATCCTGGATGAGGTATGTGGCCCTCTTGGTGTTGGGGCGGGGAGCTCAGCTTTCCAGTGGGGTTGATGTGCAGGGACCTGGGTTCTGCCTCCAACTAGGATGATGGGGTCATGCCTCTCATTGAGCTTCATTAGCATAAAGGGGAACACTGAGGTAGACCAAGGAACTGTCCTATTGATGACAAGACATCTGTGTATTCTCTGAGTCCATGAACGGCTTGCTGCTCATAACACAGCAGCAAGCCAGGGTCCCAGGGCCTGGCTACTTCTGCAGGCCTCCCACAGGGTACTAGGGGTGGGTGAGAAGGGCCGCGGGGCAGGGGAAGCTCAGCTAGCACCTTCACTCAGTCCAGGGCACCCCAGTCAGTCACCCAGACAGTGTCGTGGGTCCCTGGCAGAAAACCAGCGTCCGGCAGCTCCCCAGCTAGCCTGCCCACCGCTCATGACCGGCCCCATGTCTAGCAAGGTCAGTTGTGCTGGCATCTGACTCCCTCCCGCTCACTGGGTCCTTTCCCTGGCCCCTGCAGGAGCAGGTGCTGCTGGGCGCAGTTGGGGCCTTCAACTGGTCCGGGGGAGCTCTGATCTACAATATGCGCAGCCGCCAGGGCCGCTTCCTGAACCAGACGACAGTGGACCCTGAGGATGCTCAGTACAGCTACCTTGGTGAGCTGGGGGCCTTGGGTCAACCTGGGCGGAGGAGGGGCCTGAAGGCTGCAGGGACAGGCCTAGAGGCCAACCCTGAGGCTGTGTATTAGGCTGCACATGGAGCTACCTGTTGGGGCAGTGCCCGGTTGATCACAGGAGTCACCCTGAGAGTCCTGCATGCATCCGGGTCCCTGGCCCCTCTGCTCAGTCTTTTACATCCATGTAGAAGACAATGCAGATGGCTCAGGTATGGATGCAGATCCTTGCGCAGCGCCACACCGTGGGCAGTGTGGTGCATCACATTTGGATGATGGGCATGCGCAATGTGATCCACAACATGATTGAGAAAGTCTGTCTCTGCTACCCAGCCCCCTCCTCTGACCTGGCTGGGAAGTTGGGGGTCCCCCCCGGGGCGCGGCGGTGGAGCGCCTGTTCACAGGCACACCCTCGCCGCCCCAGGTTACTCGATGGCCGTGTTGCACAAGGCCTGTGGCCGTATCTACTTGTCGGGTGCTCCGCGGCACAGGCAGCGTGGCGCAGTGTTTGAGCTCCGGAAGGACGCCTTCACGCAGGCCCTGAAAGGAGAGCAGGTACTTGCTGGCGAAGCCCCCCGCACTGTCACAGCACAGCAGGAGTAGGCGGGGTTGGGAGGCGCCCAGGGACTGGAGGAGGGTGACAGAGGGACGAGGGAGGGCAGTGCTCGCTGAGGCCTGGGTCCTCTTGGGTTGTAGATGGGATCCTATTTCGGCTCAGAGCTGTGCCCAGTGGACATCAACATGGACGGGACCACAGACTTGCTGCTGGTGGCTGCTCCTTTTTACCACGTTCGTACAGAGGAAGGCAGAGTCTACGTGTACCGTCTGGGTGAGCAGGTGGGTACACCTCCATCTTCGCCTGGGCGATGGGCACCAGGCCGCTGGGCACTGCTGTACTTCCCTTTGCCGTGTGTCACCCTGAAGGGCAGTCGGCAGTGGTCACATCCCTTTCCCCCTGTGGAGGTCTCACACTGATGCCAAGATGGGCTCTAGTGGAGCCGGCAAACACGCGGGAAAGCTGGCACTAATGCCCAAGCTTCCCGGTTGTCCTTGAGCGCCCCTTCCTATGGGCTCTGGGCCCTGCCTTGAAGCCAGGACAACACAGGCTTCCCTCGCCCCGCCAAAGCCCAGCCCTTCTCTGAGCCTCAAGCACCTGCTGCAGAGGCAGGGTCAGCCAACCTGGGGGGTGCTTGCCGTGTCCCATCCCTCTGAAGGCCAAGCTGCCTGTTTGTTTTACAGGATGGGTCCTTCTCCCTGACCCATACGCTGAGCGGATATCCGGGGCCCACTGATGCCCGCTTCGGCTTTGCTATGGCAGCCGTGGGCGATCTCAATCAGGATGAGCTCACAGACGTGGCCATCGGGGCCCCCCTGGAGGGTATTGGGACCGACAGGACAGCCAGCTTCGGCAGCGTGTACATCTACAATGGACAGTGGGACGGCCTCTCTGCCAGCCCCTCACAGGTGACCCTGGGGCTTAGACACACCCCCAGATGGGGTGACCAGATGTTGGCTGCAGCGCTGAGTGCCCATGAAGGGGCAGAGAAGTCACTGAGGCTAGGGGACGTTCAGCTTCGAGGATGGGGGAGGTCATGGCCTAGTCTGTCTGCTCTCCGGACCTGCCCCGGCCTGCTTCCACAGACCTGCCTCAGTTCGTGCCTGCTCTCTGTCCTGCCTTGCTCCCTGCCTCCTAGGACCCACTGCCAGTCTCCCACAGCACACCTTCGATGGACCTCCTCCAGATGGCCCCTGGGATTCTCACTCTGTCTTGGTTCTGCAGGGGCATCCTCTACCTCCCCCACACCTTTCTTTCTTTTACCTCTGCCCACTCTTCCACAGCAGAAACCTGGGATTGTCCCAGGCACTGGGACACCCTGCCCGGCCTGTCACCTCCTAACCTGACTTGCCATCTCCTAGACCTAGCCCCTCTACTCCACCCTACCCCCGACTGCTGGTCCGGCTTATCCCTGCCCTGGACGCCCACCCACCATGCCCAGCAGCCTCCCTGCCTCCTCCTCTTCCACCAGATTAAATCATCCTGTCAAACCCTTGCTTTTTGCCATCCCCTACCCTTCTCTCCACTTTCCCCTTGCAGTCTCGCCTACCTCTCAGCTCTCTCTTCCGTAGGCCAAGGACCCCAGGGGCAGGGTGGTGGCTGAGGGTACCCCCTTCCCATCTCCCTGTCCCTACCTCACCCCCATGCCACATGTTTCTCCCTCCACAGTGTATCAAGGCTTCCACAATAGCCCAGCAACTTCATTACTTCGGCATGTCTGTGGCCGGTGGCTTAGATTTCAATAGTGACGGCCTTGTGGACGTCACTGTGGGCACGCTGGGCCAGGCGGTTGTCCTCCGGTAGGTGTCTGCTTTCTGGGGTCCTGGGCCCCAGCCTCCCCCACTTATCTGCCTTAAATAGCTTCACCTGTGGACCCCGGGTACTGGGAGAGGGAGGTGGTGCCACGGGGAAGGGCCCACTGTCTGGAGTCTAGCCTTGAGCCTCGTTGGCTCTCATTTGGACAGCCTGTTTAGTGCCAAAGCCCAGCCTTCCCTCCTGTAGTCAAGACTAGCACCTGCTTCCTAGAGTGGTGAGGATTATGGCAGGGCTGTGGGAGGGAGCGGTGGGAGGGAGCGGAGTGTACCGCAAAAAGTTTGTGAACTGGAAGGAGTTTGCACAGTGCTCCCTGGGTGCCCGGCTTTCAGTTCTTCTGGATCCAATCCCAGCTCTCTGCTCATTTGTGTCCCGGGAGGCAGTCAGTGTCCTAGGGCCCCTTTCACGGCACATGGGAGACCCGGATGGAGTTCCAGGCCCTTGACCTTGACCTGGCCCAGCCTTGGCTGCTGTGGTCACGTGGGGAGTGAAACAGCAGATGGAAACATCTCTGTCTCTCTGTCCCACTGTTGCTCTCCCTTTTACATAAAACCAGTAAATGAAGTAAAAATAAGCCTTCAGAAGTTCTTAGGGAATGGAATGAAAATAAAAAGATAGGTATATTTAGTTCTGTCCAAAGTTGTTTGAAGAAATCTAGGCATGATTTTTTTGGTTAAGAAGGATTTCCCATGAACTTTTGGAAAACACCCTCCCCCTGGTGCACACAAAGCACTTGGTACGGTGCCCCCAGTGGCTGCCATCACCAGGGCTGATTCCAGCACTCCCAAGCTCTGTCCCTAACTGGACACTTGAGCCTTAAGGCTTGCCAGAAAGTGAATGGAACGCTCCTGCCTGCCCGTCTTCCGAGCTGCGTGATGGGTTAAGCTGCCTCCTCATACCCTGGTCCAGCTGTTGCTGGGCATGGGTGTGCCTCCAGGTGGGGCTCCAGCTCCCACCCAACCTTCATTCTCCCACGTGTGTCATGCTCTGAGGTGTTCTGTTTCAGCCAGCGGCGGCAGCATCCGCCCAGGTGTTCAGGACAGACACTGCTTTTCCTCCACCGTCCTTATCGCCTTGTCTCCATGGCCTTCTCCCCATTTCCCCCGCTCAAGTGCATAATAGCCCTCAGCCCGGGCCACCACCACGGCCACCACCATCTTCCTGCTTCCACAACCCATTGGCCATTCTCCACTCAGCACCCACAGAGACCCCCTTGCCATGCTGCCCCAGGCCACACCATGGTTACTACTGAGAAACCCGCTCTGGGGCGTGGCCTCCAGGGCTGCCTGTGAACCTGTGGACTCAAGCAATGCTAGCATACTTGGAGTGGTTCAATAAAACCGGAGCCCACAACCCCTTTGCTGTCCTGTTTAGCTCACGGCCCGTGACTCGTCTGAATGCGTCTATGACCTTCACCCCTAGCGCCCTGCCCATCGGCTTCAATGGGAGCGTGCGTGTGGATTTGTGTTTTGAAAGCAGCGCCAAGCAGAGTAAGATGCTGAGTCGTGGGCAAGGGGGGCTGCCTGCAGGGGAAAGGAGGGCTGGAAGAGTGCTTGTGTGAGACCCTGCACCTGCTGCCCCCACTCTGACCCTGCTGGGTGGGGGCAGGCCTGGGGTCCCTGGGGTCCCTGGGGCTGAGTTTTCAAGAGAAGACTGAGAAGGTACCATTCCTCCACCTCCATGGCTGTACCTGTGGCCAAGCATGTGTGGGATAGCAGGGCAGTTTGGAGGGCTTTCCTCTCTCTCTCTGCATCTCTCCTTCTTAGTGTGTCTCCCTAGCCAAGGCAGGATGGGAGAACCTGACTTGCTTGGACATGCTTTTTCCAGAAGGGGAGAAAGGGTGGCCCTGGCTTTTGTAGCCCAGCTGATCATAGCCAGCCCCGAAACGCTCTCTTCTCAGCAGCCCCTGAGGTTCAGGTTGTCATCACAGTCCCAGGGATGCCTGGCCCTCTGTCCCTGGCCAGAGGCCGTGTGCAAAAACAACAGGCCTGCCGGGATCCTGGGCCTGCTGAGCGCTGTGTGCCCCTGGGCAGGTGTCTCTGCCTCTCTGGGCCCCAGTTTCTGTTTGGTACTTCAGAGGGATTGGGCCAGGTGACCTGCAAGGTACCAGGGGACAGTGGGAAGGGCCCCTCGGGAGGGCCTGCCCAGGTGGAGCCCCAGGCAGAATGGAAGTCGAGGCGCCTTGCGACAGCATCACAAGGAAGGCCCACGTGCATTTGCAGGCCTTGGAGGGATGACCTTGAACTTCCTACTGGATGTGGACATGCTGCAACCGAGGAAAAGGTTGCAGTGCTCAGGCATGAGAGCCTGCTCGGGTAACATAGAATGGAATGCAGGGTCCTCTCCCTGCAAGACCCTGATGCTTGCCCCCGCTAACAAACAGGTAAGTGGAGGTGTTTAGGTGGAAGTCCACAGGCACCTGAGCTTGGCGGAGATGGGAGATGCTTGCAGTGAAGGGTGTGCCCCCGCCATGTGGTGGTTAAAATCAATGCAGTAGGATGGAGGTGTATAGCCTCATGGTTAAAACACCCAGTGTTCCAAGCCAGGGTACCTTGGCTCTGTCCCCAGTGCCAGCTTCTGACTAGCCTTCCTGCTGACTCCAGTCTGGGGGAGGCAATCTGATGGCGCCGGTCATGGGGTTCCTGCCCGCCACCGTCCCTGGCTTGCAGTCTCTGAATGGAGAAGCTGGTTCCTGGCTTGAGCTCAACCCTGCTCTGGCCGTTGTGGGCATTCACAGAGTGAAACAGAGGTTGGGAGCTCTCTGTTGCTATCACTCTCAAATAAACTTTTTTTTTTTTAAAGATTTTAATCATTTTATTACAGTCAGATATACACAGAGGAGGAGAGACAGAGAGGAAGATCTTCCGTCCGATGATTCACTCCCCAAGTGAGCCGCAACGGGCCGATGCGCACCGATCCGAAGCCGGGAACCTGGAACCTCTTCCGGGTCTCCCATGCGGGTGCAGTGTCCCAATGCATTGGGCCGTCCTCCATTGCTTTCCCAGGCCACAAGCAGGGAGCTGGATGGGAAGTGGAGCTGCTGGGATTAGACTCTGCGCCCATATGGGATCCCGGGGCGTTCAAGTTGAGGACTTTAGCTGCTAGGCCACGCCACCGGGCCCTCAAATAAACTTTTAAAACATCATCATAGTAGACCAGGAATCACATTAGGATGTGGAAGCTGGAGGTGCTCATTCCAGAAACACTGCCGTCACGGAGCAGTGGTTCCGTGCGAGTTCCCCAGAAGCTGAAGGGAAGGAAGGTGACGTTTCTCAGTGATAATCAGGGAGAAATGATGTTCCTCCCTTCGTTATCCAGCCTCCTGTGATAACAGCAGGGGAGCTGCAAGTGGCCATCTGAACAATGTAACAACTGGAAGGCAGAAACAGAAATAAGGCTGAGTGTTGTGGCCTCTTAGGTTAAGCCACTGCTTGCCATGCCTGAATACTCTGCTTCCTATCCGGCTCCCTGCAAATGTGCGTGAGAAAAACAGCAGCTGACGGCTCAGGTACTTGGGCCCTGCCACCCACACAGGAGACCCAGAAGCAGTTCCTGGCTCCTGGCTCTGGTCTAGCCCAGACCTGGCTATGGTAGGCATTTGAGCAGTGGACAAACCAGCGCATGAAAGCTCTTTCTCTTCCTTCCCCCTTTCCTCTTCCTGTCTCCATATCTCTCTGTAAATCTGCCTTTCAAATCTGCATTTTTTTTTTTTTAAGAAAGGTTGACTCCTGGCAAAGGTGCCCAGAGACAGGCAAAAGTAAAATCATTTGTGGATGCTCAGCCTAGTAGGACCCAGAACTTTGGACTAACAGGGATGGTTTATTCCAGTGAACAGACTCATAAATTTATACCTCTGATTGCACACCTACTTCCAAGGGACCTTTTTATATTTATATAAATATACATATTTATATAATATGTATAATATATATAAAAAATATATATATATATATAAATTGAAAGTCATAGAGGAAGGAAGAGAGGCTGACAGACATGAAGGAGTTCCCACCTGCTGGCTTCCCCTGGGGCTGGGCCCGGCTGAAGCTGGACACCAGGAATCCAGCCTAGGCCTCCGGTGGAGGTGGCAGAGATCCATGCACTTGGACCATCACTGTGGCCTCCCAGGGCCTGACATAGCAGGAAACGAGACAAGCACCAGAGCCTGAAATGGGACGGTGTATTCCGACCAGGGACACAGGTGGCCTGAGCTCCAAGTCAAATACTTACCCCTAAAGCGATTGAATTAAGAGAGAGTTTCTGGCATGTGTGTGACCTTTCTTAAAACAAAATGACATTTTTTTAAAAAAAAGATTTATTTATTTTTATTGCAGAGTCAGATATATAGAGAGGAGGAGAGATAGAGAGGAAAATCTTCCATCCGATGACCCAAACCCTGGCACCCCCACACGGGCATCCCGAGCGAGGCCTCACCATGGAGAACCGTCTCCACGTTCTCAGCCCTTACCTCTCCGAGCCATCCTTTTACCTCTGCTGTCCTGCTGTGGGGAAGACGTTTGTCAAATGTGACAATGACTTGGTTTCTGTGGCTCCCACTTGTCCCCTAAAACCTGGGCCGGTTCCTGCCTGTTCATGGTCAACATCCCTTTGTGGTCAAGATGAAAACTGGAGGGAGTTAGGAAACCCGAGGCTCCCACAAAAGGCAGAAAACTTCCCCAGAATTCTCCATGGCCTCCTTATTTTCTTGTCATTAATGTACCTGCCTGTATGTACATATGTATGATTCTATGTTTGTTTTAAGATCAGGGACACAAGGTCTCCCATGTAGGTGGCAGGGACCCAAGAACTTAAGCCTTTACCTGCCTCAGTAGCAGGGAGCTGAAGTGGGAAGCAGAGCTGGGACTTGAACCCCGGGCACTTCAGTAGAGGGGAGGGGGCCTGGCTGGCCCAAGCAGTGTTGTGACTGCTGGGCCAAGTGCTGGCCCCTGGCAGCCCCCTTGGAGAGCATTTCGCTTCAGGCTGGCTGGTGCGGAAGGCACTTGATTCTGTTGTGTGTCTCTGATCATGACCATGTGGTGGTTCAAGTGCTCTCCATATCTTCTTTCCTCCGGCATCCAACCGCGCCTCCTCACAGCTCTGCGAGGATGATTGCTTTTCCAACATCACCGTCAATGTCAGCTACCACCTTCAGACTCACTGGAGACGGGGGAGCCAGCTCCACCCTATCCTGGACCACTACACGGAGCCCTTCGCAATCTTCCAGGTGACCTGCCCACAGCCAGCACCAAATCTCCCATGGGTCATCCCACACAAGCCCTGGCTCCCCTGGCCACCTACAGGTCTTTAGAGTTGGCACAAATGGGGGGGCCTCTAGCCAGCCCCCAGGGCTTATCTTTGTGTTCACGCCAAGTGATTAGTGTCTATGTAGTGCAGTAGGTGAGTACATTGTAGACTGGGCCTTTACCTGGCTGAGCCCTCTGATGATGCTGTGGTGGGGTCGCCAATGGGCACTGCACTGGAGCTGCCTTGCCCTATGTGGCAGAGAAGGTAGGTGCCCTTTGGCGAGCTGCCTGTTCAGGCCCTGCCCAGGCCCTCGGGCTGAATGTCTGTTTCCACCGTACTGACACCCCTGCACCCACATGGGAACTCCAGAAGAAGCTCCTGGCCCCCAGCTTTGGACAGACCCAGCAGGGCTGCTGCGACCCTTTGGGACTGAACCAGTGGATGGAAGATCTTTTTCACTCTCTTTCCCTCTATCTCTACAAACTTTGACCTCCAAGTAAAATAATTAAATCTCTTTTTAAAAAAGATTTTGAAAAATTGGAATGGTAGATTTACAAGAGAAGGAGAGACAGAAAGATTTTCCATCTGCTGATTCACTCCCCAAGTGGCCACAATGGCTGGAGCTGAGCAGATTCAAAGGCAAGAGCCTTCTTCCCTGTCTCCCACGCAGGTGCAGGGTCCCAAGGCTTTGGGCCGTCCTCGACTGCTTTCCCAGGCCACAAGCAGGGACTAGAAGGGAAGTGGAGCAGCCGGGATACGAACTGGCGCACATATGGGATCCTGGGGCATACAAGGCAAGGACTTTAGCCTCTAGGCTATCTCTCTAGGCCTAATAATTAAATCTTTAAAAAAAACTGTTTTATAATATTTAACTTAGCAAAAATTACAAAAATAGTGCAAAGAATTCCCTATTTGCCTCCAATACCTCAGAATTTATTTTCTAAAAATAAGGACTTTCTGCTACAGTATGGTGATCAAAATAGGACACTAATAGTGATAAAATATTATTATTATTATTTAAAGATTTATTTATTTTTATTGGAAAGGTGGATATACAGAGAGGAGGAGAGACAGAGAGGAAGATCTTCCATCCAATGATTCACTCCCCAAATGGCCACAATGGCTGGTGCTGCACTGACCTGAAGCCAGGAGCCAGAAGCTTCCTCCAGATCTCCCACGCAGGTGCAGGGTCCCAAGGCTTTGGGCCATCCTTGACTGCCTTCCCAGGCTACAAGCAGGGAGCTGGATGGGAAGCAGGGTAGCTGGGATTACAACCGGCACCCACATGGGATCCCAGCGTGTTCAAGGCGAGGACTAACCACTATGTTATCACGCTGGGCCCAATATTATTATTTACAAACTTTATTCAAGTTGTCCGATTGATATTTTTATAGCAAAAAAAAGTGCTGGTTGGGGATTATTCGTTGCATTTTATTGTTACTTTTTCTTTTTTTTTTTTTAAGATTTATTTATTTTATTACAGTCAGATATACAGAGAGGAGGAGAGACAGAGAGGAAGATCTTCCATCCGATGATTCACTCCCCAAGTGAGCCGCAACAGGCGGTGCGCGCCGATCCGAAGCCAGGAACCAGGAACCTCTTCCAGGTCTCCCACATGGGTGCAGTGTCCCAATGCATTGGGCCGTCCTCCACTGCTTTCCCAGGCCACAAGCAGGGAGCTGGATGGGAAGTGGAGCTGCCGGGATTAGAACCGGCGCCCATATGGGATCCTGGGGAGTTCAAGGCGAGGACTTTAGCTGCTAGGCCACGCCGCCGGGCCCGTTACTTTTTCTTTTTAAGAAGGATTTGTTACTTACTTGAAAGGCTGAGTTTTAGAGAGAGAGAGGCAGAGACAGGGTGCTCATCCGGCTGCTAATTCACTCCACAAATGGCTGCAGCGGCCAGAGCTGAATGAGCCTGAAGCCAGGAACCAAGGAGCCTCTTCCTGGCCTCCCATGTGGGTGGCAGGGGCCCGAGCACTTGGGCCACGCTCTGCTGCTTTGCCAGATGCTTTAGCAGGGAGCTGGATCGGAAGTGGAGCAGCCCGGACTCAAACCAGGCCCTTAGGGGATGACGGCAGTGCAGGCAATGGCTTTACCTGCTATGCCACAGCACTGGCCCCTGCTTTTATTTCCTTAAATGACTTGAACATTCGAAAATTATGTATGATTATTAAAATGTATGTAAATAGCGTTCAAAGGACAAATGTCAGATATGTATTCAAATCAGCGCACTCCGTTGTACAACTCACGTTTGGGAAAATGCTGAAGCAGCTTGAACAGCTACCATGTCACTGACCTCACCAGCAAGACCGAGGTCTGTTTAGAACATGGCAAGTTTTGCTGCTCTGTGATTTCCTCATTTAATTTTACCTTTAGTCATCCCTGGAAACTCAGTGAATGACTCACGCACTGTTTTCAGATTGTCCATTTATTTGTCCATCTGTGAAGGGCACAGGCCTGTCACCTTGTGGACGGTTCCTCAGTTTGTGCTTTCCTCATGAGGAGATGCAGGTCATGCTAGCGCCCCCTGCAGGTGGCTCCCGGCGCTGGAGCTGTGGCCCAAGGTGGCTGTGGAGCTCCCTGCTTAACTCCTGTCGGCTCCTTATAACAGTCAGTCACTATGGTAACAGTTCACATTGTATTCCCCGTGTACAAAATGGGTGCCTAGGAAAGTCTGGCCTTGGCATCACGTGGTTGGTGGTTCCCTTCCTGCACCTGCCTGTGGCACCCTCTGCTCATTAGGGGGCTGCCTGTCACAGCAGGGCGGCCAGGAGTTGTGAGCTTTGCCACTTGGCTCAGCTGACTTTGGTTCTGGCCCAGGGCCAGGCTCCCTGTTGCCCGTGGAGTCAGGCAGATGCAGGAATGCCACAGTCACAGCTCCTCTGTCGGCCTCCCCTCTATACCTGGAAGCGGGGAGGCGAGGCCCAAGTCCCTTAAGGGGAAGAACCCAGGTGGGGCTGCTGCAAAGGGGGGGTGCGGGGCTGACGGTGTCCCCTCTGTCTGCTTCCAGCTGCCCTACGAGAAGGACTGCAAGAACAAGCTGTTCTGTGTGGCCGAACTAGGGGTGGCCTCCACCATCTCTGAGTGAGTCTGGGGCAATGGCTTCCTCCAGCTGGCTTAGCTGGGATGCAGTGTGTACGACCCCCAGGGCTCCCCGGGAAGAGATTAGGAAGGGCCTTGCTTGGGAGTCTCAGAGGCCGTTTGATGGCCTTGAACCGGGGTCTCTTGATGTCTTGACCGATGCAAGGTTTATTACCCAATGGTCTGCCTCACTCCCAGGACTAGCTCAGCTGGAATAAGTCTCTTGTTCCTGGCTCAGATTCCTCCATGCATTCCCTATTTCTGGAATGTCTGCTCCATGCCAAGTGCTTTAGGTGCTGGGGAGGTCCCAGGCACCGACACAGACAAGCACCCTGCCTTCCTGCCGGGAGGTGGGAGAGAATGCGAAGGTGGCGGGGCTGAAGGGAGATGGGAGCATGGCTGGTAGGACCCAGTGTGGTGGTCCTTGGAGTGACGGCGAGAGAGGAAGAATCTATTAGACCTCATAGCTCCTCTTCGGGGCTTTTCCTGCTGGCTGGGAAGCTGGTTGGGAGGGCGCGGGAGGGAGGGATGGGAAACTGGGGCCGGGGGGGGGGCAGGCAGTGACCTTGCATTTTTTTTTTTTAAAGATTTATTCAGTTTATTACAAAGTCAGATATACAGAGAGGAGGAGAGACAGAGAGGAAGATCTTCCGTCCGATGATTCACTCCCCAAGTGAGCCGCAACGGCCGGTGCTGTGCCGATCCGAAGCCGGGAACCAGGAACCTCCTCTGGGTCTCCCACACGGGTGCAGTGTCCCAATGCATTGGGCCGTCCTCCACTGCTTTCCCAGGCCACAAGCAGGGAGCTGGATGGGAAGTGGAGCTTCTGGGATTAGAACCGGCGCCCATATGGGATCCCGGGGAGTTCAAGGCGAGGACTTTAGCCGCTAGGCCACCCCGCCGGGCCCATGACCTTGCATTTTTAACAGGGCCATCCTGCTGTACTGACAATAGACTGTAGGGGCAGGGGCAGAAGCAGGGAGGTGGCTGTCTTAATTTTTAACGCTGTTTACATGGTTGAGAGGGATGCTGTGGGTCTCTGATTAGGGTGGGGAGGGTTGAGGTATGGAGGAAGGTGGGTGGGTGGGTGGGACAAACCTTTCAGTTCTTTTTTATCCTCCTGGTCTGCTGGAGAGGAATGAAAGACTCCTTTGCTGTCAAACTACCTCAGCACTCAGGGATGGGGGCACATTCATTTTTTGTTTTTATTAGAAAGGCAGAGTAGATACAGAGAGCAGAGATAGAAAAGAACTCCCATCCACTGCTTCACTCCCCAAATGGCCATAATGGCCAGAGCTGAGCCAATCTGAAGCCAGGAGCTTCTTCCAAGTCTCCCACATGGGTTCAGGGTCCCCAGAAGCATGTTGCAAAGCTTGAACACGAGAGTTGTCCGACCTGTTCTCCTTTCCATCCTCGGACAAGGCACTCAAAGTCCTCTGCTGGCCTAGACTGAGCTGGCTGTCATGTCTCCTGTTTGCATCTGGGCATACTGTGTCCACTGCACAGCTATCAGCAACTGAGGAGGCCCAGCCCTGACATACACACTCCGGGGTCGGAGCACATATATTGTGATTTTCCCCATGGTTAGGGTTTGAATTCAGCCTTCTGGTTGTGGAGTCCCCCAAGAAACCTTGCCTGCAGTGACCTCAGACTTGACTTTTCGGCCCATCACCTGTACCGGCCAGCGTACATGCAGGTGGATGCAGCTGCCCGGTCAGGTCCATCCCCAGCTTCAGATCTCACGTGAGCTGATTGGTGCTAAGGCCGAGCCCAGCCCAGTCTGCTGTAAGCGCAGTCTTTACGTGCACCGTTGCCTAGTCAGGGTGACTTCCAATAACCCCCACCTGGCTTGCCCTCAGCCCTAGTTTTTGCTGGCATGTGCCATGGCCTAGCCTGATCCGTCCTGGATCCCATCTGGCTTTTGTGTACACCCGTGGGTGCTGCAAGTTAGCTCAGCCTGTCCCACCCTCAAACCTAGCCCAGGCAGCTGCCGACATGCCCACCGGTGGGAGCTACAGCCCAGCAGGGGAGTGCATACCAGGGCTATTTCCAGCCCCGGATCTTGTGCCTGCCAGGGGGATACTGCCATCTAGCAGACGTGACTCGCACCCGGTCCTTGCAATTGCCAGCGGATCCTGTGACTTAGCAGGGGAGTTCCCCAAGCTCCCTTCGGGTCCGCTCTCAGCCCCAGATCTCACACGGGCTGGTGGGTGCTGTGGCCCTGCCTGGCATGGTCTGTCCTCAGTCCTGGCCTCTGTGGGTGCTGGTGAGAGCTGCAGCCTAGCCCAGCCTGGCGCGCTCCCAGGCCCGGCTCCCAAAAATGTCAGGTGAATTCCGAGGTTCAGCCTTTGCTCAACCCATCATCAGCTGCAGCTCTGTGCAAACTGATGGGTGTTGCAGGCCCACAGAGGTGAGCCCACAAGTGTCCTGTAGAATCTGCTCCCAGATCCAGATCTCTCATATTCTCATGAGTATCCAGCTTGGGGCCCACCCCCTGCTGCAACACTTGTGGGCAGGTTCCATGGCCTAGCTCAGTCAGGCATGGTCCTAACCTTTTGTGTGTCAGCTGGTGGCAGGCAATGCTATATAACTCAGCTTAGGTCTCCCCTATGAGTGAGTACCCTGGCTTGACCCAGACACACCCTCTGCTTTCCCCCTCTAAACCACTCCGTCTCAGCTCCCTCATCTACCTGTGAGTTCAGTGGCCTGGTCCATGGAAGACCCCCGAGAAGTCATTCCTCCCGTATCAAACATGCCTTCAGCCACTCCCACTTCAATATATCCCAGATCCCCTTCCCTGGGCAGTCTGCAGCCTTCCCTCCTCTACCTGGGGGCCAGGGTTCCCCACCTTCCACATATATCTTTAGAAAAAAGAAAAATAAAATAGGCAACTCTGCTGGCACACCAGTATAGTTAACACAGATTTGGTATTAGCCAGACCCAGAATGCCGATCAGCTACCGGTTGGCTTTCTCCCGGCAGCGTAACACTTGCCTAGGTATAAGGCAATGTGGGCAGTTGCCTACAGCTGGGTTCAATTTTTTTTTTAAAGATTTGTTCGTGAATTTGAAAATCAGAGCTAGAGAGACGATGATAGAGACAGGCAGGGACAGGAAGACAAATCTGTCTGCCGCTTCACTCACTGGATTGCTGCCGGGGTTGGCCTAGGCCTAATGTTCCATCCGGGTCTCCCATGTGGGTGGCAGGAGCCCAAGTACCTGAGCCATTTTCCGCTGTGTTAGGAAGGAGCTGGGCTGAAAGCAGGAGCAGCAAGGACTCCAACCAGTGCTCTGGTACGCAATGACAACTTAATGGTCACATCTGGCTGGTGACACGTGGCCATGCAGACAGGGACCCGATCTGGCACTGTGGAAGCTGGACTTGGCAAGGGCTGAATGAGGTCACAAGAGAGGTTCTGGACATGTGGTGGCCTTAGAATGCCCTCCTTGACTTGAGACCAAGGATGGGTTGGCCAGAGTTGGCATCTGTGACAAACTGTTCCCCATGTCCTGGCAAGTCATTTCACAGATGTTTGAGGACGGCACTGCAGATGCAGATGCCCTGGCGCTGTCCATCGTTAAAGACTCAAGTCAAGACTTTTGGAGTGCCTTGGAACCGGGTCAACAGGCACCCACAGCTGCTTGGGTGGGAGTGGACCACAGCCCAGAAGGCCCTCCTGCCAACTCCTAGAACACAGCACACACGACCTGTCCGGCAGCGCCCTCTGGTGTCCACAGTGAGCAAGCTCTTTTCCAAGGGTCTTGGTTAGGATCTGACATTGTGGACCCCTAGGCAATCACGTGGGCCTACGGAAACACCCGCATGCCAGGCCCCCTGAAATTGTTCCGGGGCCTCTGGTGGAAACACCCTGTGAGATAGGCTGCTGCCGCTCACCACTCCCCTGCGTCCCAGAACAGAGCGTCCACCCTGCAAGGCAGCCCCTCCTGCAGGTTGTCCAACTCCCACCTCTCGCAATGCTGAGGCCTGAGTGGGCTTTTCTCCTGGGCTCTCTCCCTCTGGGTGGCACCTCTCGTCCACCCAGCTGGACACTCGGAGTTCATCATGACCCCCTTGTCTGTGCGCTGGCCATTCTTCCCGCCCCTACCCCCTTGTCACAAACGTTCTCCCTTTGCCCATCGTCATGACCTGGATGGAGTTCCAGGTGCCTGGCCTTGACCCTGGCCCCAGGTTGTTGTAAGTATCTAGGTAGTGAACCAGTATGTGGGAACCAATATGCAGTCACAAGACACATGTCCTTTCGCTTCCCAGTCTTGGCTGCCTGTCCCAGCTGGGGGCCTTTCAGCTGGTTAGAAAGTTTGCTGTGTGTGGTTGATGTTTTCCTGTGTAGGTCAGTTGCCGACAGTGGTCCTGCAGCCTGGGGCCCCACAGTTCCTCATCTCAGAAGCTGGTGAGGCGTGTGCACGCACAGTGCATCCACGTTGGATGGAGTATGGGAACCGGCCACACTTGTATCTGCTCTCCACGCAGGCAGGAGCTGGTGGTGGGTCTCACAAGGGAGTTGACCATGAACATTAGTCTCAGCAACACCGGGGAAGATTCCTTCATGACCAGCATGACTTTGAGTTACCCCAGGAACTTACACTTTAAGAGGATGCAAAAGGTAACTGTGACGGTAGCTATGGAGATGCCCCACTCCTGTCTTTCCTGCCTAGCACACCTGCTTCTCCTTGTGCCAGCCTCCCCCTGGTGCACGCAATGATTGATTAGCAACCACACAAACCCCCTGCTCTTCCAACCACCGCGGGGCATCCTCAGGAGTCCTGTGTTGCAGCCTTCCTTAGCCGGGGAGCCAGCAGCCCTCAGGTGCCGAGAAACTGAACACAAACTCCACCTGCCCATTGGCCCATTCTACAGGCTGAGGTCCCTGACCGGCTGCAGCCCACAGGCCCTTCCCCGGGGCCCCCCTTGCAGCTGCAGGGTAGGGCAGCTGAGGAGGGCAGTTCCTCAGTTCCGGGTGGTCGCGCTGCTCTATCAGTCCTCTGAGAACCTGAATTGCTGAGCAGGAGACACAGGTGCATTCCCGTCCACGGTGCAGGGGCTGCAGATGGTGCCTCTGGATACAGCCTTCCCTGTCTATGTTAATGTGGCCCTATTACCCAGGAAGCAGGCCCCGGGTCTGCTTGGCAGTGCCACCTGCCCACTGTGGGCTGCTCACTCCCAGCTCTGCCCTGAGGCCCTTTCCAGTAGCTCCCCACGTTTTGCTGGAGCTCTGCCCTTCTCCAGAATCCACGAACTACTTGCTCACGCTTGCTGTAGTGGGACAGAGCACAGCCCAGCCCTCCTGATGGCCACAGACAGCGAACTCTGCTGATCTCTGGAGCTCTCCCCTGAGCCCCTCCCCAGGCCTCGCACTTGCCAGGAGGTTCAGGGGCCAAGACAAACCAGTGACGAGGGGCTCCTGCTGGGTGGGCTAAAGGGCCCTTCCCTTGTGTGTTCACAGCCGCCCTCTCCAGACATCCAGTGCGATGACCCTAAGCCGGTCGCTTCCGTCTTGATCCTGAAGTGCAGGGTCGGTCACCCCATACTCAGGAGGTCTTCTGTGAGTCTGCCGGGAGCCACACCCCCGCCCCCCACCTCGTTTGAACCTTCCTTGTGGTCTCTGAGCTTCCCTGTGCTGTGGCTGATCCATAGCTGGGCTCAGGACTGCTGAGTTTGCTCTGAAGGAAGTGGAGGGAGGAGGGTTGGGGCATAAGGGACAGGTGGAGTGAGCTCCATGGGAGTCCGCCCCTGCCTGCCCCTGATGGTTTTGGGGTTGGGGTACCTTCTGATGGCACCCTGTTCCATTCACAGTGTGAGGCTTCCCTGAAATAACAGCCATGAGGTAGCCATGCCACAGCAACATGGGGCCGTGATGGCCCCAGGCCGTCCAGCTGGCAGTAAGCAGTGTGAATTGTGGGTGGACTAGATAACAACAGGTGTTTTTGGCTTTTTGTTTTCCCCCCTTCAAACAGACAAACATCTCAGTAACCTGGCAGCTCGAGGAGAACGCCTTTCCAAACAGGACAGCGGACATCACTGTGACCCTGAGCAAGTGAGTGACGCAGGTCCCAGCAGACCCAGGCTGTGCACAGGAAGTGGTCTCCCTCCCACCGCATGCTGTGAAAGCCACAGCCCTTACTGTCGCAGCAAGACCATTAGGCACCCACCGTGCGGGGCCTCTGCCTTCTTCCTGTCAAAGATATATAACCCCTTTTATTTACACACACCGTACAACAGTGGTGCAGCCTGGTACAAGTCTCTGAAGGGAGTTTCAGCTATGGTTCAGTTTAACTTGTGACCGTGCTATGAAGTCCCTTTAAATCACCGTTTACCTAGTGTGATCTTCTGGCAACTCCAATTTCTAACCTCCAAGAGCCTTTTCTTACCCAGCTCCCCTGAAGCCCTGGGGAGCTAGGAAACAGACACAACATGTGCGCGTAAGCAGGTGTGCTATGGACCCAACATTCTTCCTCCTAGTTCCAACGAACAAAGATCTTCGGCCAGATCTAGTCACACGCTCCAGTTCAAGCACGCCTTCGTAGCGGTTCTTCCCAAGTAGGTACTCCCCAGGGCTGCACCCAGGGATCCTGGCCAGGGGGTGGGGCTGGAAGCGCATCACTGGTCTGCAAGGGGAGTACTCTAGGGCACTCCGCCAGGCCCTGCAGCCCCCCCGGTGGCTGCCAAGTGGCCCTGCTACAGAAGAGCTGACCATGGAGGAAAGAGAGGGGCCTGTGGGATTGGGAAAGGGAAGGTCACTTTGAAGAGTCATAATTAGAAATGAACCACCCCCACCCCAACGGCTGCATCTCATTCCAACCCCTCAACAAGCACTTGGCATTTTGAAATATTTTTATTTTCCCATTTTATTTGAAAGGCAGGGAGTCAGAAATCTTGCAGCCATTTACTCTCCATCCTCCAGACACCAGCAACAGCCAGAGGCGGGCGAGATTGAAGCCACGATCCTGGAACTCCCTCTGGGTCTCACGTGGCCGACTTGAGGATCACTGGTTTCCTCCCAGGGTGTGCACTAAGAGGAATTAAGTAGTAAGCTGGGACTCGAACCAGGCACCCCAATGTGGCATACAGGTGGCCCAGTGACTGCACTGCTCCACTTTTTAAAAATCTTTTTTTAAAGATTCATTTATTTTGGGGACTGGTTCATGTCCCGGCTGTTCCACTTCCCATCCAGCTCTCTGCCTGTGGCCTGGGAAAGCAGTGGAGGACGGCCCAAAGCCTTGGGACCCTGCACCCGCGTGGGAAACCCAGAAGCTCCTGGCTCCTGGCTTTGGATCGGCTCAGCCCTGGCCGTTGAGTGAACCACTAGATGGAAGATCTTTCTCTGTCTCTCTTTGTAAATCTGCCTTTCCAATAGAAATCATCTTTTTTAGAAGTTATGGAGAGAGAAGGAGAGACAGATTGTCCATCCCAGATGGCTGCAATGGCCACAACTGGGGACAGGCTGAGGCCAGGAGCTTCTTCCAGGTCTCCCATGTGGGTGCAGGGGCCCAGGCACTTGAGCCGCTTTCCCAAGTCATTAGCAGGGAGCTGGAGCAGTGGAGCAGCTGGGATTCAGACCAGCGCCCACATGGGTGGCGGCACTGCAGTTGGCGGCTTCACTTGTATGCCACGGCGCGGGGGCAGGTCCCAACCCCTTGCTTTACGTTCTGACATTCAGCTTTGATCTCTCAAGTGCCACTGCCATCTGTGCATCAGGTTCCTTCAGAGAGGGGACCTTGAGGTTTGACACACGTCCTCTCATTGCAGGCCATCAGTGACGTACGTGAACACAAGCAGGGGGCTTTCCGAGCACAAGGACTTCCTCTTTAATGTAAGTGTTTGGCTTTGGGCTTCCCCTTACACAGCTGCGGGTGGCCAAGTAACGCCGGCTCTGACTTCTACCGCCGGACTTTATTTTGCAGATCCATGGAGAAAATCCCTTTGGAGCAGAGTACCAGTTGCAGATTTGTGTCCCAGTCACATTACAAGGTCTCCAGATTGTAACACTGAAGACCCTGAACAAGACTCAGGTACTTCATGGTGATTGTTTATGACACACACATCTCCATCTGGAGTGAGTGACTCCGT
The DNA here is from genome assembly GCF_030435755.1 of Ochotona princeps. Taxonomy (NCBI): domain Eukaryota; kingdom Metazoa; phylum Chordata; class Mammalia; order Lagomorpha; family Ochotonidae; genus Ochotona; species Ochotona princeps. The sequence continues at coordinate 39,912,398 of NC_080848.1, read as the reverse complement.
TTGAAAAGGTATCAAAACAAGGTTAGTGAACCCTGAGGCAAACACTAGAGCGGCAAGCACTCGAAATTTACGGCAGCATTTGTTCTGCTCTCCTTGATGACTAAGCAAAAGTTTAAGCCTTCGGAGTAGCTGTGGAGACATTTTAATTGTCCCTTTGGAAATTACGCTACATAGTGCCCGAGCTGGGTAAACACGTGGCATTTCTTCCACCACCACCCTGCTTCCCACCCCACCCCCCACATCCCCATTATCTTCCTCCCCTCTCTGGAGCTCCGCTCAGCACCAGCATCAACCAGCCTCGGGGGCTAAGGCAGCGGCTCCGGTCAGTCCAACAGCCGAGGTCTGGGCCTTCCCAACTTTATTCTTCAAAAGATGTGTATTTACATGAACATCGAGAGGGACAGAGAGGGAGGGATGGAGATGGATTTGCCCACCACAGTCAGGGCTGAGACAGAGCAAAGCCAATGCAAGGAAATTCCAATGAGGTCTCCTACGCGTGTGCGGGGCAGGGACTTAAGGCCCCTGGGCTACGGCCTGCTGTGCGTCAGGTGCATTAGCAGGCAGCTGGATCGGAAGCGGGGCAGGCCGTCCCAGGCACCCTGATAGGGACCATGGGCATTCCCAAGCAGCGGCCTCTCCTGCCCGTCTCCCCTCCCCCTACTCGAGCTCCACCAAGTGGCAAAGTTCAAAAAGGAACCCAGGGAAAGGCATGTACAGAGCAGACCACGGGCCATCAGAAACAGGGCGTGAGCTGTAAATACTCGTTCTCAGCTGTAGTTTATTTTTGAAGGACACTGGGCAACCGGCAAGTTTCAAACATTGCAGTTTCTATTTGGAAAGAAAAACTCTTCTTTGATTAGCTGACTGAAAACAAGTAAAAGTGGCAATGTCACCGCGCTCCGGGAGAGGAGCAGTGTGTGTTGGAAACGGGCAGCACCGGAGAGGCCGGAGCAGTGCCCGGGGCGGGAAGACGGGCCCGGGCTACTGGAACAGGCTGTGCTCGCAGAGCAGGTCGGTGGCCGAGCTGAAGTCCAGCACGGTCTTGTGGAAATGTTCGATCTTCTTCTTGAGTTTCTTCATGCTCGGGGTGTTGCAGTTCCTTTTGAAGGTCACCTGCTTCAGGATCTTGTCCGTGAGATAATGCAGCCAGAGCACGTTATTGTAAGGGTGGTATTCACCCCAGCAGTTGTTGTTTTCTTTCCTCATGAGCCTGTAGATGTCAAACTGGTAATCCCCTTGCCCAGAGAACAGCTCCTCATCCGTGGAGATGTCACAGAACACCACGATCCCGTCACGCTCCAGGCGGGACAGGGTGTAGTCAATGATGTTGACCTGTAGCCCGCAGGTGGGGATGGCCCTCGTCTCCCCCTTGAGGGTGTACTGCAGCTCACGCACGTTGGTCTTCTTCAAGAGCACGTTGCCCCAGTGCAGGTCCCGGTGCTCAAAGTGCAGGGACTCCTCGGCCACAGCCAGGGATGCCGTGACCTGGTGCAGGATGCTCTTGGCTGTGGCCATGGAGGACAGCTTTGTCTTCATCTGCTCCAGGTCAGTGCCTCCAAACTCAAACTCCAGCACGATGAAGAGCTGGTCTTCCTCAAAGAAGTCAGGCCTGTCGTTGGCCGAGCCTTTCGTGGAGTGGTAGCGGTCCCAGGCTCTGAGCAGCAGGGCCGGGTAGGGGCCCTGCACGCAGTGCACCGAGTTGAGCCCGATGAAGCCTTCGGTGCGGTTGCACGCCTCGGTGGACAGGAGGCTCAGTTCCTTAGAGATGATGATTTCAGGCAGGATTTCCTCAAAGGTTTTCTGGTGGGCCCCATTGACCAAGTCGGGGCCTTCGATGGCAACGATCTTCAGGGCCACCGGCGTGTTGTGATCCCCGAAAATCTGAAAGACTTCCCCAAACACGCCTTCCCCGATCTTCTCACAACGTTCCAGCTTGCCCGTGGGGAGGCAGTAGCTGAAGGGGATGGGGCCTTCCTGGTTGCACTCCCAGTAGACCTTCTCGGCATCGTGGGACTTTTTGTCAGCCACGGGGAGGGAGATCAGGGGGCTTAGCAGATAGATGGAGGACGAGTGCCAGGGGGATGCGGCGCTGCGCGTCCTGTGGGGGACAGAAGGGCCTGAGTGGTCGGAGAGGAGGGACTCGGAGAGTGAGCTGGTGATGGTGTAGGTGCTGCACACGTCCGACGCGTCGGCCACGATTTTCTTCTTGTGGAGGCCCAAGGAGGCCCTGATTTTGGTCCAGGAGCAGGTGTTCCGTAGACGGGTAGGCCGGTGAGCTAGGGCCGACTGCCCCCCGACCTGCTGGCCTTTCTTAGGCCCGTGGGAATGCTGCAGGGAGGTCTCCACCGCCTCTTCGTGTTTCCTCTTCCGCTTTGGCAGAATTCTCTTAGGCACAACAGAGTCCTGGCTACCACTGGGGTCCTCGGAGTCTGAGGGGGCAGCCCTCTGAGACCCCGCTTTCCGACAAGAGCCCCGACCCGCACCCCGCTTCTGACCAGTGCCAGGGAGCCCAGGGCCCTGCAGCCGGCTTCCCACGGGTTGTGTCTTAGCGCAGGATGCTGTCCCGTGGTCCCCACTGACCTCACGCTCAGAATCCGCCGCGGGTCTCCCCGAGTCCGTGAGGCTCAACAGAGCTGACCTGAGGCTGGCCCGGGCTCGGAGGACCATCCTGCTGAGCCGGCCTCCCGGCGCCGCCTCCTCCGGGGAGCTGGAGACTACGGCGGCGTCCCCGAAGAGGGAGGCGCTGGTGCCCAGCTCGTCGGCGTCCTGGCTGTCCATGCTGACGTCGGGGCTGGGCAAGCCGGGGCGGCGGCCGGGGAACGCGGGCAGCCGGAGCTGGTCGCAGGGCGTGCTGCACTTCTGCGGGAGCCGAGCCCGCAGCCTCAGGCGTCTCGGGGTGGCGGCGGCGGGCAGGGTCCCCCGGACCTGGGAGGCTCGGCCGCCAGGACGCCTCCGCCGCCGCCGGCCGACCGGGCTGCCGGGGTAGTCGGGGTCTGCGGGGTCATCGGACGCAACCGACGACGACAGGCCGGTGCTGAGGCTCACTTCGCTGCTGCTGCTGCTGCTGAAGAAACGCTTCCAGTCCTCCGGCGGAAACCACGCCGCCGCCGCCCGGCCCGGCTGCTGCTGCTGCTGCTGCTGCTGTTGCTGCTGCCCCCGGCGCCCCGGCCCCGGGCCCCGGGCCACTCCATACGTTCGAAAGAGCCGGCTCCCGGGCGGAGCGAGGGACGCCGACATGGCCGGAACCCGCCAGCCGGTTCAAACGCAAACCTCGCGAGACTCGGGCGCCGGGTCCCAGGGCCGGGCCGTGCGTCTGCGCAGCGCGCCCTGGGCGCACGCACCCACGCGGGGCGGGAGCGTCAGGGCGGGTCGTTGGGCTCAAGGCTTGGCGCGAATGGCTGTCGTTTCAGGCCTCCACTGACTGCGATGTGCGTCTTCAGACAGCTTGTGTGATCGATCGGTTTCAGGTGAGCGATCCTCTAGACGGGCAAGGGGAGATGCGGGAGAGGCCAGGGCGCCCCCATTGTCGCAAGGTTGCCGCCGGCGGCAATTGAGGGCTTCCCCCCCACTTCCCCACCCGAGGCTGTGCCTCGCCTCGCTCCGGGGACGCTTTCCCCGGGGTTGGAGCTTGGCTTGGGCTAAGGCAGACACAGCTTCTCTCGTGGGAGGGACGTTTGGATGCCCCAGGTGTGAGCCATTTCAGGCTGAGTAGAAATGTTTGCTTCTCCAAGCACGTGCAAAAGTGGTATTCCGTGAGCTGCGCCGTCTCCTCGGCCCGAGAAAATGTGACCGTGGCTGCAGAGATCGCCCTGGAGCCGGCGAAGCAGGTACCGGAACCCGGGGTGCTCCGGGTCCCGCTCTCCAGGCGCGCCCTGGCGTCCCAGCGTGTCCCCAACCGGTGTCTAGATGCATCTTGTGCCCCCGCGGCTTCCCCAGGTCAGCTGCTCCCCCTCAGGAACTCCTTTTCCTACTCCCTACTGGGACTTACCTGTGGCCCCCGGCTGCCTGACACCCCCGTGCGCACGCAGCACCAGCTGCCGGGCCCCCTCCCAAGCGGACCCGAACGACCTTCCCTTCTGCCCCGCGGTTCAGGCCGCCGCCTCCGGGCGGGGCTGCCCGCAGCAGTTACCTCGGGCCTGTGCGCTTTCTACATTCTACTGAGAAGTCACAGGACAGCTCTGTGTCTTCTAAAAGCAAATACTCCATTGTGCCTCTTTCCTTATTATTATTTTTTAAAGATTTATTTATTTTATTACAAAGCCAGATATACACAGAGGAGGAGAGACAGAGAGGAAGATCTTCCGTCCGATGATTCACTCCCCAAGTGAGTGCAACGGGTCGATGCGCGCCGATCCGATGCCGGGAACCAGGAACCTCTTCCGGGTCTCCCACATGGGTGCAGGGTCCCAATGCATTGGACCGTCCTCGACTGCTTTCCCAGGCCACAAGCAGGGAGCTGGATGGGAAGTGGAGCTGCCGGGATTAGAACCGGCGCCCATATAGGATCCCGGGGCTTTCAAGGTGAGGACCTTAGCCGCTAGGCCATGCCGCCGGGCCCCCCTTATTATTTCTTAAGTGATGTTTGCCGTTTTAAAAGATGTACTTATTGGAAAGGCAGATAATTACAGAGAGAAGGAAGGACAGAAAGGGAGATCTTCCATCCTCTGGTCACTCCCCAAATGGCCTCAATGGCCAGAGCTGAGCAGATTCGAAGCCAGGAGCCTGGAGCTTCTTCATGGTCTCCCATGCAGGGTCCCAAGGCTTTGGGCCGTCCTCGACTGCTTTCCCAGACCACAAGCAGGGAGCTGGATGGGAAGTGGAGCAGTCTGAAGGTAGAGGATTAACCAGTTGAGTCACGGCACCAGGCCCAAGCCCCGTATTTTTTTTTCGAGGCTTGCAAGGCGTTACAGTATCTATTCTCTGCTTGATTGTTTTTTGGCTCCTGCCTCTTTCTGACAAGCCAGCTCTCCCATCCTTCCTGATGGCACAGCTTTGCCGGGCCTGTTCTGGACACAGGCGGGAGCTCTGTGCTTGTCCCTGGACCTTCATAGGGGTGGACAGTTGTGGAGGGCCATGCCCTGCTGAGCTTTCTCTGTTGGGAGCTGCTAGGCCTGTTGAATGTGTTGCAGTGATCCAGGTGTGAGCCTTGAGGCTTTGAGGGGCACAGCAACAGCTGTGGGGAGCAGAGGAGAGGGGCGCAGGTGCTGGAAACGGCGTGAGACAGGCTCCGGTGATGGGGGAGATGGGAGTGAGACAGAGGGATGAGGGGAGGGCTGACCGCAGACCTCTAGCCTGGGTGGCTTGGTGGCGGCCGTGGGCTAGGCTGATGGATGCTGGAGGAGGGACACGTTTAAGGTGGAAGGTGACACATGCTGTCCAAACACCGTGAGTCTGTGTTTAAAAAGCATTTTGTTTCCCACTCTCTTCCCCCACGTCCGCCATCCTTTCCAGCTAGTAAGAGACAAAGATATCTCTGAACTGCAGCTGCTCGGGGCGATAACCTTCAACAGATCTCTCTACGAGGGGCTGAATGCAGAGAACCACAGGACCCAGGTAATGCCGGCCGGGTGAAGTGGGCGGCGCCTTTGATCTGTTGCGCCTGGGGTCCTGTCTGGGATCTTGGCTCCCCAGAGCTCGGCCCTGCCCTCGGCTGTCGCTGAGATAGTTTGTGGCCTCATTTTCTGACCTGACGAACGCAGCCACTGAAGAAGAGTCCTAGGCTGAAGGCCTTGGATAACTAGGTCCAAATCAACAAACATAGATACTTTGATTTGCAACTATGTTGGTGAAAAAAAATTTTCTTAGGTGAGAAGTGTGTGTACCTTAACCATATTCCTACTGTGCAGCCTCAGGGCCTGTGGTGTGAAATGGTGTAATGCCCGGGAATGCACAATTATTTTATAAGACTTAGCCTGAGTGCTGGAGTGCTGCTACAGACCAGAACTCAAAGCCATGCCTGTGCCCTGTTTCCATGCGTGTTCATGCCCCTTGACGCCCACTGGGGGGCGCTGCTGGCATTAGAGCGGGTCGGGAGTGGGCCGGGATGGCTATGGGCTCAGCCCTCTGTTTCTCTCGCCGGAGGGATGTTGCAGGTACTAGCCCCTAGTGTCCAGGCTTTTTTTTAAAAAAATGATTACATGGTTGATCAGGGTTGGAAGGATCGAGGTTTAGGGAAAATTGAGTGAACTCATTGCTTCCAAATTTGCTATTTCTTTTTATTGTTTCTGGGGGAAGAGAGGAGACAAAGGGGGAAACCACTCATGACTTTCCACACGTCCCAGTCCACAGGGATGAGGAACCGCCACCTCATATCAACCCAGAGTCTCAATGTGTACATATTTCGAGGGTTCTGTCCCAGTGCTTTGGATGGTTCTGAAATGCTGCATTTTTACCGTTTTTTTGCCTTCTTTTTTGTTTTATTTTACTTGAAAGGCAGTTATACACACACACACACACACACACACACACACACACACACACACACGTGCATGGCTACAGCAGCAGGAACTGGACCAGACAGAAACCAGGAGCCAGGAACTCCATGCTCGTCTCCCGTGTGGGTTCAGGGGCTTTAGTGGAACTCCTGGTTTCTAGGTGTGTTAGCAGGGGAGTTGGATCTGAAGTGGGGCAGCCAGGACTTGGCCCAGTACTCATATGGAATGTGGGTGCTGCAGGCAGTGGCTTAACTTGCTGTGTCAAATGCTGGCCCTGATACCCATGTTTTAAAAAATGAAGTAACAGCAGGAAAATTCAAGTATTATAGAAAGGCACAAATGAGTACAGTCCTTCATTCCTCCTCGCCCTCACTGTCTCTAAGTCTCTAAGGGAGTTACTGTTGGCAGTGTTTTGTGAATACATGCTGCATTTATTTCAACTCTTACTGTTTATTTCTAGAAAAATTATTTGAAAAGCAGATTTACAGAGAGAAGGAGAGGCAGAGAAAACTCTTGCATCTGATGGTTCACTCCCCAAGTGACCACAATGACCAGAGCTGAGTTAATCTGAAGCCAGGAGCCTGGAAATTCTTCCTGGTCTCCCACGTGGATGCAGGATCCCAGGGCTTTGCTGTCAAGTGCTTTCCCAGGCCACAAGCAGGGAGCTGGATGAGAAGTGGAGCAGCCGGGATGCAAACCTGCGTCCATATGGGATCCTGGGGCGTGGCATTGCAGACAGAGGATTAGCCAGTTGAGCCACCGTGCCAGCCTCTTACTGTTTATCTCTAGCCCCAAATTGATTGAATTATGTATCCCAGGATGGGCGAGTGGCATAGCATAGTGTTTGAGAGGTCGCTTGGGACACCAGCATCCTATATGACAGTGCCTGGGTGTGAGTCCTGGCTCTATTTCCTGCCAGTGTGCACCTTGGGAGGCAGCAGGGGGAGGGCCCCTTGGTTCTCTGCCACCCGTGTGGGAGGCCTGAGGCGCCTGGCCTGGCCTGGCCCAGCCCAAGTCTGGCTCTTGGGGGGCAATTAAAAAAAACAGTGGATAGAAGATCTTTGCCTCTCTGTCTCTACTTTTCAAATATATAACAAGGAAAAAAATGTTTAAAAAGAGCATGTTAGAGTGAATCGATGAGTATACATAGCCACAAAGCAAATGCATTGCAGCTGAGGTCAGGAAAAACTCCAGCGAATGTACCAGAAGGGTACATGCTGTTTATCGGGTGAGGGGCGGCCCACCCCAGGACGCCGGCCTCACGCCCTCAGCCCTCTGCTCTGCTGCGTTCCTGGGATGAGCTTCCTTCCGGCAGCCAGCAGAGTGGCTGCATGGCCACATCCTGGATTTTCCCAGGTCAGAATACAAACGAGGACACAAAAGGCCAGTAACAGAAGGATGCGCTGTTAGTGAGGTCTGGGCCCCCAGGGTGGTCACTGGCCGAGGAGAAAGCTTTGGCGGCTTGCATGAGAGCACGTGTCATTCCGCATAGGGGATGGCTGCGGGTGGCTGCCCGCCCAGTGCGCTGCCTCGAGCTGGCTCTGAGCTGTGGTGTCCCTGTCTTATCTTGCCGGAGCCCCAGGGGCGCCTTGGCAGCCCGCTGGATTCAGAATCGGCCTCTCCCTGATCTTTGCTTGGCTTCCTTCCTGTTCTCAAGACCTGTGCGCTGAACAGCCTGGAGGCTTTGCCCATGTCCACAGCCTTTCCAGCATCCTTGGAAAAGGCCTCTCAAGGGAACCCAGCAAAGCTGCGCTGGCTCTTGTCCCCCCCCCCCAAGTCCCGTTTGAGAGGCAGGCCTGGGTCTCCGCTGGGACCTCCCCTCTGAGTGTGGTGGGAAGGGAGCTGCTGCGGCTGCAGCAGGGAGAGTGCTCCGCGGCTGGCACTTACGCACAGTTACTTTCACATCGCTGACCTCATGCACGCTGGGTCGTCTGGGGAAGGGCAGACCCAGGAACCCTGTGGAGAGTTCTTGTGGGGGCAGGTGTGTCCCAGAGACTAAGAGAGCAGTGAGAGCCGAGCTGGAAAGTACTTGGCAGCCATGATGTTGGAGATAAGGAGCAGGAAAGAAGCCACCCCACCTGTGTGTGTCGGGGATCCAGATGCTTGGCCGTCCTCTGCTGCTTTCGCGGGTGCATTAGCAGGGAGCTGCATTGGAAGTGGAACAGCTGGGACTTGAACTTTGCACTCATGGGATATTGGCATTGCAGGCAGAGGCTTGACGTGCTGTGCTGCACCACCGGTCCCTGACTCCCTAGGACTCCCTTTGAAATGGACGAGCATCCCTACCCAAAGGTCACAGTCCCCTGACAGGTTTTGCTGTTCTAGCTTAGTGACTAAAATAGTTTCCCATCAAGTGTTTTGGTCACTTGATTCAGAAGGGTTCTAAAGTGCCGCGCCAGGCCACGGTTAGCTTTATGCGTCGTCATCGTCAGTGTCAGTCAATACACGGGATGTTGCCAAGCCTTCACGTTTTGGCTTCTTAATGACAACGCGTGGAGGTGTTTCTTCGTTGGCTTTCCCGGATGTATCAGCGTGTCTCTGCCCGTGCAGATCACCGTCATCTTCCTGCGGGAAGCGGCCCAGCCCTCCTTGGCGCTCATCATCGGGAGCAGCGTGGGCGGCCTGCTGCTCTTGCTGCTCATCGTGGTTATCCTCTTCAAGGTCAGTGCCGCACGGGTTCCCGAGGCCCTGAGCCCTTGGGCAGCGACCCTGGGCTCCTGGCCAGGTTTCCATCCTCCATCAGTCCCACACAGGCGCCGTCGAGGCCAGCGAGGGAGACAGAGTGTCTGAAAGAATCAAAAACCGACTTCAAATATCAGAGTCCTGAGAGCTCTTCGTTAGACAGTTCCAATCATCAGTCCCTTCCCTGCCGTCCCTGTTGTAACGTGCCAACTCTTGGCACTGTTCGAGAACCACCCCCAGTTCTCCGGGCTTGACCCCTCCCCACCCTCTCCTGTTCCCCGAACAAGACGGGCAGTTCCCTCAGGAGGGCCATGTCCCCACCTGGCATGCCCGTCCCCACCTCCCGCTGTCACTGCTCTGAGCACTCGGCCTGGAGAGGCCCCGGTCATGCCGGCTGTCCCTGGAGCTTCTTGGTAGAGGCGGCCATCCGGGGCCTCTGGCTGGCCTCGGCACTCTAGGCCATCTGGGGCGTTTCACAAATGTAAAAGTAGCTGCAGTTCAGCTGGAACCATAATGCCTGGTGGCGTGAACTGAGTTCAAGTGTTTCACCCTAGGGCCTCACAGGAAGGTGGGGCAGCAGGCAAGGCGGTGGTCTGAGCAGGCTTTTGAAGGACGCAGTCATTGGTAGAGCTGCAGAGAGAGAGAGGGTGGGGGAGCAGGAAGTCTGAGCAGCTGTGAGGCGGTGGGGGCGCTTTCCTGAAGCCGCACCCGGATCTGCTGAGAGCTTGCACCGAAACGCCCTGTAACGGGGCTTCCCCGCCCTCTGTTGCAGTGTGGCTTTTTCAAAAGGAAATACCAGCAGCTGAACCTGGAGAGCATGAGGAAGGTCCAGCTGAGGCCTGAGAGTCTGCTGCCCGAGGACGGTTAGCCCAGCACCCACGGCCGCCAGCGCGCGTGGAGTCTGGCCACTGCGCTTCCTTTGGGATGACGACGTCTGTGGACTGTTGTCTGAGCAGCCATCATCATGCAGGTGTCGGAAGAAAAGCCTGCGCACGCTTGGACAGTAAATAAAGTGCAACAGTTCTCTCTACAGGAGCACCTTTAATAGCACGTGTGTTCTTTATGATTGGCAGTAAATATTGACATTTCTTCGGGCAAATCTTTGTTCTCGCTTTTGAAAAGTTCTCAATTCTCCCAGATTTCCAGGAGAAGCCTCACAGGTTTGACTGACCGAAGGTCAAGTACAAGCACGGCTATGCCTCTCCACTTGATGAGTTTAAAAAAATTTTTTTTTTAACTGTAAAGTCAGATATACGAGAGGAGGAGAGACAGAGAGGAATATCTTCCATCCGATGATTCACTCCCCAAGTGACCACAACAACCGGTGCTGTGGCGAACAGAAGCCAGGAGCCAGGAGCTCCCCCTGGTCTCCCACATGGGTGCAGGGTCCCAAGGCTTTGTGCCATCCTCGACTGCTTTCCCAGGCCACAGGCAGGGAGCTGGATGGGAAGTGGAGCTGCCGGGATTAGAACTGGTGACCATATGGGATCCCGGGGTGTTCAAGGTGAGGACTTTAGCCGCTAGGCCCCTGTTTTGGGCCCTAAAATTTATTTTCATGGCAAGAGACAGAGATGGTCTATTTGCTGGCTCATTTCCTAAGTGTCTGCAGTGGCCATGGGCTACTGAGCCTGCAGCTCAGCCTGGGTCTCCCCCGTGGGTGGCAGGGACCAAACACTCGAGCCACTGCTGGCCTCCGGGTGTACGGATCAGCAGGAAGCTGGTCTTGGGAGCAGAGCCTGGATTCTTAGCCGCTGCGCCAAATACCACTGCTTTAGTTTTATTTGTTTTTCAGTGAGTTCTGTTAGTCACCCCCCAAGACCCTGGAGCCAGCCACAGTCTCTCGGGCAGGTGGTTGGGGGGCTCCTCTTTGCTGCAGTGGGGTCTGGGAGGGGCCAGAGCTAGCCCCGCCCAGGGCATTGGCAGGAGTTCTCTTGGCTTTGGTGTCTGGCAGTGCCCGTTCCCCGTTAGACTCACGGGGCCCAGTGAAGGTTGGAGTGCTGGGTGGGAGCAGGCACCCCAGGCCACTGAGCGCCAGATGTGCTGTTAGCTTTTGCAGTCTCGCAGAGGGCTGCTGGCCTGACTGAATCAGGACCCTGGAGCCTGGGGTCTTCAACCTCCTAGAGGCAGAACCCACTAGGTGGGTTTGCTAGCTGGCTAAGGACTCTAGTGATTCCTGCCAGGGGATTCTCATGTTTTCTTTGTGTTATAAACCTTTTGAGCACTTTATGGTGACTCTCCAATGTTTCCCCGCCCGACGTCGTATTAACAATGTTCACCCTCCAGGAAAGTTGAATTTTACACCGAGTGTATGTCTGCCATTGCCTGCCGCTAACATTGTACTGTGCTTACATATTTTTCCAGCTTTACAAGTGATGGCATCATGGCACTGCCTACAATGTCAGCCTCCCATATGGGCACCAATTTGAGTCCTATTGCCTCTACTTCTGGTCCAGCTCACTGCCAATGCGCCTGGGAAAGCAGTGGAGGATGGCCCATGTGCCTGGGCCCCTGCACCCATGAGGGGAGATCTGGAAGAAGCTCCTGGCTCCCAGCTTCAGCCTGGCCCAGCCCCGGCCATTGTAGCCCCCTGGAGAGTGAACCAGCAGATGGAAGATCTCTCTGTGTCCCTGCCTCTGTCTGCAACTCTTTGAAATAAACACTTAACACTCCTCTCTGGGGGGGTCCAGGCTGCACGCTGTGGCTGTCCATTCCCACCAAACCCCCGATGATAATGGAAGCAAATGCTACATTTTCATTAAAGTGCAGTGAAAATGGGTGTGAACACTTACCAGACCTGCCCTAAATGCTCCTGTCCCATTTGGGGAGGCAGGTACCCCAGGGGACTTGGTGCTTTGCAGCTAATCTTTATGTTTTTACGTTTTAAGATTTAGTTAAAAGAGGGTTGGGGGCAGGGACTTCCTTCTGCTGGTTCACTCCTCAAATGGCCACCAACAGCCACCAGCCAGGAGCTTCATCCAGGTCTCCCACATGGGTGTGGGGTCCCAAGTGCTTGGGCCATCCTCTGCTGCTTTCCCAGGCACATTAGCGGGGAACTCGATGGGAAACAGAGCAGTCAGGATTCAGACTGGTACTCCTGGGCTGCCCATGTCACAGACTGAATCCAGGGCATTTTCTGCTTGTGGTGGAGGAGTGGGGCAACTTGCCCAGGGCCACAGGGCAGAGCTATTGGTACTGCAACAGACTTGGCATCACTAGTCTCATGCTTCTTCCTATCAAAGCTACTTTGCCACCTGGGCAGGGCGCGGGTGACCGACAGCTCGGAGTGGAGTTGCCCTTTAGACATGGGTGTGCAGAATGACCCGAGCCGAGCCACACAGGCGCCCCGTCTCACTCCACAGCCACTTGCAAGGCTGCATTGGTTCAGCTCCATGTGCGGGCCGGGGGTGCAGCCTTTGTGGCAACTGCTCAGGGTCATGTGGATGCAAAAGCTGCATCCTGAGCCTGGAGCCTGGGTTTGAATTCGTTATCCTGCTGTGCTCAGCCGGATAGCTGGCCAGTTGCTTCTGGGAACAAATGTAATTGGATGCTCTGGAAGAATATAAACACACACACACACACACACACACACAAAGGCTTAGTCAGGCTGGGGGTACAGGAAAGACAGTCAGGAATGTCATTCATGCTTTCCCCCACATTCTAAAAGTTTCCGGGACATCCTGCTTCCGAGTGGTCCTCTCCTGCCCTCCAGCCTAGCCTGATGGGCCGCTGTGACTGCAGCAGAGGAGGAAACAACCAGAATCCTGACGTGTGGGGATTCAGCGGGGAGAGGGGTCCAGGAGGCCCGTGAGAGCTGAGCCTGGAAGCTGCCAAGGAAGGAGGATGGCAACGCTGTGCTGGTGACCGGTACAGAGGGAAGGGCAGCCTGTCCCAGGAGGACACCTCAGCAGGGGTTGGGGAGCTCGCTGGCTCTGCCCCACAGCAGTCCCTGTTTACTGGGCTCAGTGATGTGAGTTTTGATTTTCCTGGTGCCCAGAGAGGCCAGTGCTGGACTGTTCACTCTCAGCAAGAGTTGGATGCAGTAACCGAGTCCTCTGATCAAGTGCTCGGTGCCAGGCAGCACTGATCCATCAGTGAGGACAGTTCTTGGGGTGGTTGGCAGCTGGAGCCTGTTTCCTGTGGTGCCGGAGTCCAGCTCCAGCAGAGTTCGAAACTCAAGAAGGGTGCGTGACAATTTCAGGATCATGATGGACAATGCAAGAAAGCTGTCCCCTTTATTTATACAGAAGATGTCATAAGCTCTCACATCGTGGTCAAGCTGGCGGGTGTTTTTTTTTTTAATTTTTTCCTCTATTTTTGACAATCTTTACATAATTAGGGCACAAAGGTTCAAGGGCTACAAGAAAGTGGATATGACTATTATTTCCACATTTTTCTCCTGTATCTGAGGTAAAGGGGGAGGTAAGGGAGAAGCCCACATAGTCTCCCACCCATCCCAGGTCCCTGATGTGGGGCAAGCTCCGAGGGTTTTGTAGTTCAACAGTTATGAATTGCTGCCAGTCTCGCCCTTCCAAGCACAACGAGGTCGCTGAAGAATCCGCTGATTGACATAGTCCATCTTAGAGTCTCCGCTTGCCCTGTTTTTCACTGCCAACATATGGCTGAGGTAATTGATTTGTTCTGTCCTCTGTTGTGGTGCCAGGTGTCCTCTGCAGGTTCCGATAGGCTGCCATATCCTCCATGTGCAGCTAGTTATGCTCTCCACTGCTCTGAGCCTCTGAGGAGGCTCGGCTCTGGCACTTGCACTCCATGGCAGACCATGGGTTCTGAGTCCGGCAGTTCGATTGGGGAGATCCCCAAAGAAACTTTGAGGTGATCCCAGACCAGATTCTTGTGTGTACTTGGCAAGTAGGGGGACTGGTACAGTCCATCACCCCAATTAGCTGGTGGTTGCAATTGCTGGGTCAGTTCTGTTTCCAGCCCTGTCTTCCACTGGAACCAATGGGTGTTGCCGTCCACAAGCTGGCGTTTCTGAAGATAACTGTGCCCTTTGTTTCACCATAAGGCAGGGGGCTATCTATCCAGGAAGTTCTTCAATAGACGGTGCATATCAATCAGAAAATATTCCTGCTCCAATCCTCATTCTACAACTTAATCTTCAATCAGTTAAGGGAAGAAAGGATCACAGGAGAAACCTAAAGATCAAGGAGAGAAAACCCTAAATATTGATTCCTACTACACCCATGGACTAAACGCCCTGCATTAGCATGTTTTACAATGTTAATATAAACGTTCTCCAACCTCTCCCAGCCATATGGTCAATGGGGGCAACAGAGACAGCATGAATTGTAAAAGGCCCTTTGGCAAGCAACATCAACTTCCAAGCTCACATTGATAGTAAAAATCAACTCTGCAGGGGCAAACAATGCCTCAATAGATTACAGAATTCTCAGCGGGGTGGTCCAGTGTGCATGCAGAGGCAGGTGGAACTGCCTTCCCGTGGTCGCAGAGACATCCGCAGAGCCCTGCCATGTCGTGGAAGATTCCTCCTGGCCTTGCCTGCAGAACAGTTCTCCACACACCCTTGTGTCCTCCATGCCCACTGCATGGACCCCAGCACAGCGTGCTCATCCCTGCAGTATTACTAATGCACCTGCTAGCCTAGATCCGAGATGGCTATCGGCGGACTGTGGATCACAGCTGTGCTGTAAGGGACCCCGGCGAGCAGCGGTGCCCTCCCCCAGCAGGTGTCTCCTGTGTATGGTCTCAAAAGCTCCACGGTGGTCCTCACGCAAGGTGCAGCACGGCCTTGGCTGTGCCCGGGGGGTGGGGTGGGGTGGAGGGTGGGATGTGGAGAATCCAGGAAGGGCTGCCCACTCCGGAGGCAAATACCAGCACTGCTCCCCTGTCAGGCTAGGGGAGCGCAGGTGCCTGGCGCCTCCATGCCTCCAACAGCAGTGGATGGGCATTCTGTAGATACTGAGTGGGCAAGAGGGGGCACGATGCGGTGTCACAGGTTAAGGCGCCACTTGCGATGCCAGCATCCCAGATCCATGTGCCAGCTCGAGTCTGCTGTCAATGCAGCTCCCTGGGCAGGCGCCTGGGAACGGTGGCCCAAGTGCCTGGCACCCACGTGGGAGGCCAAGTTGAAGCTTCTGGCTCCTGGCTTTGAGCTGACCCATCCCTGCGCTCTGCAGCTATGTGGGAAGTGAACCAGCAGGTGGGAGGTTCTCACTCTTTCTCCTTCCTGCCCTCTGTTGTCTCTTTTTTTTTCACTCTGACTTTAAAATAAATATGTAACAACAAACAAACAAAAACAGGAAGATGCCCTGCAAAGCGAAGAGGGATCCTTTGGCTTTGGCCACATGAGCCAGGATTCCCACCAAGGAGGAGAGGGACTTGTGCTGCCATTTGCACTGTGTGTGTGTGTGTGTGTGTGTGTCAGGAGGGGGAGTGGGGGGGCTTCCTGCTGACTTCTGGTACTCTTCTCCAGGCCAGGGGCAGCCCAGGCACTCTGAGAGGTCCAACAGCCCAACTTCCCCTGTACCTTTCCCAGGGCCGTGTTCTCAGGACACTTGCACAGGTGCCTGTGTCTCCCTGGGCAGTCGGAGGAACAGAGGAGGGTAAGGACCTGGAGCAGGCTGGCAGGAGAGAGAGGATCACTCCAGCCTCCCCAGCTGTGGCTGTGCTGGGTGACAGCTCCAAGTACCCTCCCTGTCTAAAAACCATGAAGGAGGGGGCCCAACACGATGGTATAGCAAGCTAAGCCTCTGCCTATGGTGCCAGCATCTCATGTGGACACTGGTTCGAATCCCAGCAGCTCTATTTAAAATCCAGCTTCCTGCTGGTGGCCTGGGGAAAGAGTGGAGGATGGCTCAAGGCCTCGGGACCCTGCACCCTGCAGAAGCTCCTGGCTTCAGATGGCTTAGTTCCATTTGGGGAGCACAAACTGGTGCCCATATAGGATCCTAGCACTTGGAAGTGGAGGATTAGCCAGTTGAGCCATCACACTGCCCCTCTCCCCCTCACTTGGCTCTTCTGTGCAGAACTATTACCTGCCAGGCCTGGTGCTGGTCAGAGCTGTTAAAGGCCCCGGGCCCTGCCCTTCTGGGGCCCATCTTCCCAACTTCGCACAGCTGTGAGGGCAGCACCGTAGTGGTCGCTGCTGTGGGTGCTGGGACTTCAGCTTTGGAACAGGCACTGAGCCCCCTCCCCAGGTGGGTTTCAAGGGTCTCCACACCATGATCCCACTTGTCTTGAGTGTGGGGGGCGGGGTGTTCCCGCCCCGTGTGGGGAAGGAGGAGTGCTAAACGCGCCGCACCTTCCGCAGCGGGAACAGCCACTTATTTATGGCAGCTGCAGGCCGCCAGGCATTGGTCTCTCGCAGCCGGGAACCCGTGCTAGTTCCCAGAAAACGAAGCTAGCGCGGATGCAGTCAGAGGCCTGTGAGTGTTCTTGGTCCCCCTCCCCTTCCTGTGCCTAGGTCCCGCCTCCCCAGGCCTCAGTTTCCTCACTTAGTCTCTAGGAAGGGAGGAGGCGGGGAGCGATTTCGCCTTTAAAGCTTGCCCTTCCCGCTTTACACTCCCGCCCTGCCATCACTTCTGGCAGCTGGGCGTCCTGCCGGCCCCTCTCCTCTGACCTCCCGGACCGGACTGGGAGAAGGAAGAGCTGGCCGCAAGGTCGCCGTGCGTCCCCCGGGAGCTCAGCCCCGCGCACTAAGCGGCAGCCCCGGGCCAGTTGGAGCCGCGCCTCCGGGCGCCCGCGGGGGCAGGCGGGGCCGCGGCTCCCCGTGCCGCACACGTGGGGCCGCGGTGCGCAGGCCTGGCTGGGGCGGCTCCATGGACTGCAGGGCGCTCTGCCTGTCCCTCCTGGACTACAAGACCGAGAAGTACGTGGTGGCCAAGAACAGGAAGGTGGGCTTGCTGTACAGGCTGCTGCAGCTCGGCGTCCTGCTGTACCTGCTCATGTGAGTGCGAGGGGCCAGGCGGATGACAGGCTGCACCTGCGTGTGGGGTGCTGCGGTAGGGCGCCCTCCATGGGAGCCCCAGACCTGATGATGGAGGCGGGGGCTTCTGAGTTTCCTTAACTTGAAGAGGTTTACCATGGGTAGCCCCCGGCCACAGTGGTTGAGATGTGGGCAGGGACCTGGACCGCTGCCCTCTCCGCCACCCCCAGCCTTCCTAGGTCTTGGTTGGACAGCTGGCCTGGAGGCCGGGCAGTTATTTATAATCCGCGACAGTCAGAGTCATGCTTGGACTGCGCCACTCACTGGGCTGGCATGTCCTCGTCTCCCAGTCAGCTCGCCCACTCTTGGCCAGCCTCTCTGGTCTGTGGTTGGGGGTCCCGCCAAAGGCCTCTACCTCGGCGGCCGAAACCCCAGCCCAGCCCAGCCCAGCGTCCATGCCAGCTGGTGGAAGTGGGACCCAATGACTCACGGGCAGGTTGGTGGGGTTGCTCAGCCAGATGCTGTTCAGAGCCCTGTCCCCTGGGGGCTGGGAGGAACAGGTGGTGGGAGATGAGGTCACCCCGACAGCCAGGCCACACCTTCTATTCATTCAGTGGACACTGTTGGGTGCCTCTCGCCCCCTTGGGGGAGGCCTGGCACTCAGCATTCCCCAGCCTTCACACTCCAAGCCACCTCCTGGCTTGGACCCTTTGCACACACTTCCTCCCCTGCACTGTGCGCCTTCCCTGCCTCACCTGGTGGACGCCCAGCCCTGCTGCAGAGCTGTCTTCGCACATCACCTCCACTCCTTTCCCCCACTGTCATGGTGGGCCTGCCCCGGGGACTCCGGTCACTTCCCTCTTTGGCAGATGGTGTGAGGCCAAGGAGTGCTGGTTAGATGCTTGTATGTGTTAGGAGGGCAGCCCAGGGCCTCCCAGTTGTGCCCCTGCATCCTGGCTGGCACCTGCTGTGCAGAACCCTCCCCACGGGAGCCCCTGGGGGGCGTCAAGGTTTCCGTACCTGTTTCCTGTTCCCTCTTGCCTGGGTTTTTCCTGACCTTAGGGAAGGGTGAGGCGGGGTGGGGGGAGAAGGGGAGGCCTGCACATCTCAAAGGTGCCAAGCTGTGTTCTTTGAGCTTGTACCCAGTGGGTGTGGGCATGTGTGGGTGTGTAGGCTCGCATGCGGTACAGTCATCTCGTCTGGAAAGGAGGAATTCTGGGTGGGCTGCCAGTGTCTTGGTTTACAGTTAGGAGGAGGAGGTCACTGCTGAGGGCGCGGGCCCTGGATTCCCCAGATGTTAACCTTGTTGGTGGTTGCGCTGTCTGCGACACCTGCACATGCATGAGAGCCTCCGAAAGTGCATGGCAAGCAGAATTGAGAGATGAGCTGATTTCCTCGTAAAAACATGCTGAGAGCTGTGCGTGTGGTGTGGTGACCTGCGTGCACTTCCTGCGGGGCGCTGCTCCCTCCCCTGTGTGTGAGGCCCCTTCCCCGGGCAGGACGCTGGTTGGCGTGTGATTTTTTTTTTTCTCTGCATGGTTCTGTGCTTTGTGGTTTTTAACCGTTCTGACCCTGGAGGGCTGAGGTCAGGGTGTTGTGCTGTCTGGATCACCGCGTACCTGCATGGCCCCGGGAGCAGGAGCCCAGAGAACTCGGCACACGTTAAAGGGATCTTCTCGTATCTTGTCCCAATTATCAATCACCTTTACAGAAAAGAAAAATATAAAATCATGCTCTTATTTGACTGCCGCTTTGCCTTTTTTTTAATAAAGATTTATTCATTTTATTACAGCCAGATAAACAGAGAGGAGGAGAGAGAGAGAGGAAGATCTTCCGTCCGATGATTCACTCCCCAAGTGAGCCGCAATGGCCGGTGCTGCGCCGATCCGAAGCCGGGAACCTGGAACCTCCTCCAGGTCTCCCACACAGGTGCAGGGTCCCAAGGCTTTGGGCCGTCCTCCACTGCTTTCCCAGGCCACAAGCAGGGAGCTGGATGGGAAGTGGAGCTGCTGGGATTAGAACCGGCACCCATATGGGATCCCGGGGCTTTCAAGGCGAGGACTTTAGCCGTTAGGCCACGCCGCCGGGCCCCACTTTGCCTTTTTGAAGACATTTATGTGAGGGGCTGGCACCACAGTGTAGCACCTTAAGCCTCTGCCTGTGGTCCTAAGATCCCATATGGACACTGGTTCTAATCCTGGCTGCTCCACTTCCCATCCAGCTCCCTGCTTGTGGCCTGGGAAAGCAGTCGAGGACGGCCCAAAGCCTTGGGACCCTGTGCCCGCGTGGGAGACCTAGAAGAAGCTTGGCTCTTGGCTTGGGACTGGCTCAGCTCTGGCCATTGCAACCACTTTGGGAGTGAAGCAGGGGATGGAAGATAGCCTTCTCTCTGTATTTCAGATAATATAAAGGTTTATTTTACCTGAAAGGCAGAGTGACAGGGGGAGGAAGGCGACAGAGTAGATGGTGGGGTTGGGGAGAGGAGGAGGGAGGGAGGGAGGAGCAGGGGAGAGAATGTTTTTGTCTGCTGGTTCACTCCCCAAATGGCTGCAACAGCCAGAGCTGGGCCAAACTAAAGTGAAGTGCCAGGAACTCAATTTGGGTCTCCCAGGTGCTGAAGCAGGGGCCAAGGTGCTGGGCTGCCTTGCGTTGTTTCTGCAGGCACAGTAGCTGGGACTCAGGCTGGCACTTACATGGGATGGTATTGCACACGTCAGCCTAACCTGTTGCACCACAGCACCAGCCCCATGCCGCCATTTTATTTGTTTAAAAGAGACACACGCCAGGTGCACATGGAGGACATGGCAGTATGCTGGAGTCTGCACAGGACACCTGGTACTACACCAGAGGATGAAAGACAGTACAAATCAATGAACTACCCCAGCCAAGTGTAGACAGTGAATACCTGGACTGTGTCAACTAGTGGATTCTGGAGAGATTTCATCATGTTTGGAGTGGTGAGATCGGCAGTAATTTGGAACTGCTGAACTATCAAAACCTTGACCCTAATCAACTATGTAAAAAGCATCAAAAATAAATATAATTAATAATTAAAAAAAAAAGCTACATGGAGAGAGGTAGAGAGAATTTCCTGCCCACTGGTTCACTCCCCAGATGCTTGCAACAGCTAAGGCTGGGCGAGTCCAAACCTGGGAGCCAACAATTGGATTATGGTCTCCCATGCGGGTGGCAGACCCCCACCCTTACCTCCGGGGTGTGCCTTGGCAGGCCTCTGCACCAGAAAGAGGCAGGACTCAAAGCCAGTACACTGATAGGCTGACCACCCACTCCCCTGTGTCCATCTTCGAATTTCATGTTATTTTTTTTAAGAGTATGGGATTTTTAAAAAAGCTTTATTATTATTTTTTTATTGGAAAGATAGGTAAACAGAGGAGGAGAGAGAGGAAGATCTTCCATTCTCTGGTTCACTCCCCAAGTGGCTGCAACTGCCAAAATTGAGCCAGGATCCTGGAGCCTCTTCCTAGTCTCCCATGTAGGTGCAGGGTCCCAAGGCTTTGGGCCATTCTCGACTGCTTTCCCAGGCCATAAGCAGGGAGTTGGATGGGAAGTGGAGCTGCCAGGATTAGAACCGGTGCCCATATGGGATCCTGGCACATACAAGGTGAGGATTTTACCTGCTGTGCTACGGCACCAGGTCCAAGAGTATGGAATTTTTAAATTGAGGTAATATTCACATAATATGTATTTCACCACTTTAGCCACTTAAAACACACGCTTCATTGCTTTTGAGGGTAGCTACGGTGTCAGAACCATCACCACCTCAGATCCTGGCCCAGGTCCATCAACAGAGAGAAGCCAGCCAGTTACAGTCCACCCTACTCCTGTGGCCGGCAATGCACTTAGTGTCTGTGTGTCTTCCTGTTCTGGACATGTCACGGAAAGGCAGTCGTGTCCCGTGTGCCTCCTGCTGTCTGCCTGCGCTTAGCATAGTGTTTCCGAGACTCGCTCACGTTGTACCGTGAATCGGTGAGTGCTTCATTACTTTTTCATGGCTGCGTCGAATCCCACCACAGGGTGTGCTGCGCCTTTTCTCACCCCAGGGCAGCTGGTGGGCGTTCTCTGCTGGTTGCCTGTTAGGAGTGACTGCTGGGGCACTCAGGGTCCAGTGCTTGGGCTGCCTCCTGCTGCTTTTTCCCAGCCACATGAGCAGGGAGCTGACTTGGAAGCAGAGCAGTCGGGACTTGATCCCCAGGTCCCCTGATGTGGGATTTGGGCACCCCCAGCTGTGGCTGATCCTGCTGACCCACGCACCCGCCCCAGCCTTACTGAGGGGTGGAATCATCGGGTCCACCTGTAATGTTCTGGGGACTTGCCGGGCTGCTTTCCACAGTAACTGCACCATTTTTACATCTCTACAACAAACTTCACCTC
The DNA here is from genome assembly GCF_030435755.1 of Ochotona princeps. Classification (NCBI taxonomy): domain Eukaryota; kingdom Metazoa; phylum Chordata; class Mammalia; order Lagomorpha; family Ochotonidae; genus Ochotona; species Ochotona princeps. Next base: position 39,890,987 of record NC_080848.1, on the reverse strand, counting down.
AGACACACAGCGTGCATTTACTATAATACAATCTCAATACTTCCTATAATGTAGGGTGCAGGTGTTTAGCATAGCAGTAGGGAAGTTGTTCCACATTGGGCATCTGGGGTCCGTCCCCAGCTCGGGCTCCTGACTTCCGCGTCCTGTAGTGCAGACTCGGGGAGCTGACATAACGGCCCTGCGGCCCACGTGGAAGCCTGCGGGCAGTTTTGGGCTCCTGCCTCCCGCCTGGCCCAGATCCAGCTGTTGCAGTCATTTGAAGAGGGAACAAGTAGATGCAGGCTCTGTACCAACCTAGTCTGTCTCTGAAAAACAAAGCACAGCAGAAGAGGCTTGTACATATTCTGGATCCTGGATGCTTCTCAGCGAACTGATGTACAAATACCTTCTCTCATTTCATGGGTTGAATTTTTCCACTGTCTCAGCCATGTCCTTTGAGGCAATCAAGTTTTCTCAGTATTTTCATTGTGAAAGGCAGAGGGTGACGAGTGTTGTGGTATATCATGTTAAACCTCTGACTGCAATGCCAGCATCACATACGGACACTGGTTCAAGTCCCGGCTGCTCCACTTCTGACCCAGCTCCCTGCTAATGCCCTGGGAAAGCAGCAGAAGGTGACCCAAGGGCTATAGCTCCTGCACTCAGTCGGAAGACCAAATAGGAGGTCCTGGCTTCAGCCTGGACCAGCCTCAGGGATTTGGGGGAATGAACCAGTGGATAGCTATCCTCTCTCTCAAATAGAGAAAGACCTTCTAAAGGCCCAGGGCAGCGAGGGCAGCGAGGAACTCGGTCTAGGTCTTCCATGGTGGTGACAGGGACCCAACCACTCGACCCACCACCTGTCATCTCAGAGTGGACAATGGCAGGAAGGGCCACCTCCAGCATGGCTGCTGATGTCCCACACGACAGCTTAGTCACTGCACACAAAAGTTGTACCTAGTGATGCAGTCCAGCCAGTTTTGTTTCTCGTCTTGGTACCAAAGAGTGGCTTTTGCACTCTGATTTTTGTCCACGGGGCCTCCGTTTGCCTGAGGCCTCCTCACAGTTAACTTCACGTGTAAGACCCCAGCTCATGTCGCTCCCTGAGGCTCCCAGAGGTGAGTGGCTACCTGGGGCCACATGACACAAGCGCATGGCTGAGCCAGTGTCAGCCCAGGCCTGTCCAGCTGCAAGTGGCAGCTCCCTGGAGCGCCCCACAACCTCTGCCTCTCCTGGCAGCAGTGCAGACGGGAGCCTCTGCCTGGAAGCTGGTCCCCAACCCCACCCAGGAACCCAGGTGGGCCAGGGGAGACGTCCCAGAGGGAGCCTGATGGCTGATTGTGCCGTTGGTCTCTCCCTGCAGATGGGTGTTCCTGGTCAAGAAGGGCTACCAGGACGTGGACACTTCGCTGCAGACTGCTGTGGTCACCAAAGTCAAGGGCGTGGCCTACACCAACACCTCGGAGCTCGGGGTGCGGCTCTGGGATGCCACTGACTACGTCATACCGCCCCAGGTCTGAGCCCCCTGGTAGTCCCAGAGACGCAGGCTGACGATCCCCACCTATTATCCGCCTTGGCCCAGAATGGCCACCAGGTGGCAGACAGAGACCCTGTCCAGATCCTCCCCAGTCACGCCCCTTCCCTCCTAGCCTGCATCTGGGTCTGCGGGGGGCCACAGGGGGTCCCGGGAGCTTTCCACTCATTCTGAGTTGGGGGGCCTGGTGCAGACAGCCCCTCTCTTCTATGCTGTTGCCTCCCGAAGTGCCCCCAGCCGGCTTGCCAGCTGCCTGGACAACCCCAATGCCGCCCTCTTTTCCCCCTCTGGGCTCGGTCTGCAGTGGCTAAGGACATTCAGGCGGGGAGAGTGGGCTTGGAAGGGGCCGCCTGCAGACCCTGACTTGGGAACCGTGGGGTCAGCAGGCACACAGCGGGAGGCACTGGGCTGTGTGCTTGCCAGACAGCCCTGGGCAGGAACAGGCGGGTAGCAGAAGGTTCCTCACCTTCTTTGGTTTCCAGGGAGAAAATGTCTTCTTCATCATCACCAACCTGATTGTGACCCCCCACCAGCGGCAGGGCACCTGTGCTGAGGTATGACTGGCCTGGGGAGCCGGGCAGGGAGTGGCTGACGCAGGGTCTGGGGTCTGGTGCTAGGGTCCCGGGGCTATGTGTGCTGTGCAAGGGCACCTGCCTCATTGGGGCTGAAAGCAGGTTCCCATGGGGTGTGGCTTCTGGACGGCCCTGCCCCCACTCAGGTGCCCTCTCCTCCAGCAGAATGAACAGATTCCTGATGGCCGGTGTTCTCAGGACAGTGACTGCCCAGTGGGCATGCCCGTGAAAGCCGGAAATGGTGAGGGCCTGGGCCGGTCAGACGTGGAGGGGGTGGAGGAGCTCCTGGCAGCGTCCCTGTTCCCACTCCACATCCCCATGCCCTCACTGCAGGAGTGAAGACTGGCCGCTGTCTGCCAGCTGGGAATTCAACCCAGGGCACCTGTGAGATCTTCGCCTGGTGTCCAGTGGAGACCAAGTCCATGCCCAGGTGCGTGTTAGCCAGTCCATGAGGTGGTGCCCACTTGAGGGAGAAGTCGGGACATCCCGGGACCCATGGACCAGACCTTAGCAGGTGTGGGGAGGCTGGGGGCTCAGGCTGCCCGGGCTGTTTTTCAGGAAGCCGTTGTTGGGGGATGCTGAAGACTTCACTGTTTATATTAAGAACTTCATCCGCTTCCCCAAATTCAACTTCTCCAAGTAGGTGGGGCTTGGTTCATGATTCAGGGCTGTGTAGGTGTCTGGGGCGGTTTGGGTGTGAACAGATAAGGGCTTTAGCTGGGGCAGGGGTCAGGCCAGGAATGACAAGTCTCACCCTTGTTTCCCTGGCTGGGCGGGGCCCCGCACCCAGGACGAACGTGGACACGGACAAGACGCTGCTGAAATCCTGTCACTTTGGCCCCAACAACCTCTACTGCCCCATCTTCCATGTGGGCTCTGTGGTCCGCTGGGCGGGGAGCACCTTCGAGGACATAGCCCTGGAGGTGGGTGCCGTGAGCTAGGGGAACCCTCCCCAGAGACTGCAGTCGCAGGCAGCCAGGCTGTGCCAGCGCCTCAGCCATGCGCATTCGGTGAGGGACAGCCTTGGCACGTGTCATGTCCTCAGCCCAAACGGAGCCATCACAACCCCACTTGGCTCATGAGTGGTTTCCCACAAGCGGCGCAGGGTGCCAGCCCCTTCTCCTGGGGACAAGAGGAGATGCTAAGGCAGGGGGATGGGGCGAGGGCCTCCTGCAAGGTGGTCCAGTGGGTATGGCTCTGGTGAAGGGTTGGCCTGGGACTCCTGTGCCCTGACCAGTGCCTCCCTCTCATCCAGGGCGGTGTGATTGGCATTCACATTGAGTGGGACTGTGATCTTGACCAACCAGGCTCTGAATGCAACCCTCACTACTCTTTCAGCCGTCTGGACCACAAGTTTACAAAGTCCATTTCCTCAGGGTACAACTTCAGGTAACTCTGCTCTCTGCCACTTTGGGTCCCTGGTCCTACCCCTTCCTCAGAGGCAGCTGAGGCGGGGACTGCAGCTGTGGGTGTGCCTGCCTGCTCCTGTGGTGGAGCCCAGGATGTTCTACACCTCCTCTGGGACAACTCTTGCTGTGTTCCGGTGGCCTGAGGTGGGCAGGGGCAGACCTGGTACTGGCAGGGCTTTCACAGGTCTGGAGCCATCTTTGAACTCGGCTCAGTGAGGTTTGCAACCCCTTCTACTGGGAGCCAGGGTGCTCTGGAGGACCGCGAGCTAGGGGTCCCGGGCAGCCAAGGCTTCCCTGGGCACTGTCTCCCGCAGGTTTGCCAAGTACTACCGAGATGCTGCGGGGATGGAGTTCCGCACCTTGATTAAAGCCTATGGCATCCGCTTTGATGTGCTGGTGAATGGCAGGGTGAGTGAAGTGGGGCCACACCTATTGCAGCTGGGCAGGGTGGAGGTGGGGGGTCAGCACAGACCACCCTGCTTGGCTCACCTCGCCGGAGTCTGTCTTGCAGGCAGGGAAGTTCAACATCATCCCTACAGTCATCAACCTGGCCTCTGGGGTGGCGCTCATGGGTGCTGTGAGTACTGCTCCTCCCTCCCCATTGCCTGCCCTGGCCGGCCCCCTGCTGGGAGTGGGAGGCACCTTCCTGGGAGGAGCCATGCCAGTGGGAGCTGGCAGGTCACCATGGGCACATGCAAAAAGAGCTTCTGGGATTTCACACTGAGCCAAGCGCCCCGCAGGCTCAGAGCTGGAGCTCTGCATCTGGTGCAGTGAGCTGGGCCTTCTGGGTCAAGATCAGAACTGGAACTTCCAGGCTCCCCTCCACTTGTGCTTATAGAGGGTAGGATCAGGCAGGGGATGGGGTTCCTCGTACTGGGCATTAAACACACTTGGCGCCAGGTAGCTCCCTGTTGTGTGGGCTGGCCTGTGTCCTGGGCACTGTACCATCCCCCACAGCTGTGATGTCCATGCGGCTCCTGGGACAATGGCCCAGGCTGAGATCTCTGGGGCAGTGGATGCAAGGCAGGAGAGGAGGGAGTGGCTGGTGGCCAGAGAGGGGCTGCTTCTTCAGCCCCAGGTACTCCTGGGAGATGTGCCCAGCTGCATCCCAGAGGTCCTTTCCCAATCCCCCTGGTTGCCTCCTTCCTCTGCTTGGGGGATGATCCCAGCAGCCACAAACTCCTCAAGGTATGGGGAAATGAAACAAGGTCCTGGTCAGGGAAGGATGGTGCTTGGGGCTGAACACTGCTGGTATTTGAGGGAGAAAAGTACAGCACCCAGATCAGAGGCTCCACCTCCTACCCCAACCCCACACTGTAGGGTGAAGTCTCCGCCTGGTGGTGGAGAGAGGCACTGCACAACTCAGCTTCAGGACTTACCCATCACCCACCAACCACTAGAGGGCGCTCTTCCTAAAATGTTGCATTCCTGCAGTGGTCTTGCAGCCCAGACTGGTCCCTGTTGGCCTGGCCAGAACTGTGTCTGGCTGTTCTCCCCCAGCCCTGTGACACTCCCTCGCCTCAGGCTTTCTGTGTCTTGTCCAGCCTCCTGTTCAGACCTCAAGACTCTGCCCTGCTGTCCACCCCCAGGTGGTGATGTCCTGCCTTCTGTTCCGTCCCTTGCACCAGAGGGAGGCTCCAGGCCTCCACCGAGGCAGGCCAGACTGGTGGTTGGCCCAAGGGTCAGGTGGTAACCCTCTGATCCCACTCTGAGTCTCAGCACGAGCCAGCCTGTGGCCTTGTACATGGGGACTTGACACCTTGTTCATGGCTGCTGCCTCCAACAGTGTGGAGTGCCCTCTGTGGGACCAGGAGCCTGAGTTTGAGACCTTTGTTGTCTTGCAGGCAGCTTTTGTCTGTGACCTGGTGCTCATCTACATCATTAAGAAGAGAGAGTTCTACCGCGAGAAGAAGTTTGAGAAAGTGAGGTCGGTCAGGTTCTAACTTGAGGGACACAGGGCCTAGCTTGATGGCTTGGGGGTGTGGCAGCAGGATCTGACTGTGCCCCATGGCTTCACCGCAGGAGGCCAGGATCAGGCCTCCTGTGGCCATGGGTTCTCTGGCAGAGAAAAGCACTGGGTCCCACAGCATAACTCCCAGTGCACTGGTGTCAAGCCAGGCTTGGCCTTGGTCTTGGGCTGGGCTTGAGGGAGCCTAGAATGGAAAGCCCAGGGAAAACCAGGCTTGCTTACCCAATGCCATGCTGGGGCCTCTTGGACTACGTGTGTATGTATGTGTGTCAGGGTGTACACATGGTGTTCTGAGTAGAAGGGAGGTCTGTGGCTGCTCAGGCAGGGAAAGGGGGTTCAGGTCAGGCCCTTGCGAATGTGTCTCTGGATCGGTGAAGAACTGAGACGGATGCCCCTCTGCCCCACAACCTGGGCCACAGGGCCTCTCAGAGCAGCTGCAAGAGCGAGCCTGGCCTGCAGGTGCTCTCTAGGAGGGCCAGTCTGGTTAAGTGGCTCCAATGGGATCTGCACAGGGGCCGAGATGACCGAGCCTTGGAGGCTGAAGACCAGGTACAGGGGCAGGAGGAGTCGCTTGCCTCGGGGCTGATGGAACTACCCAGGACACTGCGGAGCAGCAGCCAGGACGGCGGTTTTCAGGGGAATGGCAGTGTGTGCCGACAGGTGCTGGAGTCTGACAGGTGGGGGTCCTGCTCTGGGGCCCGTCCCACCCTAGCAGCACCCCATTAGTGCCTCAAGCCTTGGTGCTGACTGCAAGGTAGAAGCTGCTTTGGCTGGGCTCCCCACCGCATTCTCACCAGCATGAAGCAAGTCCCTAAGGTGGGGAAACCAAGGCACAGTTAGGCGATTTTTTACACAGCTCCCGCATGTGCTGCTGACTGCAGGGGGCAGTCTGGTGCCCAACACACCCTCCTCCCCCTCTAGATCCTGGGTCCCTGTTGTGCAGGGAGGTGGCAGTGAGGGTGGCCCCAGCCTCAGCAGGCTGGTGACTGTGTCCCGGCTGCTCTGCTTCCACCCCACTACCAGGCTCTGGGTCTAGTCCACTTCCCGGTGGGGCTCCGCCAGTCTCCTCAAGGCCCTTGCCCATCAGCCCTGTTCAGGGAGTTCAGGCAGCTTCCAGCTCACCCTGGGAAGGAGTGCGGGGAGAAGGTAACCTGAGATGGAAGGAAGGGGAGGGTGACAGAGGCTGGGGCTGTTGCAGGAGGCATGGCAGCCCAAAGGACCCTGCGTGGCAGGCTGCACATCCCCGATACAGGGTAGGCCTGGGCCCTCCACCTGTTCCCTGAGCTAGCCATTGCTGCCCTGATGCCCACCTGACTTTACTCTGAGGGGAAGGCTGGTCTGGGTGCTACGGGAAGCTCTGGCTGCCTGCACAGTACCCCCTAACCCCTGGCCTTATGCTGAGTGGGGCAACCGGGACCTGAGAGCTTGCCCTCCACTGCCTGTGGGAGGCAGCCCAGTGTTCCTGACAATATCTTCCTCGGTGTTTCTTAGCTCTGGTTCCCTGCAGGCTGTGAATGCTAAACTGCCACAGCCCTTGGAGGCAAAGCAGACATAGCCAGACTGGAGACAGACTCAGTGAAGATGGAGACTTCGGGCCCAGCTGTGCTGTGCGTAGGGGAGACCCTTGCAGCCACAATGGCTCGGCAGCAGGTATCCTCAAAGGGGGCCTGCACGGCCTGGGACCCTGGTGGGACACTCTCCAGCTTGTACATGCAGTGCTTTTACCGACCATGCCGGGCACTGGGCCCCACTCAAGGGCCGCCTCAAGGAGCTGCTGAATCTGGCCCCCAGTGAGACCAGCACTCGGGGAGCTCTGGCCCACACCTGAGGGATGGCGGGCTCTCAGGGGTGCAAGCCCAGGAGGCTGCTGCCTTAGGGGTAAGCTGGGGAAGGGGAAGCCCTGCCCCACAGTGGCCTCAGCGACCCAGCTCCCTGCCTGCTGGACAGCTTTAACCCAAGTGCTACTGAGGTCAAGGATCAAGGTGGTGCTCACTCAACAAGTGGGACCAGTTGATGGAGGGATGACAAGACTGTTCTGGGGGCCCTCTGCTTTCTCCAGCTCAGTGGGCACAGCTGCCGTGTGGGAAAGAGGAACTTCCAGGGTCCCCTGCACAGAGCATCATGCTCAGGCTTGGCCTGCCCACCTTGGGTCTTCCTAACAACTGAGAAATGCCTTTGGGCGCACTGTGGCCGGTGGGAGACTACACTGGGTGCGGTCACTGTGACATCACAGGCCCCACAGGAAGGACTGGCCCGTGCTGCCCCCTGCCCCACCCAGCTCCTCCTTTCTCATTGGGATCGTGGCCTTCTCCAGGTGTGTAGGCACCTCAGCCAAAGACAAGGGGGCGCCTAGCATTCCTGCACCATCTCACAGGGAATGGTGTCTCCGTGTGTCTGGGAAAGGGGTCTGTTCTGTTCCAAGTCACACCTTTCCTCTTGTGGAAACTGCGCCAGGGGACGTCACCTTACCTTTCTGCCTGCCTCCCCTGAAGCCAGTGCAGCCCTCACAGGGGGGAAGATAGCTAACTCCTTCTGGGACCTGCCCAACAGGGACTGTCTCTGCTACTTAAGAGGAACGTCTTATTGTCTGAGGATTAAGACTTTATAATCACATGAGATTGTTAATGTCCCTTTTATCACTGTTATCGTTACTGCCCATAAATAATGAGGATCTAGTCCTCACTGTACCTTCGTTAGGGCTTTGGACACAGGCTGACATTCCTATGCGAAGATGCTGGACACTCCTTTTCATCACCCTAACGCCACACTGATACCTTTGTTATGTTCATTAAGCTCCTGTGGATCAGGTTCAACATCTTTTTCTTCCTCTTCTCCCATGGTGAACTGTACCCAAGGGATGCATCATGGAACTGTAATGGAAATTAACATGTTCATAGGTGCAAACAAGTCCTCATGCATGCACGACAAGAATGGACTCACAACAAAATGACTGACAATCTCCCACACTGCTGGGAGACACCCCAGTGGCAGCATGATGGACTTGTGCTAATTCACAAAAGACACCCATTGTAAGCCTGGAGGGGAGGGAGGGAGACCCCAGCGCCAACTAAACTTCATCAAAAAATAGGAAAACTGAAGATGTTCCTCTTAAACATGTCCTGACCTTTTTGTTCTCCATGGCTTTGAAAGTACTCCTCGATTAAGAGGAAAGTTAAGAAGGGGAGGTTGAAGGCCCGGCGGCGTGGCCTAGCAGCTAAAGTCCTCGCCTTGAACAGTATCCCATATGGGCGCCGGTTCTAATCCCGGCAGCTCCACTTCCCATCCAGCTCCCTGCTTGTGGCCTGGGAAGGCAGTGGAGGACGGCCCAATGCATTGGGACACTGCACTCGTGTGGGAGACCCGGGAGAGGTTCCAGGTTCCCAGCTTCGGATTGGTGCGCACTGGCCCGTTGCGGCTCACTTGGGGACAGAAGATCTTCCTCTCTGTCTCTCCTCCTCTGTGTATATCTGACTTCGTAATAAAAATAAATCTTAAAAAAAAGGGGGGGGGGGAGGCGGTTGCAAGAAGCAGACACAAGGGACCACTAGCAAGCAGCACATTTTGCGCCTCCTTATCTGGCAATGCAGTTCCAATTCGATTGGTATGTAAAACTCGGGAGCAGGAAGGCACAGAGAAAAAGCACACTTTCCATTCAAGGAGTTCAGCTGGTAACCCCTGGAAAGCATGTGCAACCAAGCGGTCAGCTCATTCAACGCCTTCAACACGCTGCACCAGGAAGGCGCTCCCCGCAACACTTCTAGTAAGCCCGCGGCCAGCCACAGGGCAACCTCAGCTGGCTTGGAGCCAGCCTTCCTGTGAAGTTCCTGTCTCCACTCCTGCAAGGGGAACAGGTGTGCAAACCCCCACGGCTGCCGCAGAGTGCTGGGAAGAGGAAGAGCTTCTGGCTTCGCTGCTCGGGGGAATTCAGGCCTGGGACCCAGGGTGGCCAGGAGCTACCAGAGGGCAGCTTGGATTCCGGCTCTCAGATCACCTTCCAGGATAATTAAAAACAAACCTCAATGTCTGGTGCCATGGCACAGTAAGTTTCAGCCTCCACCTGCAGAGACAGCATCCTCCCTGAGCACCAGCTGTTCTACTTCTAATCCGGCTCCCTGTTCACCTACCCGGGAGAGCAGTGGAGGACGGCCCGTGTACCTGGGCCCGTGCCGTCCACACAGGATACCTGGAACAAATTCCTGGCTTTGGACCAGCCGAGCTCTAGATGATGCAGCCACCTGGGTAGTGAACCAGTGAATGAAAGATCTGCCTTTCAAATAACAGTAAGTATATTTTTAATATTTGTTATCATTGGAAAGTTAGATTTACAGTGAAGGAGAGACAGAATCTTCTAACTGCTGGTTCACTCCCCAAGCAGTCGCAACAGCCAGAGCTGAGCTCATCTGAAGCCAGGAGCCTCTTCCAGGTCTCCCATGCGGGTGGAGGGTCCCAAGGCATTGGGCCGTCCTTGACTGCTTTCCCAGGCCACAAGGAGGGAGCTGGATGGGAAGTGGAGCAGCCAGGATATGAACCGGTGTCCATATGGGATCCCAGTGCGTGCAAAACGAGGACTTTAGCTACTAGGCTACTGCACTAGGCCCTCAAGTAACAAAATATCTTAAAAACTACAACCAAACGCTAACCTCGATGAAAGCCTTCCTCCCAGTGCTCCTGGGATGGCGCCTGAACCCCTCTGTGTCCCTCCAGGGTCTAGTCCAGCACCCTCCTCTTCTTTCCCAGACACACTCCTACTGCCCCTGGACCCCAATGCAGCCCCTCCCTGCCCTTTCCCGGGCTGAGCCTCAGCTGAGCAGGGTACTTCCTCAAGCTGACTCCCAGGTGCATCTGAGCTGGGCAAGGGGCTCCTCTGTTCTCCTGGAACAGCACTCACATCCCAATTACTGAGCAACTCCGTCACCACTAGCACGCTAGTGCGAGTTACTTTTCAAGCAGACAACACGCACCTTGCTCCAAGACAACCCTCCTGCAAAGAAAGGATCATGGGTCACCAGAAACAGACAGTCCCGCCCGGAAACATGCCCAAGTGTGGCAGGGATTTGCTTTTCTCCATGGGAAACCCACCGCAGTGTGGTCAGGTGGAGGAGAACTCAAAGACATCACTCCCACCTGCGGAGAGCCGGGCGGGGCGGGAGGGGCAGCTGCTGCTGGACCAGGGGCGTTTAAGGTCATCGCTGAGCTCCCTGGGGGAAGCCGGGAGGTGAAGCCAAGCACCCCCCGGGTGAGGTAGGGTGCAAGGGGTCCCAGGCACGATGCCTGGCGTGCAAGGAACACGTCACGACGCCCCGAGGGACCAGTCCCTAGGCTGTTTCCGGGGGCTTCTGGCCCCTCCCTGGAAGGCAGGCCAAGGTGGCTCTCCAAAGAGACGCCAGGTGCAGCTGTGCCCGGCCCCGCGGCCAAGCGGGAGGATGCGGGGCTGCTCGCGCGTGCTCGCGGGACACCCGCCCAGGGAGCAGAGAGGTGCACCGAGCGGCTCACACTGCATTTAATCTGAAGAGCATTACAGGCGCGTGGTCTCTGCCGGCGAGCAGCACAGCCGAGCGTCCGCGGCGCCCGGCTCAGTACACGTGCACCATGCCGTAGAGGAAGGTCCAGAAGAGGACGTAGGTGAAGAGGCCGCCCACCAGGCCCCCCGTGAAGAGCGGCCTCCGCGACTTGAAGTACTTGTTCCACCGGCGGCCCGCCTTGAGGACCAGCAGCAGCGACAGCAGCACCGAGGCCAGCAGGTAGAAGACGAAGCCGTAGAGGCCCGTGAGGCCCAGGATGCCGGCCGTGGCCCCCGACAGCGCCGACACCGACGTCCGGCAGTAATCCAGCACCGCCGCGTTGCCGCGCACCGCCGCCTCGCTGATGAACGGCGGCCCTTCCCGCCGCGCGGCCACCGCGGCCATCGCGGCCGTCCCGCCGGGCACGCCGAGCTGCGGGCGAGGGCGGAAAGGCGAGTTACGAGCGGCGCCCGCGCCTCCCCCCACGGCGCCGAGGAGGCCGAGTTCTCCGGCCGAGGACGCGATTCTCAGCCGGGCCGGCCCGCTTACCTGGAACGCAGCGGCGTCTTCCCCTCACACGGGAAGCCTCACGGAGCCCCCGGGCGCCATCTTGCGCTGGAAGAGGAGGAGGAGGAGGAGGGCGCGGGGGGGGGATGCCGCGGGTGCGCATGCGCCCACACCAGCTCCGCCCCTCGCGCCTGCGCACTGGGCACGCTCCCGCTTCCCCCCGCCCTCCTCCGGACGCACCGGGGACTTCCGAAAGCCGAGCGGCGCTCCGGCTTGTGATTGGCTGGCGGCTTGTTGACTATTCATGAGGGGGCGGGCCCGGCCGGGGTGCCTTTGTTAAGCGGAGCGGGCGCGGCCGCGGGGATCCCAGCTGCGCTGCGGGGCTTTGGTGGTGCTGGGGGACCGGATCGGGGTCGCCATGTCCTACGTCCCGGGCCAGCCGGTCACTGCCGTGGTGGTGAGTGCGCTCGCGCGGGCTCCTCCTCGCCTCGGCTTGCTCCATTTCGCAGAGCGGTAAACTGACACCCAGCAACGAGTTGGGACTCCTGCAAACCCCGCTGCCTGGGAGCTGGGCGCCTCCCCGGGACTCCGGACCGAGGCCAAGTCCGGCGCGGGGAGGACGGAGGAGAAAGGGCTCCTCGTGGATGCGGGAGTCCGGGGAAGCCGTCCCCTGCGAGGGTCCCGGTGGCCCCAGCTGGGCAGCCGCGGGGGGCGGGCGCCCGACGTCCGTGATTCGTAGCCTCTGGAATGAGGAAGTGCTTCCTGCGTTCCAGCCTGCGCCGCCGCCTGGGGGGAGCGAGATTTGGGGGGTGGGGCTGGCCCGAGCCTCCGCCGCGGCCCTTCTCCCTGCAGCCTGAGGCCCCCTACTCCCCTGCCGCCCACTCCCGCGCACACCCTCAGGCCTTGAGGCCCAAGTGCAGGATTCCCACCTGGCACTGGTCGGTCGTGCTTCCAGGTGCTGTCAGGACAGGCAGAGGGAGGGCAGCCGACTCCTACACGACCCTGTCCCAGCGGAACAGGTCCTGGAGGTCCAGCCCTGGGACAGAGGTGGAGCGGCGGGGTCCCAGAAAGAAGTCCGGGCTCGCCCAACCCTGGAGGAGGCAGCCAGTAAGGACCCAGGTCTCCCGCCCGGCTCCCTAAGCTTTCAGAATATGGTTAGAAATGCCTGTCCCACAGATCAGAGGTCCCAGCCCACAGGTACCGGTGCTGCCATCTCCCCGGGGTAAGCTGAGGGCTCCTGCAGCCCGGCTGCTGATAAAGGTGGCCTGGGAGGGTGAACTTGAGCAAACACAGCTCCCCTCTGACAGCTGTCCCAGGCCTCACTCTGCCGGCCCCAGCCTGGCTCAGCAGGGCCCAGCTGCTCAAAGACTAGAGGTTGGTTTTACTTCCAAACTGGTTAAAAGGGGGTGCAAGGGAGAAACCAGAGGGCACCCTCCTCCCTGACTTCATCCAGCAAGGCAGTGCCAGGGCCGTGTCTCCCAGCCACAGGGCTTGGGTACTTTTCTGACCTCGAGGGTGGGTGCTGCAGGAGCTGTTTGGGGTACCAGGACCAGGGCCTGTCTTCACCCTGTGTCTTCCTTCAAGCTGTAGGACGGAGGCCCCCAGCTCTTCAGTACCAGGACCTGCCTGGGCTGGGTGGCGCCCAGCGTCTCCCTGTCTCCACCCTAGCTGACCTCTGCCTCCTGGACGCCTTCCTGGTTGCTCCTGGCACTCCACCCCCACCTGCTGCTCCTCCTGGGTCTGAGGGATGCTGTGTTCAGTCACCCCTCTCCCACAGGAGCAGTCTCCAAAGTCCTGGCTTCCATTCCGGCTGGTAGAGTGGGTTGTTCTAGCCTCCAACGTGACCATGCCCTGCCCTTGTCCCCAGGAGGTTCAGGGTCAAGGTCAGGCAGCAAAACACCTGCTCACCATGGAGACCTGGCGCCCACAGTGCCGTCTCGGTGAAACTTCCTCAGGTCCAGAGCGCGTCCCCGTTTGCTCCCCGCTGCTGCCTTACAGCTCTCAGCCTTGACCTGGCATGGCTCCTGGTGGTGACCTGCTGAAGGGTCTGGGGACCCTTGTCCCAGAGCCCCAGAACACTTCTTGGCCTTCTGTATGGGGTAGGAGCAAGGCTTGTGCCTTCAGGAGACCCCCCCTCCACCCCAGGACATGGGCCTTCCTGATCTGGCCGGATGCAGGCTGAGCCCCGGCTTACCTTCCAGCTGCATGTCCTGTGCTGTAGGTGGCCGTGTCACAAACGCCCATGTCATCCGCAGGCTTCTGCTCCGCTCCCTTGGCCAGGAAACTTTTCCATCCTAGTCTGATCTATAGTTTTTCCCAGTGCTTCCTTCCTGTCTTGTCCTTCCCTGGGCTGGCTCACAAACAGGAGCTGTAGCTTTCCAGGGCCAGGCCCTTCCCATTCTTTATCCTTCCTAGGGGAGGTGGCGCGCTTAGCCCATAGCAGCTCTAGAGCCCTGGCTCATGGGCCAGGAGGGGCTTGGTACATGGGTGTGGCCAAGCCTGGTGCCTAAGGGGGATCAGTCTGCCATGTGCAAGTGCAGCCCCCAGCCTCCTAGGCTGGTGCCCAGCTGGATTGCTGTAGGCCACTCTGGGCTCCCACCCCTTGGCATAGCTCCCAGCAGGCTGCTAGGGACATAAACCAGATGCCTGCTCTCCACACCCACCTAAGCCAGCGTGCTTTTTTTTGTTTGCCAGCAACGAGTTGAAATTCACAAGCTGCGTCAGGGCGAGAACTTAATCCTGGGCTTCAGCATCGGAGGCGGCATTGACCAGGATCCGTCCCAGAATCCCTTCTCAGAGGACAAGACCGACAAGGTGAGAGCAACAAGATGGTGGCACCGCGGCCCGCGCCTGTGTGCAAGGGCAGATCCGGTTCTCTCAAAATGGTCCTAAGAGGGGCCAGAAAATGATCTGCTGTGAACGAGTTGGGGTGTCAGGGGAGGTGGGGAATGGGCCTCCTAGGGCTGCCTGGAAAGTTCTGCTCAGGCAACCCAGAGGGGGGTGTCCCTCAGCAGGCCTGGGGTGTGTGTGGGCAGCTCTGCTCCTTCTTGGCTGTTGTGGCATAGGCTGCACCAGCTGTGTGTGCTGGGGGGGCCGGACACAGGGACAGCTGTGGCTATACCATGCTGGACCGACCCCGTGTATAAGAGACCAGTCCGGTGGCCATCACGGGGCCTGACCTGGGTTCCTCTTTCCAGGGCATTTATGTCACACGGGTGTCTGAGGGAGGCCCTGCTGAAATTGCTGGCTTGCAGATTGGAGACAAGATCATGCAGGTAACAAATGTCCCAAAGAAAGAAACAAGATTGGGGCCAGAGGGCTTGAAATACTTGGGGGGGGGGGGGCTTCCCCTGCCTCCCCTGCCTCCCAGCTGGGAGGAACTTACCCTAGCCCTTCAGAGCTTGTGCTGGCAGTTCCCGGGAGGAAGCTGGCTGGGTCCTCTGTGTGCTCCAGGGTTGTCAGGTTCACGGGTGACCCAGTCCCCTAAAGCCCTCAGCCTCCAGATGCCAGGGAAGTGAGATGGCTTGTTTCTCTCTGTGGGCCAGGTGAACGGCTGGGATATGACCATGGTTACACACGACCAGGCCCGGAAGCGGCTCACCAAGCGGTCGGAGGAGGTGGTACGCCTGCTGGTGACGCGGCAGTCTCTGCAGAAGGCCGTGCAGCAGTCCATGCTCTCCTAGCAGCCCGCTGGGCTCCCCAGCTCGCGCCTATTTGTACAACGCCACCACTTCCCACGCTCTGTCTGCCCCTCATCCTGGCTTCTGCTGAGCGCCAGGCCCCAGCTGCTCCCAGAGGCCTGACCCTGCCGCCCCTCCCCACTCCCACCCCATGCTTCTGGGGTCAGCTTGCTCCCATGGACGCTGAGGGCTGAGCAGAAGCATCTAGAGCCAGGTGGTCACCAGGCTGCCGTGATCCTAGGCTCAGCCCCAAGACCAGGTGCCCAGAAACATGGAGAGCTGCCAAAGATGGGAAATACCCTAAGGGGGATGGGGGGATTTCCCCATTCTGTCCTGGCTGTGGGCTAGGCCCAGCCTCCCGTGTCATCTCCGCAGTGCCTGCGCCCCAACTCTTCCATGTTGCCCATCAGGGGGCTGGCCGCACGGTGCCAGAAGCCTGCCTGGGGAGGAAGGCAGGTGGCTCCTGAACCCCGACTCCCTGCTCCCCCAGCTGTGTCTGCCTGCAGGATCTGGCCGAGGTTCAAGGCTGACATCTCAGGATTACTCCATACCTGTGGGTTTAACTTTTGTATTTTTTTTAGTCACAACTTTGATACAGAGCCTTTTTCTCTTACTGTTTGGAGATGCCAATTCTGCTTTGTAAGTTACTAATTCACATCTGGGGCAGCCCTGAGCAAGCGGACCAGCCTCCATGGCTGCTGTGGAAGAGGGGTTGGAGACTGCTGTGCCTACAGCTGACGTCCATGCCCAATAAATAGTACTGGAATGCATGAGGGCTCTTTGCCAAGGCACAGGGGGTTGGTGTGCGTGTGCAGGTGGCTCCGGGTGAGCTGCTTTGGTTTTCAGGATGGCTGACCTGTCCCCCGCTGCTCCGAGACAAAGCTCAACTATTTCCAGGTCTTCCTGCTGGGACAGCCCGGCTGGCAGGACCTTAGAGCCTCAGTGGGAACATGCTGTGCTGGGGAAGGGCCACAGCTGTGGGAGCAGCCGCACTGGACTGGAGAGGGGAGCCAGGAGCGGGCCCTGAATTCCTCTGACGCACCTTGTGTAATTCCATGTCAGCTCCCACCTGGAACAGGCGTCACATGCCCAGGGGTTCACGGGAAACACACTCAAATGTCCCAGTTAGGACACACCCCCAGATGTCCTGTGGGGCTGAGATCTGGCCTGGGAAGGTGTGGCTACTGCTGGGTCCACGTGGCACGGCTGGACTGGACTCTTAAAGCCAAGATGTTGCAATTTTTTAAACCATATATAAAAACTGCTGACTGGAATATTTCTTGGCACGTGTTACAGCCCAGCATAAGGACCCACAGAAGACGACCTCCAGGGCTGGGCTCCGCAGCAGCACACCCCTCACATCTCACCCAACCCCACTTCTCACCATGGCTCCAGTGGTGGGCACAGTACCTGTGCTACCTACCTGGCCTTGAGTTGAGCAGGTGTTTTGCACCACCACCTGGGAGGGCGCCCCTCTGGATAAGGTGTGGGGTCTGCGCATTTCACAGCCCATGCACTGCCTTACACAAGGTGGCAGGGGTCTCCCTGAGCCCCAAGGCCTTGGCTCTGCAGGCCCTGCTCCTGCCTTCGCCAGCTCACAAGCACTCCGGAATGTGCAGAAAAGAAACACATCAGGTTTTAATCAAGGGCACCCCCTTGCAAATGTATTTTAGTAAAAACAAGAGTGGAGTGAGAAGCTCAAGGCACCTCCCTGGGGACTTGCCCGCCTCACCTCTGACCTTCCTCCAGTCCTGCCTACCACAGGAAGAACAGCTTGGGCTGCACCCACAAAGACTGAGTGAGGTGGGCTCCACTTCTAACTGAAGGCTCCTTACAGCCCCAAGGTGGTCTCAGGGCAGGCTCTGGGGAGCACTGAGGGCAGGGGCCCTGAGCAAGACTCAAATGGGCCTCAGGGGTCCTAAGGCACAGACTGGTGGAGACAGTGTCCAGCAGGGCAGTAAGGGATGCTCAGATGGGTCCCCCCTCAGACTCTTGGGCGGGGGGGAAAGCAGAGGTAGGAGAGAGGGCAGAGCTAGCCAGCCTCTGGAAATATCCCTCCCCAAATCTGGAAGGAGTTAGTGATAAGCTGCCTTGGGCGGAAGAGAGCCAGAGGATCCTGTCCCAAGTCCAGTTCCAAACCAACTGGTGGGCACTTCGGGGCTGGGAAGTACTCCCTGGGGGCCCTGGCTGGACCACTGCTCCCACAGTGGAGGAAGTTGAGTTAGGTGGAAAGTGTCAGGAGGTGTGGCCTTGAGAGAAAGTAACCCAAGACCTAATCCCGCAGTCCCAGTCCCAGCACCTCCAAGTCCGTCAGCCACTGCCTGGCTACTGGGTCAGGTGGCAGCAAAGCGCCCTGGGCTCTCCTGACTGCGAGGCCAGCTCTCCAACGCTGCGTCCCAAAGCACTGGCCTCCAACGGCAGGCTCAGCACCCAGTTTGGGGCATGGCCTCCAGTGGCAAGTTCAGTGCCCAGTCCTGCGTGAGACGGCTGCCAGACCTAGGGGTGCCGCCTGAAGCCTTAAAGAAAACAGAGATGGTGCATCAAGACGCAGGAGGGCCAGGGGTGGCCAGTGAGGCCTGTGGATGACCGCCTGAGGGCTGGCTTTTTAGTTTCTGAGCAGAGTCGGGCATGCTTCTGTCCCAGAGGCTGGGCCTGGATGCAGGCGGGCTGGCTCAAGTTTAAGCCATCTGGCCCTGAGAAGACAACACTTCTACTGCACACTTGGCCCACTCTTGGGCCTGGCCGGGCTTTCCCCACCATGTCCCTGGGTGCTAGTTCAGCTCGTCGTACCCAGGTTTCTTCCTGTACAAGCAGAAATGCTGGATGAAGAAGATGATGTCGAAGAAGATGGAGAAGATGCCGAGTCCAAACTTGGTTGGGTCTCCAAAGATCAAGGTCCACTGGTCTGTTAACAGTCAGAGGGACAGAATCTAGTTCTAAGACCGACAACTCCAGGAGCAGCCAGAGCACAGGGCAGGGATGGGGTGAGGTGGAGTCCCTGTCTGCCCAGAAAACTACATATCCTTGGCTATAGAGCCCCCTGGGAGAGTCTTAGGGGGCTGGGATGGGCCTGGAATCTGAGGCTGCAGGTTGGGGGTGGGTCTCCAGAAGCCAGTCCACCCCCTCTCCTCTCCGTGCCCACAGCCCTCTGAGTGACTCACCATTGTTGTAGGACTGAAGGAACATCTGGAGGAGGCTGAAGCTGCCCCCGGTGAAGTCCAGGAGCACATTGCCAATGCTCCAGCCCTCGGTGCTTTTGTAGCGAAAGTTCATGTAGGCCTGGACCAGACAGACCGAGGGAGGGAGGCAGGCAGTGAGGGCCGTGTGTGCCTTGTGACTGCCGCTCCAAACAAGAGTGGCTCTCATCCCTCCCACGCGTGTGCCCAGCCTCTGCTTCCGGGAACACAGTGACCTTTGGGCTCTGATAGGCCTTGGCCAAGGGAACAGCCTGGGTGGTCCTGGCGCCGGCACAGCAAGCCTACACCCTCCTCCCAGCTCTGATGGCGATGCTGCCTTCTGCCCTGCTCCCCTGTGGACCATGCTATGCTGTGTGCTAGTTACCTGCACCTGCTGTGGGCTCCCTCCACCTTACTCAGCCTGTACCATGCAGTGCTGCTTGAGAATGCCCACTAGGAGTCACACTTCCCCATGTGGCATCCTAGTTCCCTCCTTGGACAAGTGATTGAGTTCTGCTAAATTTAACTTCCCCATTTGTGGTATGGGGCTAATAGCCCTGGCCAGGCTGGTAGCTGGAACATCCCTTCTTCCTGCTGCCTCTGCCCCATGTCTGGCTGGTTTTCTGACAGATGCCACCTCCGTTGCCACAGCCTGAGAGGCAGCTCTGGGCTTCTCTCAGTCAGGCCCTGGCCTTGACTGCCCTCACCTTCTTCTATGCCTTCTGTTGCCCCTGCAGGCCCAGACCTTGCCAGCCAGCTCCTGTCTTCCCTGGGGGAGGTTTCCTAACCTTGGGGCTGAGAACTCACTTCCCCCAACATCTTACCCTGTTCTTCCTGTGTGTTCCATCCCATTCAGATCCAGGGACTTAGAGTCAAACATGTCTTCCTGCTTGGGAAGCAAGCTTATTCCCACCCGTGACCTCATCCACCCCAGCCTAGTCCCGCCCCCCATGTTTCCTGGGACCTGACCCACCCTCCTCAACTCCAATGACATCAACACTGCGAGGCCAGCCATGGCTCCTTGCTGCCTCCCTTGTGATTCTGCCTGCATCTCCTACAGGCTGACCACCCTCTTCTCCTGTTGACCCTTCAGATCTAGCCCTGTGTGGGCCCAACACTCCTTCCTGAGCCTCTGGGGCCCAAAGCCCCCAGTGCCGAGGGAGCCAAGAAGTGGGCTTTCCTGCTTGGACTAGGCTGGGGTGGATGAGGTCATGGGTGGGAATCAGCTTGTGTCCCAAGGAGGAAGACATGTTTGACTTTAAGTCCCTGGGTCTGAGTGGGATGGAACACACGGGAAGAGGCCAGCGGCCTTCCCCCGAGAACTCCTCTGTACAGGCAGTGCTTGCTAGGGTGGCCCTGCCACTCCTGGGGGCCCTGTCCCGTGCTCTAACTTCAGCTCTCACCTTGTCACTAGGTGAAAGTGCAGGAAGGCCTTGTGAGTACCTGTGGGAAATACTTGACCAATGTGACTGCGAGCTTGATGTAGGAGAAGCAGAAGAGAAACTGCAGCCACGTGGTGGCCCCGACGGCGGCCACAATCATGGTGACGAACACGAAGAGCCAGGAGAGCAGCAGGAAGCCGATGGCTGGCCTGGACACACGCTGATCGCCTCGCTGGGTAGATAAGAGTGAGGTGACTCAGGAGGGGATGGCTTAGAAAGTGGGGTGCAGGGGAGAGCTGGAGGCTGGAGTCTGACCTTCACAGAGCCCGTGGAGGGGACAGGGACAGATTTCAGAGATCGACAGCCCCAGCCAGGACACAGAACAAGTTCACACTGGACTGGGACCAGAGGTTGGGCCTGTAGCCGCGGGGCCCCGGTGCCAGCGTGAACCACCCCCTCTGATCACCAGGGTCTCCTGGGCAGCCCCGTTTGTGCCTCTCCTGCTCCCGCTGTGTATAATGTGCTCTCAGAGCTTACACAGGAGCAAGTGCTGGGAAGTTGACTCCCCCACTTTGGGGACCGGGACCTTGTACCTGCCCAGCCATTCCCCAGAGAGAGCCCAGACCCTGAAATGTGCCCTTCCCTGCACTCCTGCCTTTCCCGGCACAGCCCTGATGTGGGCCTCCTGCACCTCAGCTTCATGGGAAGGGGAGAGAAACCTGGAGGGCTCAGAAAGCGGATAGCCCAAGAGCAGTGTGTGACCGGGATGCCGGCAGGGATGTGTCACACCACAGGGTGCTGGAAATACTGCTGTCACCACGGGGTTCCTTGGCAACAAGGCCTAGCACATGGGCCCCTCCTGACAGGCTCCCACTTGTCCACCTGCACCTAGTATCCCCAGGTGCTCACAGCTCTTCCCTTGGCCTCCACAATCCCTGCCCCATGGGAAGTGGCTTGCCCTTTCTGACAGGGACTCCCCTCGTTCCTGGATGGTACCAAGTGCCTCAGCCCCAGTTGTCTCTGGATGCCTCACTCCCAAGTGCCCGCTGGGCTTGGCGCCTCACCTCATACAGGCAGCACTGTACAAGCACAATCAGCGTGAGGATGACTGCGTGCAGGCTGAAGAAGACGTCGTTAGTGTCCACCGGGTTCACGCCGTTGGGGTATTTGAGCAGAAACTGCTCCTGGAGGAGCAGGGAGAGGCTGGGCTGTGAGGGACAGCCCAGCCAGGAGCAGCTTGGGGGCTTGGGGGCTGTAGTGGGTGGGCATGGCTGTACCTTGATGTAGGGCACCCAGAGAAGGCCGATGTTGAACACGCTGTAGGCCACAAAACCTGTCAGGTTCAGGGCCACGAAGTCGAAGCTCAGACCTACAACACTGTAGGGGCAGAAGAGGGGGGACAGAGCCAGACAGGATGAGGCCAGGGGCCCTGGGGCATGTCCCTCCTGCTCTCCAACCCCTACCCTCTCAGGACAGGTGCCCTCATTGCCTCCCATCCCGGGGGAAGTCTTCAGGTCTCCTGCAGCTAGGATACAACCCCCTCCCTACCCCTGGCTCTGCTCGGTCACAAGAGGCCCGTGTGGTCAGGGTGACTGCAGGGGAGCCTGTGCCCTTGCAGCTGAAGATGCAACTCCAGCCCTGCGCTGGTGCTAGACACAGATGGGCTGGCTTTGGCCCACAGCCTCACACTCTCCAGTCTAGACCAGAGGCAGAACCGACTCTAGGGTGGACCACCTCCCTCCCAGCCCACTCTCCATTTCACCAAGAAGGCCATCTAGTAGCCTTCATGAAGGGAGGCTGGACTGGGCAGGGACAGGCCCGGAAGTGTGACTGACATGGTTGCTCACAGACGGCTCTCCCATCAGGGCAAGGGTGGGCAGAGGGGGAAGCTTGCAGCCTTGCTGGAATGTCCCTTTCTTGTCACCCTGAGGTGCCTCCACGTGAAGCTGGGCAGGTTACCTTTTCCGCCTCCAGTTCTTGATCACCTGAGGGTAGAAGGAGACGGACCAGGCCACAAAGTAGATCCAGCCGATCACCTGGTTTATGATGCTGATGGTGTTGCTGTGGACCACCAAGAAGCGGATCCTTGGGCTAGGAAGGAATGAGGGGCCGGGGTGAGTGGAGGCTGGGCTTCCAGAGACAGCCCCTGGCTGCCAGCACACAGGAGGCCAGCCTACCCGGTCTGGTTGGAATCGTTGCGGTGCAGGTAAATGGTAACTTGTCCAACATTTTGAGATGTCACTTGAAAAGAGGAATTGGTCACTCCAGGAGGCACCACCACCTGTTAGGAAGACTCAGTTGACTCCATGGTGACAGGCAGTAACTATGGGCCCCACCACATGCCTGGCTCCGGGCTGTCCTGCAGGGTATAAGGGACAGACTGCACATCACTCCTGTCTTCCAAGAGCTTGTTAACCACAGCAGAATCCCAGGCAGGCCAGCAAACTTGAATCCCCACACCTCTGTGTCAGACTTCCTGCACAGAGCTCTGGCTTAGTCCTCAGGACCTGCTTGGGCCCAGGCCGAGAGAAGATGGAAGTGGCTCTCTTCTCACTGGCCATGCAATGTTGGGCAAGTTATCCAAACTCTGGCTGCAGCCTGGCTGGTAGAAGAGAATAACAAACACGTCTACTTACCTTTCCAGGTCTGTTACAAATACCACAACGCCCACAAAGGTCAGAGAAGACAGACTGGCACACGGCAGGCTGAGTGCCTGCCATGATGCTACACTAGGCTGATGGCCACCACCACCACATCCAGTAGGATTAGGCTTCTCAACAGCCACAAAAGGACATCTGCCCCACAGCTGGCCTGGCTGCCGAGTGCATGCACCAGACACTTGGCAAGGAGAATGTTCTTGTCCTCATTTCTTCCCAGTGTTTAGTTAAGGCTCTGTTCTGAGCACAAGTGCGTGGTAGCCTTCTGCAACACATGATTCCTCAAATCCCCCCGGAGTGGCAGGGAGGGGGTATCATCTACCAAATCAAACTATATTCTCCGCCCTCTACCTGTCTGCTCCCTGGGAAATCTGCTGGGTCCCACCCTATACCCCTATTGCAGGCACACGGCTCATCAGAGTGCAGCAGCTTCTTCAACGAGGACCCACAAGCTCTGCTTTCTTGATGTCTCAGCACTCAACACTGGAAGGCTCTGTCATAGCAATGCAGCCTGGTTTGTGGCCCATGTCTTGCAAGGGGCAGCTTCATGACATGTACCTGCTTTTGGCCCTTTTATCTTCCTATCATTTGCCTTTTTCTTCTTTCCAACAGATTTTCCTTGTAACACTGTTTGGCCTTCTTGCAAGTGGCCACTAAATCACTTCTGGGATTAGGGTGGGAGAAAGTTGGTCAATCAGAAATCAATCAGTACAAGGCAGAAGAATGAGATGCTCGTGACTGTTACCTTTGTGGAATGTTTCCCAAGTGCTGGGTACCACATTAGATCAGTTATATCTGCTACCGCTTTTAGTCTTCAGGCTGCTGTCAAATGGGCATCCCTAACCCTGTGTCTACTGAGGAAACTGAAGTGTCTGGGTGAAGATCCTTACACATGGCTCCCAGACCATCTGACTTTCAAGTTCTAACTAGTGCGTACAGGCATGGATGAGCGGGGGGTTTGAGCTCACTGGAGAGGAGCCAGTGAGGCAGGGTGGTGCCCAAAAAGCTAACCTGATACAAATAGTTTGTGTGACTCTTACTGTTGAATCTTCTGGGGCCTGCATGGTGATATTAAGTAAAGCTGCTGCCCAAGATGCTGCATCCCAAATGGGTGCCTGCTTGACTGCTGACTGTTCCACTTCCTGTTCAGCTCCCTGCTAATGCGCCTGGGAAGGCAGTGGAGTATGACCCAAATGTCTGGGCCCCTGTACACAAATGTGGGAGACCTGGGAAGAGGCTCCTGGTTCTTGGCTTCAGTGTGGCCCGTTCTTGGCTGTTGCAGCCATTTGGGGAGTGAACCAGTGGGTGGAAGATCTGTTTCTGTCTCCTCTCTGCAATTATACTTTTCAAGTAAATAAAATCTTAAAATATTTAAAGGAAATTGAACTACAGAGTGGGGTGGTGTTTGGCCTAACAGTTCAGATACCCCCTGAGACCTGCACCCTGTCTTGGAGTACCTGAGTTCCACTCCTGGCACTGCTTCTGACTCCAGCTTCCTGCTAAAGTGCACCCTAGGAGGCAGCAGGTGATGGCTTGAGAACTTAGGTTCCCTGCACCCATGTGGGAATCCTGAGTAGAGTTCCAGGCTCCTGGCTTCAGCCTGGAATAGTCCCAGCTATTATGGGCATGTGGGGGAATGAACCAGCAGATGGACAATCTTTTTCAAATAAAATAATAGAATTTACAAGGTTTGTTTGTGGGGGATCAGGCTGAGAGACTGGCAGATCTGCTGTTTGAACCAATGGCCCTCCTGCGCACTGGTCTGAGCCTATGGGGCAGGCCATGGGGTATGGTGCTCACCAGGGGACCCCTTAGCTCGACACTGCTGCCTCTCTTCTCAATGCTGCAGTTATAGATCTTAGGTTGCACACTACGAGACTGACTCTGCCTCAGTGCTGGTCACCTGCTAGGGTGCAGAGAGCCTGTAGTCCCTCTCTGCCACCAGCTGGGGCTCCTGCCAGGCCTCAGCCCCGTGGCCTGCTTTATGCAGTCATCTCCCCTTGCTCTGCCTCCAGCTTTCCTGGGGCATCAAATAAGCTACACATATTTACAGCAGACCATGTAATATTGATATGCACATTACATTGAAATGATAATACTAAGCTAATCAATGTATCTACCATCCCGTGTATTTATCATTGTTTTGTGTTCGGAACATTGAAGACTTATCTCCTGGCAATTTTCAAGTACAGTCATATGTTGCTTAGTGCAGGGAATACAATCCAAGAAATACATTATTAGACAATTTCATAACTGTGTGACCATCACAATGCGTACTTATACAAGCTAGGGCAGTCACAATGTCACTAGGGGACAGAATCTTATGGAACCTCCATTCTCCATATGGCCCGTTGTTGAATGTAATAGCATTCATTATGCGGCAAACAAATGCACGCAACACTTTATTAACTACAGCTACCATTCTGAACTATAGTTCTCTGGAAATTATCGTGAGTTGCAGTTATTTTCCTATTTTTAATGACTCCATTAGGCTTCGAGTTGTTCCCTTTCCTATGAACTGTTTCTCATAGTTGAATGGAAACTAGCTCGATTTTTTTGTAAAGTAGAAGCAAGACACACAGATGGTTGTATAAAGCAAGAATAGGTGTTGGAGTTCCTGGGTTCAATCCCTGCTTCTGGCTGCTGACTCCAGTAAAGTGGGTCCCTGTTGCCCATGTGGAAGATCTAGGTGGCATTTCCCAGCTCCCAACTGTGGCCCCAGGCCTACCCCATCTGCTGCGGGCATTTGGAGAGTGAACCGGCAGACGGTAGTTCTCTCTTTATCTCTGCACCTCTCAAATATATAATTTTTAAATTTTTATTGGAGAGGCAGATTTTTATAGAGAGAAGGAGAGAAAGATCTTTCATCTACTGGTTCACTCCCCAGATGGTCTCAACAGCTGGAACTGAGCAGATCTGAAGCTGGGAGCCAAAGCTTCTTCTGGGTCCCAAGTCTTTGGGCTGTCCTTGACTGCTTTCTCAGGCCACAAACAGGGAGCTGGATGGGAAGTGGAAGAGCTGGGACACGAACTGATGCAGGCATCCATATGGGATGCCTGCACTTGGACGTTGAGGATTAGCCATTTGAGCTACTGCACGAGTCCCTCAAATACATAAACTTAAAAAACTTATGAAAAGGTTCAGATAGTTTCTATAATACCAGAAGGCCACTGGTACTGGTTTCTGTAAATGACACCCAACCAACAGTGTCTCAGAACATTGCTTCACAGGGACAGCACTGTGGGGTAGCACTGTGGGGTAGCACCTACAACCCTGGCATCCTATATGGTACCGATCCAAGGCCTGCCTGCTCCATTTTGGATGCACTTCCCTACTAATGCATCTGGGAAGGCAGTGGGAAATGGTCCAAGTTGTTGGGTCTCTGCCACTCCTGTGAGACCTGGAAGAAGCTCCTAGTCTTGGCTGGCTCAGCCCTGGCTGTTGCAGTCACTTGGGGGAATGAACCAGCAGGTGGAAGATCTTTATTTCTGTTTCTCCTCCTCTCTCTGTAATTCAGACAAAACAAAAGAAAACAAAACAAAGCCCACAACTTTTAATGTGGCCCCATATCATCTGGGGGTCTTGCCAACTTGCAGACTTTGAATCGGTAAGTCTAAGAAGGAACCTGGGAGTCTGCATTTCCAGGATATTAGGCAAGGCCAAGGTTGCTGATCACAGATGGCTTTCCTGGGTGGCAAGGTCTTAGAAAATCACCTAAGGGAGCCTAGCATGGTAGCCTAGTGGTTAAATCCTTGCCTTGTATGTGCCAGGATTCCATATGGGTGCCAATTTGTGACCCAGCTTTCCACCCAGCTATCTTCTTGTGGCCTGGGAAAGCAGTGGAAGATGGTCCAAAGTCTTGGGACCCTGAACCTGCATGGGAGACCCAGAAGAGGCTCCTGGTTTTGGATCAGCTCAGCTCCAGCTATTGCAGCCACTTGGGGAGTGAACGAAAGGACAGAAGATCTTTCTGTCTCTACTTCTTCCTATAAAAAAAAAAAAAAGACGGTGGAGAACAGGGCAGGCCCAGACTCCACCTGCCGCCAACATCGTGGGTGGGACCAGGAGGGTGCGACCTTGGGTCTGGGTAGGAGAACTTCCAGCAGTCTGTTGGCTTCTGGGAGGTCCTGGGCTGGGTTGGACTCCATGCTTAGGGCCCTCACTCCTGCCATTGCAAACATGCAGTGAACTGTCCCCAGCCAGCCAGTGCACCATTTGGCACCAGGCTGCACCTGCTGGCCACCCAGCGGCAAGCTCCGGAGTTTTGGGGGTATGAATTGCTGTCTAGGTATGTCCATGTTGAGCCCACTGTGCTTGCAGGTCATGAATCAATCCTGAAGGACTCCCCACGACAGAGTAATTTTTCCTTGAAGGTAAGCGAGGGTACTGAGACCTGATGGTTTGGAGGAGAGAGACCACACAATCTTTATGGGTAAAAGTGATATACCAGCCTACTTTTGAGTCCTGTGTAGAGCTTGTTATCACTGAACAATGCTGACCACCGTATACCAGTCCATGTGAAAGCTTAGGCTGGGGGCTTGTCTAGTAGGCCCAGGTCCTAGTACCTGACAGATTGTTGGATCAGAGGACGGGTCACATTAGGCAGGGAGATGACATTAACCAGCACATGAGAGAACCATTACTGGGGGTAGATTCTGTGGGGGATGTGTGGGCCACACCCTGTGGAAATACTAGTCCCACTGGTTAGCTCAAGAGTTGGGGTGGTAATGGGCTGAGCTAGGTGTGACCAAGGAGCCTGCCATCACTTACAGGTAAAGGAACCGACATCACTCTGGGCTGGTCAAGGCAATAGCACCCAAATGTGCATCCTAAATAGGGTGTGGGGTGGCCTGGGCTGCATCGTTCACCAGCTCATACAAGGCCAAATGGAAGGCCAGACTATGCCGGGCACTGGCCTAACATCCATTGGCATGTACGAGAACTGGGTGTGGGAGTGGATCAAGTGGGAGAACTTGGGAAACTCCCCTGGTGGGTCATAGCTCCCGCTGGTGATCACATGGTTCAGGCCTGGGGTCGGACAATCTGGGCAAAGTAGCTCCAATGGCTGACTAATGTATGGGTTGGTTATGGAAGGGGGCACACCGGGCAGGGCAGAGCAAACCTTAGCTCACAAGCAAAATTAGAAACCAGGATGGAACACAGGTCATGCTGAGCTAGGCTCATACACTGACTGGTCTGCATGTGCCAGGGACGCTAGGCCACAGCATCTAAAGCAAAGGCCAAGACAGGTGGGGGGCTATGTCCAGCTGGATCAGAGCAACCACTGGCATGCACAGTCTATGGCTGGGAACAGGCCCGGTTGGGGAGCTAGGGGACACCCTAGCTGGGTTGGGGTTCCCACTAGTGAGTGCAGGGGCTGGAGTGGGGGCTGTATTCTAGTCTGGATATGGCTGCAGTCTCCCCTGGCACGAGTGTGGACTGGGACTGGACGCATCGGGGTAGATGTAGGACGAACTGGGCTAGGTCTCTGCCCCTACTGAGCCATGTGTCTGGGTATGGACCAGCTTGGCTGGGCTGAAACATCCAACAGTAAGAACCGGAATGGGTTGAAGGCCACCGTCCCTGCTAGGACAGGAGGTGGACTAAGCAGGGCTGGCCCATGGACCCACTGGTATGTACGAGATCTGGCATTGGGAGAAGTTCTGATGGAGGAGCCTGGGCAACTCCTCTGGCAGGACACAGTCCCTGCAGGTGAGCACAAGAAACACAATAAGGAGCAGCCCAGACCAGACCAGGGAAATGTACCTAGCGGCATACATTTGGCACAGGTTGGGGGCAGACCAGGCTGAACCAGCTCACATCACCCGCTGGTGAATCTGAGCACCAGAACAGTGAGGGTTGGGCCAGGTATGGTCGCAACACATACCAGTGCACATTACAGCTGGGAATGGGTGCATGCTGGGCTGGGCTATACTGTAACCCTCATCAGCTGGAATTGGAGTGGGCCAGGCCAGGCCAGGTTACAGCACCTACTGGCAAATGCTGAGGCGAGGCGGGCCATACCAGACTGGGCTGCAGCACCCAACCAGCACATGTAGGAACCAGGGAGGGAGAGGGTAAATCTGGTAGGGGGAATGTGGAAGGCCTACCTCTCGTCCACAGGACAGTGTGAGTTGGGATGGGGGCAGACCAGGCCAGGCAGGGCTACAACACCTGTGTGCCTCATGTGAGCCAGATCAGGGAAGAGCCAGGCTTGGTTGACTGTCTCTATTGGTGCAAACATAAATTAGAATGGGTGAGGGTTGGCTGGGCTTTGCTGCAGCATCAGATGGCAGATGCTGGCACTGGGGGCTAATTCTGTCAAGTTAAATGGCAGAACCACCTGGAGAGGACATGATCCGGGAGTGGGTCCAGGAGGGAAACAGTGGGCACCTCCCTCTTGGGTTATCACTCCCACTGGAGAGCATGAAAACCAGGACTGAGGCAGACCTGGCTGGACAGAACGGCACCCACCAGCATGTACACGGGCTGGATAGTGGGCCTGGTTGGGCTGAACTAGGCTTCAATGCCCATTGATATGCACAAGAGCTGAATGGGATGTGGGACAGACTGGGCAAGTTTGCAGAAGCACGGGAACCAGGGAAGGCGGTGGGACTCGTGGGGGTTATTGTGGGTTGCTCCAACTAGGCTATAGTTCCCACTGGTTTATGAGAGCGCCGAGTGTGTGCTGGGCAGAATCAGGCTGGACTCCAACACCCATTGGTTCGTGAGAAGACAAGGCTGGAAACAGAAATGACCCAGCAATTGCAACCACCAGGTGACTGGGGGACAGACTGTGCTGGGCCCTGTACTGACAAGCACACACAAGAATCAGGTCTGGGATCACCTCAGACAAAGTTTCTTTGGAGATCCCTCCAACTGAACTGCTGGACTCAGAGCCCCAACCATGCAGAGAAATTCAGGTTCCATGGTCTGCCACGAAGTGCAAGAGTCAAAGCTGAGCCTCCTCAGAGGCTCTGACAGAGCAGTGAACAGCACAACCAGGAGCACGTGGAGAATATGGCAGTCCATCAGAACCTGCAGTCCATCAGAACCTGGTACCGTAACAGAGGATGGAGGACAGAACAACTCAATCAACTACCCCACCCATGTGTTGGCAGTGAAAATCTGGGCAAACGGTGACTCTAAGGTGGGCTGTGTCAACCAGTGGATCCTGCAGCAAGTTCATCGTGCTTGGAAGGGCGAATTGGCAGCAATTCATAACTGTTGAACTCTCAAAACCACTTGAGCAGGACCCTTGGAGCATGCCCCACATCGGGGACCTGGGATGGGTGGGAGGATGGGTGGAGCTTCTCCCTTTATCTTCCCCTTTACCCCAGATACAGAAAAGAAAAAAAAGCAATAATATGGAAATGACAGTTTTACCCACTCTCCTGTAGCTCTTGACCCTTTGTGCCCCAATCAACTATGTAAAGATTGTCAAAAAATAACGAAAAAGGAAAGAAGAAAATGAACCACTGTAGCGCTGGCTACATTCTCAGAACCTTTCTTTAAAAAAATAATTTGAAAGACAGAACCCTCACCTGCTGGTTCATTCCCCAAATGCCTACAACGGAAGGGGCAGCAATCCAACGGCTGAAGCCATCACTGTTGCCTCCCAGGGCCTGCATTAGCAGGGACACAAACTCAGGTATGCTGGGGGAGTTGTGTGCAGCTTACCTACTAGGTTACATGTTCACTCCAATCTATATATTTTTTAATGTTTTTCATTCTTTTTAATAGCTGAAAACTATGCTGAAAAGTTTCATAAAGTATTTGTCCATTAGTGCTAATGAATATGGGCTGGCGCTACATGATTGCTATGGCAACACTGCAGTGGGTACCCTTGTGCTCAAGGGCAGGTATTTCTTCAGGGCAGGTTCCTAGAAGTTGAACTGCTGTTAAAAGAATGTGAGTTTTAGTTTTCGAAGGATACCCACACACTGGTACTTAAAAGAATGAAGAACTAGTTTAACAGGTCTTCTCCAGTTTTCTCAAAAACCAGTTGCCTCTGGTTTCTTACTCTCCCATCTGCATGGCATGGAATGCTCACTCCCAAAGAGAGGAACAGAGCCAAAGGCTCGGATTCCTAGGCGGAGGGGAATGAGACGGCCTGAGGAACTACTCCCACAGGCTTCCATCTGAAACGGGCATAGTCACCCAGCACTGCCCTATCCAGCAGTGAGGAGTGGTTACTTACCTCGTCAGGCAGCTGTAGGATGGTGACATTTTTGGAATGGAATGTGACTTCTAGAGTGATCACCAAGCTTGTATGTAACGGGTGCCTGCGGGGGACAACAGTCTGGCTAGTGTTGCGAAGCTGGACACCGAGACCTCCCCTAACCCTCTGGATTCTGTGCAGCGCCGTCACTTCTCCAGCAGCTACGCTGGGAAATACTGTGTGCTCAGCCCTGGGGCATTCCTGGCTCCTTAGGCATCATCTCTGAATGAGGGGACCAGCAGTCCCACCAGAGTAAGGTGAGAGTCTGAGGCAGGACAAACTGGCTGTGAATGATCAACATGGCTCCTGGAGGTGGACAGGATCTCGGTTCCCTGCTCCAAGGGAAAGCTCTTCTAGAGCAATCTCAGATCCCACTCTGTGCTGTCCACATCGAGGGCCCTGGGGAAGCACTGTGTGCATGGCAAACTGGGAGGGAGGTCTGACTAGAGAAGTTGGACATGGCTGGCTGGTGGTAACCTCCAGGAGCCTCACAGGGGGGCTTCAAGTCCTGCTTTCACTTGGAAAAGAGCAGGATGACCTGGGAGCCTCATTAGGTGCCGCTATCATGCAGGGATGGTGGAAGCTGGGAGGGGAGTGGTAGGCCTGCAAGGGGGGGCCTAAGAGCCTGAGTGTTGGTTTATCAGCCTTCCCAGAGGAGGCGAGGGAAGGCAAGAGAAGCCAATCACATAGGACAGGGTTCCAGATCTTCCCTTTGGGGTGTCCTGTGGGCTTGGAGGCAAGAGTAGGACAGAGCAGCTAAGGCACAGAGGGAGAGGTGGGCTGTGTGGTCTGCACTGGGTGGAACCTTGTGCTTTAGCCACCAGATGCCAGCAAGGGAGACGAGGCTGAGCCCGAGCATCGCATGAGTGGGAACTGTGCAATGTGGTCATCTCCATCTTCGGACGTGGCTCTGGAGAGCTGACTAGCAGCTCAGCTCCTCGCCCCTTGCCCTTCAGGACTCCCCTCAAATGTGTGGAGTCTTGGGAAAGGACTACTGCAAGGTGTGGCATCCACATGGGCCAGGCAGATGGACCCGACTCTGTAGCCTGAGGCTGGTCACTCCTCTCCCTACGGCTTGTCTTATAGTTCAGAAGTAAGAGTGTCATGTCTAAACTATGAATGGACCAAGCCAGGAGTCAGCTGAGGACAGAGCCGGGCCTAGGAACTCACCCCAGGGTGATGCTGACGTTGGTTGAGCTGCCATTTTCCAGCTTCACGACAGGAGGAACCATGAGGCCGCTGGCGGACTCTGGAAAGACACAAATCAGTAATGGGAGTCACTGGGTCAGAAAACTCAGGCCAGCAAGGGGAATCAGGGACAAGGGCCCCCGACATCTGAACCCTGACCACCTTACAGCCTAGGCAAAGACATGGAGGCCCTGGAAACTGAGGTTCTTGTTATATTCCTTCTTCATATGCTGTCAAAGACAGATACAGGTCAACATGGGCCAGAGCAGCAAACATCAGTGCTTCCTCAGCAGCTCTAAGGGTCTAGAGAGAGAGAGAACCATGGAGCCCAAAAGCGACCACACAGGAACTTCAAGCTGTGGTCTGCACAAGGGGGACTCAAGCCACTTCTGCAGATGGACCGCACAGCATCTCTTCTGTTCAGAGGCAGAATGGGCCCAGCTCATCTGCTTCTGATGAAGTCCTTTGGGCTCCCTTCCTAACCTGGGCCAGTATTGGGTTTCATCTTGGCATGAGGGTGGTAGCTCAGAACAAGGCAGCCAATGAGGCCCTCGCGGAGGCAGGTTTGGGCCTTCCATCTCAGAGCACCTTGGGCGTAAAACAAGATCAACTAAGTAGTTCTCGGACATTTTCCTGTACCCTTTGGGCAACTTGATCTTCCACCCCATCTCTAAGCCCCATGCCAGGCCAGCCTGTATCACTGCTCCTGCGTCCCTTATGTGGCTGTGTATGGCCTAGAGGTCATGCTTCTGAATCTAGAAGGCATGGTTAGCTCAGGAATGGTTAGGGGCACCCAAAAGGTAAATGGGTGCTTTAACAATGAGGAAGATGACCCTTGTAGGCCAAGAGACGTGGGCAGGGCGCAGGTCTCCCTTCCTCCAGACCCTTCAAAGGAAGGAGATGAAGAGCTGGGGTTTGAAATTTTAGGTGTTCAAGTTGGAACTTCAAGTGACCCAATCAATTCAACCTTCCCTGTCTGATTCAGCGTCTCAGGCCCCTGCCTACACACCTCCTGGAAGAACCATCTCGTCTCTTGGCCTCTAGCCTGCACTGCTGGGCCTGGCTCAGCTCTCTGGTGGTGCTCCTAATCATTCCTTAGCTGTGCTGCAACCTGTGCAGCATGAACCAGGGTTTGAAGAGGCGGCGACAAGTAAGGAGAAGATACAGATAGCAGCGGTTTCTTTGAAAGCAGCAGTCAGAGGGTTCTTCCTTTTTTTTTTTTTTTAAAGATTTATTATTATTGGAAAGCCAGATATACAGAGAGGAGGAGAGACAGAGAGGAAGATCTTCCATCCAATGTTTCACTCCCCAAGTGAGCCGCAACAGCCGGTGCATGCAGATCCGAAGCTGGGAACCTGGAACCTCTTCCAGGTCTCCCACGCAGGTGCAGGGTCCCAAAGCCTTGGGCCGTCCTCGACTGCTTTCCCAGGCCACAAGCAGGGAGCTGGATGGGAAGTGGAGCTGCCGGGATTAGAACCGGCGCCCATATGGGATCCCGGGGCGTTCAAGGCGAGGACTTTAGCTGCTAGGCCACGCCGCCAGGCCCTCAGAGGGTTCTTCTTACAGAGACAGGGAACAACTCCATGCCTGTCCCAGCAGCTTTCATTCATTTGGGGAACCACATTTCATGTCAGCATCATCCACCTGCAGGGCTCTTGTTTGCTGACTCATCACTGTCTCAGCCAGCAGGGCCTCAGGTG
This sequence comes from Ochotona princeps, assembly GCF_030435755.1. Taxonomy (NCBI): domain Eukaryota; kingdom Metazoa; phylum Chordata; class Mammalia; order Lagomorpha; family Ochotonidae; genus Ochotona; species Ochotona princeps. The sequence goes on along the minus strand of NC_080848.1, from coordinate 39,857,512 downwards.
GGTCATCACACACACGCCCAACCACCTGAGGGATGCTTGCTGCCCGGGCCTTCTGCTCTGACACTGGCCCATCTCCAGCTTCTCTGGATGTTGGTGACTTGCCCTAACGACCTCTGACATCTGAACCTGTTATCTTAAGCACACCCTTGCCTCTGAGAGGTCTTGGGAGGCAGGCATTTCATTGTTTCGTCCTGTGTAACAGACATGAGTTACAGCATTAGCTTTGGAGAGTTCCAGAGATTTAGGTGAAAGCCTCAGAGTTGAAGGCTTGGTTTTAGAGCCTTAGATGCAAAGAATTCTCGGGCCTGGGGATTTAAACTTCCAGCAGCTGGGAGGCCGCTGGTGGGCTCCAGGATGGGGTGTCCTGCTCGGATCCAGACTCCAGCCACCATGTGCACATGGTGAGCTGTCCCTGGGTGGCCAGTGCGTCATCTGGCACCAGGCTCTGCCTGCTGGCCGCCCGGCCGGGGAGCTCTGGGGTATTGGTTGTCTGAATCGCTGCTTAGGTAGCTCCAGGTTGATCCCACTGTGCTTCTAGGATCTGAGTCAATCCTAAAGATTCCCAATGGCAGTAACTCTTCCTTTGAAGAATTTGTAACAATGCTGAGCGGTGAATACCAGTTCATGCAAAAGCTAAGGCTCGGTGCTTGTCCAGCAGGACATCCTTTCACCTGACGTGATGATGGATCAGGAGACTGGTCACATTAGCACTCGAGAACCATATGTGGGGGTAGATTCTGTGCGGGATGTGTGGGCCAGACCCTGTGGAAATTCTAGCCCCATTGGTAAACCCAAGAGTTTGGGTGGTTTTGGACTAAGTTAGGTGTGACCAAGGAGCCTGCCATCAATCACAGGTAAAGGAACCGACATCACTCTGGGCTGGTCAAGGCAGCAGCACCCAAATGTGCATCCTGAATAGGGTGTGGGGTGGGCCGGGCTGCAACATTCACCAGCTCATACAAGGCCAAATGGAAGGCCAGACTGCGCAGGGCACTGGCCTAAAACCCATTGGCATGTATGAGAACTGGGTCGGGGAGTGGATCAAGTGGAGGAACTTGGGAAACTTTCCTGGCGAGTCATAGTTCCCGGTGGTGAACATGTGGTCCAGACCTGGGGTCAGACAAGCTGGGCAAAGTAGCTCCAACAGTTGGCTAATGTGTAAATTGGCAATGGAACGGGATGTACTGGGCAGGACTGAGCAAACCTTAGCCTACAAGCGAAACTAGAAACCAGGATGGAGCACAGGTCATGCCAAGCTAGGCTCTTGCACCTACTGGTCTACGTGAGTCAAGGATGCTAAGCCACAGTGTCTAAGGCAGAGGCCAGGACAAGTGAGGGACTGAGCCAAGCTGAGTCAGAGCAACCACTGGCAGGCGCGTGATCTACGGCCAGGAACAGGCCCAGCTGGGGAGCTAAGGGGACACCCTAACTGGGTTGAGGTTCCCACCAAGGGGCGCATGTGCTGGAATGGGGGCTGCGTTCTAACCAGGAAACAGCTGTAGTCTCCTGTGGCACTAGTGTGGACTGGGATTGGATGCACCAGGCCAGGCCAGACTCCAACACCTTCTGGTGTTCTGGAGGACCAGGGTAGATATGGGATGGACTAGGCTAGGTGTCTGCCCCTACTGAGCCATGTGTGACCTGTATGTGGGTATGGACGAGCCATGGCTGGGCTGAAACATCCAACAACAAAAACCAGAATGGGTTGAAAGCCAGCCAAGAAAAGCCACTGTTCCTGCTAGGACAGGAAGTGAACTGAGTAGGGCTGGCTCATGGACCCCCTGGTATGCGCAAAATCTGGCATTGGGAAGGGTTCAGATGGAGGAGCCTGGGCAACTCCTCTGACAGGACACAGTCCCTGCAGGTAAGCGCAAGAAGCATGATAGCAAACAGCCCAGAATAGGCCATGGAAAGTTTCCCACTGGCACACATTTGGCATGGGTCAGGGGCAGACCAGGCTGAAACAGTTCATGTCATCCTTTAGCAAATCTGAACACCAGAACAGAGTGTGGGTTGAGCCATGTTCGATTGCAGCAAAAACCAGTGCACAATATAGAATGCCGGGTGAGGTTGCCTGTACTGGATGTGACCGCAGCACCCAACCAGCACATGTGAGAACCGGGAAGGGAGGAGGCAGAGCCGGCAGGGGGATTAAGGGGCTGGTCCCCTCACCGGACAGCTACTCCCACTGGAGAGCGTGGGCTGGGATGGGGACAGATCAGACTAAGCAGAGCTACAACACCTGAGCGCTGCATGCAGACTAGATCAGGGAAAAGCCAGGCTGGGCTGATTATTCCTGCTGCTGCAAGCATAAATTAGAGTGGGTGAAGGTTGTTTGGGCTTAGCCACAGCAACAGCTGGCAGAAGCTGGCATTGGGGGCTAATTCTGTCAAGTCAAAACACAGAACCACCTGAAGAGTACATAAACCGGGATTGAGAGAGACCCGGGAGGGAAATAGTGGGTTCCTCCCTCTTGGGTTACTACTCCCTCGGGAGGGCATGAAAACTAGGACGGGGGCTGGTGTGGCTAGACAGAGAAGCACTCAACAGCATCCGTGAGGGCTGGATAGTTGAGCTGGTTAGATGGAACTAAGCTTTAATACCCAGTGACAAGTACAAGAGCCAAATGGGATGTGGGACAGACTGGACTAGTCTGCTACACATACTGGCAAACCACGGTAGGAGGCGGGCCTCGTGGGGGTTATTGTGGGTCACTCCGACTAGGCTGCAGCTCCCACTGGTTTATGTGAAGGCCGAGTAAGTGTTGGGCAGAACCAGACTGGACTGCAACACCCATTGGTTCCAGTGGAAGTCGGGACTGAAAACAGAACCAACCCAGCAATTGCAACCACCAGCTGATTGGGGCGATGGACTGTGCCGGGCCCTGTGCTTGCTAGAACATACAAGAATCTGGTCTGGGAATACCTGAAAGTTTCTTTGGGGATCTCCCCAATCGAACTGCTGGACTCAGAACCCTAGCCAAGAAAAGACAGAAGAAAGAACAAGACAATCAACCACCTCAGCTATATGTTGGCAGCAAAATACTGGGCAAATGAAGACCCTATGATGGACTATATCAATCAGTGAATTCTTCAACGACCTCATCATGCTTGGAGTGGTGAAACTGGCAGCGATTCAGAACTGGTGTACTACCGGGACCACTTGAGCAAGTATCTCAGAGCATGTGGGTGGGAAACTGGGTGGGGCTTCTCCCTCAATATCCCCCTTTACGTCAGGTACAAGAAGGAAACAATATGGAAATAATAGTCCTACCCACTTCCCTGTAGCCCCTGAACCTTTTTACTGTAATTAACTATGTAAAGACTGCCAAAAATTAAAAAAATGTGCAAAAAAAAAAAAAAAAAAAAAAAAAAAAAGAAAGGTTTAAACCATTTGGTCTACGTAAAAGTTAGACCGGAGCATTTTAAGTTGTGGAAAGCAAACTCAATAGAGGTAACAGAAAACAAAGACTTTTCTCAGATGCATAAAACTTTGTTATCTAGGTCAGTTATGAATACACAGAAATCTTTTTTATTACTGATTCCTCTAATTTACATCACAAACAACCCTCAATTGCCTCTTAATTAAGAGGAAAACATTTTTAAAGAGAACACGCAAAATGTTAACTCATAGTTACTTTGAAGCAGTTTTGAATTTTGGAAACTTCTGAATCTATTTTGAATCCAGACAGGAAACGTATAAAACTCCCATTCTCCTAAATACACTTTACCAAAGTAGTTGTAATCCTGGAGTCTCATTGTGCTTAGAAGGTAGGACATTTGTGTGTAGTACCAAGAACGCCTTGTTAAGAGACAAGAATATCCTTGAGCATCACCGTGGACAGCTAAAGCTTTACTTAGGCAGTGCACCAAGATCCCACAGGGCTTTATACACTCGGGAACAGCAGCAAACAAGCTGCTGTATACTTCCTAGTGACACAGGAAGAACAGAGAAATCCAAAACTGGTAAGAGGGAGATTGGCTCTACAGGGGGTCAGGTCAGTGGTTAAAACAAAAAAAGCCATCATTTTGCTTCCTTTTTCGTCTCAGGTAAGTCAACCATTACACTCGAAGACTGCAGACTACAGCTTTTCTTCTTTCTTGGAGATACCAAGTCCCCTCATTCAGTTTGCTTCCTTTCCAAGCATTCCTGTTAATCAGTGTTTGAAGAGGGAGTGACGGGTAATGACAGTCATCTGCACACATTATTCACTTTTATTCTGCCCATAACCTTGGCTAACAAAGTTCACACACACAAGAGAGAGAGAGAGAAGGGAGAGGAAGGGGAGAAAGAGAGAGGGGAGAGAGGAAGCAGAGAGGAAGGAGAGGGGAAGGAGAGGGGAAGGGGGGAGGGAAGGAGGGAGGGAGGGAGGGAAGGAGGGGGGAGGGGGGGGAGAGGGGGAGAGGGGGAGGCGGGGCTCTTGTCTGCTGACCCATCATCGTCCCAGCCAGGAGGGCCTCAGGTGGGTCATTCCACACCTGGAGAGAGGAGATTTAGGGCCATGTGCTGCCCGCGGCTCTGGCCTTGCCAACTGGGGACCTTGTCAACCAGCATTATCTCTACAGTCTCCACTTTGACTCCTGGCACTAGCTCATCTCTGTCCTTCCCTGGCTGCTGCTGCTACTCTCTTTAATGACCTCGGATATCTCAACACCATCTGGGGCTCGCACCTGCAGTGCCAGCATCTCTTCTGGGCACTGGCTTGAGTCCATCCAGCTCCCTGCTTGTGGCCTGGGAAAGCAGTCGAGGACGGCCCCAAAGCCTTGGGACCCTCCACCCTTGTGGGCAACCTGGAAGAAGCTCCTGGCTCCTGATCGGCTCCAGATCGGCTCAGCTCCAGCCATTGTGGCCTTTCAGGGAGTAAACCAATAGATGAAGATCTCTGTTTCTCTTTTAACTCTGCCTCTCAAATAAGTAATTATTAAAAAACAAACCAAGCAAACAAAAAAAACCCACTTGCCTCTGAGGGCTTTGTTTTTTTTTTCCCTGACTGCTGCCTTGCACACAGACAGCCCTGGCAGTTTGTTCTCAAAACACTTTGTTTCTGCCTGCAGCAAGCTGCCTTCTCCACAGCATCCCTGCAGGTGGCATGGCAGGTGGAAGTGCGGTCTCCCACAGGCTGCCTGCCTGGTCGTGGTGGGGTTCCTCAGGGTAAGGGGTCCCCACCCTGCCCATGGCAGAGGCCAAGCAGCAGAGGAGCTGGAGCCACTTTGGCAGGTGGGCCCCTCCTTGATCATACTCACAGCTCTCGGACGGCTGCCAGGACAGACTTACTGTCCCTGCTTGTTCACTCTTACCTGGAGCTGAGGATCATGCCAGCTAAGTGGGTACAAGAACAAGCCAGCACTTAGAACAACGCCTGGCATCTTCTCCCCCTCTGTCTCCCCACGGCTGGACCAGGGCAGGGATGAGGGTGACTGCGTCTTAAGAGGTTAGGAACTTTTTAAGCACCAGGCCACGGGAGGTTCATTTCCCCTTCACTTAGCTCCCCAAAGGACAGCACCACTCAGCTGTAAGGTCCTGAGTCCTGAAGTTACGTGCTTCAGGGCCAGCTCTGCCACTGAGGACCTGCTGAGTCTCACTGCCTCATCTATAAAACAGTGGACAGAACAGTCCCATCTCACCTAGTGCCTGGAAGGGTAACCATGTAGCAGTGTTGTCACACACATTCCACACTGCCTGAGTTGCTAGGCAGCCCTTCTAAATGAAACTGCAGGCTGTGTAACCAGTCAACCAGAGTAAAAACAAAAAACATTTGGACAAAAGCCTGCATTTATTACACTGATCATGCACAAACTTCCTGTTGTTGTCACTACTTACTAAACAATGTAGAGCGTTTCTACTGCGTGGGGCTGTCCAGACAGGGTTGGACAGCCACAGGCAGCAGAGCCCAAGTCAGAGGCAAGTATAACGGGTCTTTACCAAGTTCACCGAAATTACCTCAGATGAAAACACTGTGTCATTTCCACAGTTTTCACACCAAAGTAAAATTGCCTTTTAGTTACATTTCTTCATGAACTTAAAGTTTTTTTAAAGTTTATTTTTATTTACTGAAAGGCAGACAGATAGGAACACAGAGAGAGGGAGAGATCTTTGATCTGCTGGTGTATTCCATACATGCCTGTACCAGAGTTGTGACAGGCAGAAGCCAGGAGCCTGGAACTCCATCTGGGTCTCCCACCGACTGGGGCCAGTACGTGCTGCCTTCCAGGGGGCACATTAGCAGAAAGTTGAGCCAGGACTTTCATCCAGGCACTCTAGGGTTATGAGGGTTGTGAAGGCCCAAGCAGTATATATATATTTTATATATATATATATATATATATATATATATAAGATTTACTTATTTATTTGAAAGATTAGGTAAGAGGCACATGCAGAGATATCTTCCACCCACTGAGTCACTCCCTGAAGAGCTCCAAAAGTCGGGGGGGGGGGGCAGGCCAGGAGTTGTGAGGTTCTGAGACAACCATCTCAGGTTTTATTTTTTCACCTTACATGTTCTAGCACCTGTCACACTCGGTCCGCTGCCCCATGTCTGCCAGTCAGCTATCCCCTCAACTTCCACTGTCTCATTAGGACAACAGTGAGAGCTCTGCATATGAGGAAATACAGAATTCCAAAAGGAGGTGTCAAAAATGGTGGAGATGGAAGATTCAAATCTAGAGCTGTATGGCCCAAGGTCCAGGTTCTTGTCCACAGATCTAAGACCTCTGGATTCCACTGAAAGCCAACAGTGACAACAGTCTCTGAAGGGCAATCCTCTCGCTAAGGGTCTCTGATGATCACTTCCAAAAGGCACAGGAGGAGGTGAGAAACGTGGTTGCAGTTGGTTGACTTCACAGGACACTCAGGAAAGGAAGCCACATGATGGAGTGGGGATCCTACGCAGTTTTGCCTTAGTTACCTTCTAGCTCCGTGACAGGGAAAGCCCGCTAGCCTCTCTGTGCCTCAGTTTCCCCCTCTGGTTCACTGGAGCTGCTGTATTTGCTGCTCTTCCCTAGGGGGATGCATTAGCAATGTAGAGACACACACACACACACACACACACACTCCAGCCTTGCTCCCAGGGAGTGTGACCCCCAGGGCTAGAGTGAAGCCCTAGAACCATTAAAGAGAAACACTGGGCCTCAGGGCCCCAAGGACCTTCCCTTTCCTGGAAACTGCCAACGTGTGACTGTAACTAACAGGTCCGGAAGGGCCGATCAGATGTCCTTGTCTGATGATCCTAAGTGTACAGTCTTTGTTCACAGCTCTTGGGAAACTGTTGTAGGAGTTGTATTTTTTTCCTACCTGAACTCTTGAGTCTGGAATTTTATTTACGACTTGATAGCAACCACACTAGTGATCAACACGGGCAGTGCTAAATAAAGCTCTTTGGTGAAGGAGTTCTAGAAACGTCTTGGGCAGTGGAATAATTGCTAGAACAATGCAAGCTTCAAAAGCGGTTAGCTGTGTTCTCTGGAGCAGCCAACCTGGCCAACGGCCCATTGGTTCCTTGTGACCCTGAGCCCTGTGGGAGAACTGTGCCTTGCTCCTTAGGCTCTAACGGGATGCCAGGTAGATGCCAGGGCCTGGCAGAACCAGTGACAATGAGGGGTGAGGGAGATACCTGTGTCCCCAGAACCTACACCTTCCTCAGCAAGCCCACAGGGCGAGGCAGAAAGCATTCCTTTTTTTTTTTTTTAAGATTTTTTTTTTTTTTTTAAGATTTTATTATTATTGGAAAGCCGATATACAGAGAGGAGGAGAGACAGAGAGCAAGATCTTCCATCCAATGTTTCACTCCCCAAGTGAGCCGCAACGGGCCGGTACGTGCCAATCCGAAGCTGGGAACCAGGAACCTCCTCCAGGTCTCCCACGCAGGTGCAGGGTCCCAAAGCCTTGGGCCGTCCTCGACTGCTTTCCCAGGCCACAAGCAGGGAGCTGGATGGGAAGTGGAGCTGCCGGGATAAGAACCGGCGCCCATATGGGATCCCGGGGCTTTCAAGGCGAGGACTTTAGCCGCTAGGCCACGCCGCCAGGCCCAGAAAGCATTCTTCACAAGTATTTATCCCAGGCTGCTGGGGACCCACAGGTCGACTTAAACAGTAGACTCTAGTGATACAGAAAAGGAAACTGGGATGCCAGGGCAGAAAACAATTCTTCATGGAACCATCTGGTTTTTTGCAAAACTCCCAGACCCCAAACCAAGGTCGGGCTCACTACCCTCAAAGCCATGTGACTGGGGGGAAGCAGACAGACACAGGTGGCCGGGACAGTGCCAGTTCCTTGGCAACCACCAGGCCAGGGCATACAGGCTCTCACCACCATTTCTCCCTTTACAAAGCCCAAGATCCAGGACTGAACTTACCACATTTCTCCACCAGCTTCAGGGAGAAAAGGACACACATCACCATCAGCCAATTCCTCATCGTGTTCTTTGACGTCGCAGAACTAGAAGGGAAACAAACATCATGTCCATGGACAGCTTGCATCAGCCACCCGGAGCCAGGCAGGTACAGCTCATAAAGGACCTGCATTCCCACCTCTGACCTCATGGGCCTTGCAACACCATCTCAGAGATGGGGACCCCCGGACTCATTGGACAGAAGGGGAAACGAGCAGCCACATGGATGGAGTAAAGTGTCGCCCCGGGGAAGTGAACGCAGTCTCCCCCCCTTCTTCAATTGCTTTCTGTAACCCTGTTAACAGAAAGAATGTTGTTTTATTGGCCCAGGAGCCTTCCTCTTCCCCAAACCAGTTCCTTTCTAGTCCTGGAGAAGTGAAACGGGCACTGAGAAACAGGTGCTCAGCAAGTTCCCCAGGGCCACAAAGGTTAAGGCACCCAGGAGGACAGACCCGCTGTGAGCGATAAGACAAACCGCCACAGGGGCAGGTGTCCTGCTAATGCAGACCCTGGGAAGCAGCGGAGGACGGCTCCCAAGGTGTGTGTGGGGGGGCCCAAATCGAGTCCCTGGCTCCTAGTGCTGGTCTGATCCAGCCTGGGTGGCATGGGAAATCGGGGAACAAATCAGCAGATGGAAGATCTGTGTGTCTTCTCCTTGACTTAAACAAGCAAAAAATTAAGATCTATTTATTTTTTATTGGAAAGGCAGATTTATAGAGAAGAAAAAACAGAGAGAAAGACCTTTCACCTGCTGGTTTACTCCCTAAGTGACCGCGATGGCCAGGGCTGAGCTGATCTGAAATCAGGAGACAGGAGTTTCTTCTGGGTCTCCCACACGGGTGCAGGGTCCCAACACATTGAGTCATCCTCTACTGCTTTCTCAGGTTACAAGCAGGGAGCTGGAAGGGAAGTGGAGCAGCCAGGACATGAACTGGTGCCCCAACAGGATGCTGGCATTTGCAGGCAGAGAATTAGCCAGTTGAGCCATTGCACCAGGTCCCCAAAAACCCACATTAAAAAACTGATGGTCACACACATTTAGCAGCTTGTGAGGGCAACAAGATAAACACATTGCCCCACAATGGGCTTTGTCTGACTGGCTCTTCCTCCTGCGTAAGTTGTAAAGCGCTTCAGGCCTCCCGCAGAGGTCACTTGTTTTATGAAGCCTCTTCCACTCCTGCAGCTCCCTTGGTCAGGTACTGAGCCAGGCCCTTCTGTTGCACAAGTGAGAGGCCAGAGAGGGAACAGATGGGCCGAGCATGTGTGTGCCCTAGGGACAAGAGCTCAGGCTCCCACCTGCTCTCCTCATTTATTAGCTATGTGACTTGAGGGTGTGACTGAAACTTCAATTTCCTGATGGGGACACAGGGACAGGGATATCTACTTAAAAGATTTGAAAGATTTGTTTGACAGGCAAAGTGAGAGACAGATGGAAAGAAAAAGGTTCCACAGGGTGGTTTACTCCCCACATGGCTGCAATATTCAGGTCTAGGCCAGGCTGAAGCCAAGAACCCAGGAATTCTCTCTGTCCTGGTCTCCTACGAAGGCCACAGCACCTGGGACCGTCTTCCACTGCCTTCCCTTGGACATCACCAGCAAACCAGTCCCGGAGCACAGCAGCCAGGACTGGAACCAGCACTATGCTACGCGATGCCGGCCTTGCAAGCAGCGGCTCAGCTGCTGGTGCCACAGTGCCACACAGCTGAAAGACATGAGCTATAAAGCAGGCATTTTCGGCTGGTGCCAGTTATAGTCCGGCTCTTGGGAGAAAGGGGAAAGTAATCTGTATAGGGCCCAGTGCAGTAGCCTCGCGGCTAAAGTCCTCGTGTCACCCACACCAGGATCCCATATGGGTGCCGGTTCTACTCCCGGTGGCCCCACTTCCCATCCAGCTCCCTGCCTGTGGCTTGGAAAAGCAGTCAAGGATGGCTCAAAGCCTTGGAACCCTCCACCTGTGTGGGAGACCCGGAGGAAGCTCCTGGATCCTGGCTTCGGATTGGTGCAGCTCTGGCTGTTGCCACCGCTTGGGGAGTGAGTCAACAGATGGAAGATCTTCCTCTTTGTCTCTCCTCCTCTCTGTATATCTGCCTTTCCAAAATAAAGAAATAAATCTTAAAAAAAAAAAAAGGAATCTCTATGATAGCGGTCTATCCCAGGACCACAGTGCATAAGCCGGAGTTTAATCAGCAGTACTACACTCCCAGAGAGGGACAAGCAGGCTGAGAAGCTACCACAGCCCTGTGAAGTGATCACTGCTGTCGCCTGGGGCATGCAGCTGTTGCATTCCTCGGTGTTACTGAGGAAAGCAGCGCCCAGGTGTCCTGTGTTACAGCACCCAGGTGTCCTGCTTTCCCACGCGGGCGGCCTGAGTCTCCTCCCAGGTGCTGGCGAGCCCAGCACGCGTCCACAGCAGCTCCTGGAGCGCTCCGACGGCGTCTGCAAACTCCCCACCTCAGAGCAGGGGGCAGCGGGACCGCAGGCGGGAAGGGGCTCCCACGCCCGGGAGGTACAACCACTCAGCCCACCCTGGTCACCACCCGGGCGTTTCGGCCGGAGAGCTGTCCCGCCTTGTAAAGCCGAGGCTGGAGATTTAGGATGGACGCCCGAGGGGCTGTGTCCGCGGAAGGCGGCCCCCACGGACACGCGAAGCCAGCACCCCAGGCCCGGGGAGGCTGTGCAGGCGGCGCCAGCTCTCACCTGAGGTGGCCCAGGCTCGGCGGGCATCCAGGAGCCTCGCGGGACGCAGGAACCTCGCGCCAGGTGTCGCCCTGGACTGCGCCGGCTTCTCGGGCCGGGCCGACTTTGTGTGAGGGCGGGACGGCGGTCACCTGACCCGCGCCACCTGATTCGTGGAGTACACGTCTCGGCGCGGTGCACCCTGGGAATTGTAGTTTCCACGAGGCGTATCCGGGCACAGGTTAGCAGGCTTGGGGGCTCAGGTATGAAGAACAGCCAGGCCAATTTGAGGGGCGTCCGGAGTCCACAACGGTTTTTGGAGAGCCTTCCACCACTGTGGTGAGCGAGTCTAGGCCTGCTTTCCACGGTCCTGGAACCTCGGCTCTACCGGGCCGAGCCTTCTAGTCCCGCCTTCTGCCAACTCTCCACCTATCATTGGAGAGCTTTGCGTGGGCGTTCTCCTTCATCGACCAATGGGAAGGCGATAAACAGCCATGTTGCGTGAGGTCCCGCCCCAACTCCGCCTTCTAGAATTGAAAGGTGTCCGAGCCGGGCTTCGCGCCCAGAAGCGAGCGGCGCGGCCTGCAGCAGCGATGGCCCTGCCGTTTGTCACTCTCGGTATCGACTTGGGCACCACCTCTGTGAAGGCCGCTTTGCTGGAGGCCGCGCCCGAGCACCCATCGGGGTTCGTGGTCCTGGCGAGCTGTGCCCGAGCTGCACGGGCGGAGGCGGCGGCCGAGAGCGCGGCGGCCGGGCCCCAGGTGAGGCAGCGTCCTGGGGCCGCGCCACCTCGGGAGCCTTCTGCACACCCCTTTCCTCCTGCCGCTCCTTTGCCTCCTGTCTGCCCGCCTGCGGCCCTGCTGTGCCAATGCTGATCCGTTAGGTCCCGTGCTGGCACCGATGCCCCCCTCACTCTCCGGGCCCCAAGGCACTGGGTCCCTGTGCTCTCTGCCCTCCACTCTGTATTCTGCCCTGTGCCCCCTGTCGCTCCACCCTGCTCCCCACACTCGCCCTGTGCCCTCAAGTCCAGGATTCAGATTGTTCTCCCGGACAAAGTCTGGGCTTCTCTCCGCAAGTCAGGTGCACAACCATACCTGTCGGGGTCCTTCTTGCATTTTGCACCAGTGGACTGAGAAACTTGGTTAGGCACCACCTGCCAGCCCCATAGGCTGAATGAGACACACCTAGAAGGGAAGGTAGTGAGACAAATTGGTTTAAAAGAAGCAAAATTTTTTTGAAGGACTCAGCTTGGTAATTATCCGATGCATTTAGTGGCTTGTGGACGCTGCACAATAGAAATGGAAAGCTCTGGACAGTAGGCTGTTGCAGCACGTGTGGGCTGATTCAGAAAGGATGTCAGTCCTCCGAGCTAGAGCGTGTCTCTAAGTTCTGTTAATGCAAAATAGAAACGAGTACCAAGGAGCTCCTAGACAGCCTCGTGACTCCTGGGGGCCTCAGCTTGTTCTTCTGGGGTCCCAGCAAGCTGACTTCTAAAGCCTCTTCCAGCCACAGTCCTTGATTTATTGAGCTATGCCCCACTTCTCCCTCTTCTCCCACGCCTAGATGCACTGGCCACAAGCTTGGGCAGGATTCAGAACCCATCCTGTTCAGTAGCATTGAGGTCTTGCCATGAGTGTGGTTGGGGCATCAGCATGTTTGACGATGTCTATTTCACTTCGTTGTGTGGTGGCAAAGATGGCTGAGCCCTTGGGGTGAGCTGCACAGCTGGGGCCATGGGCCAGCGGGCTCAGTCAGTGCCCTGCTTCCTCTGTTCCACGTGGCCCTCAGCTTGGCTCACAGGCATACCGCTTGTGTGTCACCTCTGTGCTCTGTGAGGGGCTCCCAGAGGCTGATGACCATCCTCGCTGATGCCTCCACAGCTGAGCAGTGCTTGGGGGCAGAGCATTGTGGATTTCACCCGGAGTGGGCTTTGTCATTCTTGGCTCCTTCTGGCTGACATTTTGGACTGCTGTGTCCTTTGTTGTGTGTGTAGAGGGAAGGGGAGGCTGTGTGTGGTCGGATGCCTAGCCCTGGATGTTGGGAGGCGCCTTCCTGTTCCCAGATGTGACATACATTGCCAAGTGTCCCCTAGGGGACCATGGCTGCCCATCTGAGGACCACCGGGCCGTGGCGGCACCAATGGCTATGTGTTTTCTCACATCCCCACTCTGTGCTCATCTCGAGAGCCCTGCATGTACCCAGGCCGGCCTTGGTGGCTGTGTGGATGAGTAGGGATTTTAGGTCCTTGTGGACAGAAAAACCTAAGGAATTTGAGAGAAGCGGTCTGACCCTTTCTGAGTTATTCTCTCGCCCTGGGTGTCAGCTGTAGAAAGGGCTGTGGGGCATTAGTGATGAGGGGTTCTAAGTGTTCTTTTCCTGTCTCAGGTGCTAGGATTTGAGCTGCATGGAGGAGGGTGAGTGATACCCTGAGGTGCAGAGGACTGGGGACAGAGCCTTTGCTGCTTCTTGGGCTCATTGTTTTTCCTAGAGCAGTTCCCGGGCACACCCCCTCCCCTCCAAACTGTTGAACACTGCCAGCTTATCTCCTGTCCGGCCTCCTGCCCTTCTGTGCTGTCTCCACCCACACAGGCCCCTGTAAACAGGGGCTGCTCTGTTCTGGGCTGAGGCCCCACCCAGAGGCCATGCTAGGGCTCTTTAAACTAGCATTGTCCTGGAGAAACGCAAACTGGAGATGTGAACCATTGGTGTACTGTTGGATTTCCTAGGAGTTAGAGGAAGTAAGGGGAAGCAGGGGAGATGAATTTCAGTTGCAGATTTTGTTGAACTTCATGTCCAGACATCATTGTTTCCACATGTAATCATTGATATAATGATTTAACATGATTTAATTTTATTTGAAAGGCAGAGAGAAAAGGACAGAGAGGAATATCTTCTGTTTGCTGGTTCACTCCCCAAATGGCCTCAACACTTGGAGCTGGGCTGGTCCAAAGCCAGGAGCTAGGAGCTTCTTCTGGGTCTCCCATGTGGATGCAGGTTGAAGCATTCTCTGCTGCCTTCCCAGGCACACCAGCAGGAAGCTGGATGGGAAGCAGAGCAGCCGGAACTCCCAGCTTGCACCCTTATGGCATGCCAGTGCCACAGTGTCAGTCTCAATAATTTTATTAAGGAGATACAGTACACTCTTATTTTTATATCAAATCTGAATCCTATGTGCATTTAAAGCTTAAAAACATTTGTTTATACTCGGTACATGTGGCCTGTTGTGTAGGCCTAAGCAAATGTGCAATTTCTGTGCTTCCTACTTCCCCTGCGGAGGTCATGCATAGCCGGGCACTCTCTCTTCTTCCATTGCTCCTTCAGTTGATCCCCTGTCTGCCACGTATCGAATCCTTGTGAGGGTCTGGGGCTGCCTCCTCCTGAGGATGCTCTGGGCTCTGTCTCTACTCCTCGCTTCATCCTTACCCCACCCTATCTTTCTACTTTGTGCTTCTTAATCCTTGCTTGTGTCCATCAATCCCAACTTGGAACCTGCAAAATTGAAAACAAACGAACAAACAAACAAACAAACTTGACTTGAGATCTTCGGACTTGCAAGTGGGTACTTATAGTGGAAACTGAACATTAGGAAAGACTAGGAGCTGCTGGACCCCTAGAATTGGAAGGATCCACAGAAAAAACCTCAATACCTGTTGGTTTACATCCCTGGGAATGGAGTGATCGTGGGTGGTTCTGGCCATTCTGGGAGCACATGTTCGCAGGGTGGAAGTGACCAAGGTTCACCCCCAGGCAGCAGCAGTTGGCTTCTTGCCTGAGTCCCGCCCCTTAACTGCCTCCTGATTCTCTTCTGCAGAGCTCTTTGTTGCTGGGTTCATTGTAACTTTTTTTTTTTACTCGTGAATAGCCAAACCAAGCCCCTGAGCAAGGCCAGTGGGAGGTTTGGTCTCTAGAGGGAGGGGAAGGCTGTACTGCCTGGTGAGAACCAAGGGGACCTGAGCACCTGTCTTTGTAAGACCCTCAGCTTCTCCAGTTCCCTCAAGAGGCGATATTTATTGAGAATCAGAGCGCATCTTCTCTGCTCCTTCTTCTCAACTTCCATGGGCTCCTTGTCATCGTTACTTGCGATTTTATTCTGTGCCTTCGGGAGATTTTGATGTGCCAGGAACAGTTTGCTGTGGATGAAATCAAAATGAGTATTTGGCTTCAGCCATTCAGAATCCCTGTTTTTACTCAACCCCTTAAATTTAGCTTATTCCATTAATAAGTCTGACATTTGAGCCATCATTTTTGGGAGCTTTTATGTAGTAATTTCATTTTGGGATGAGGTCCCAGGTCCTTACAGGCAATTAATAATTTAAAGAAAGACACAGCCACAGCGTGCAGATTTGTGTCAAACCATTACTTGCTTTTCAGGTTGAGCGTGTAACTCCTACCCATTTGAAAGGTTTTAGAAACAGGCTCAATATCACAGTCCCTCTAACCTGATCTTGCTGCTGTCCACCCCAAGAAAGGAGAGGGTCTTTCTGGGAGTTCTTTCTCAGCCTTAAGTCCACACCACAAAATGGGATGCAGTTGCCTTCCACCTGTGCCTGAGATGTCATGCTCCATCTCGGAAAAGCAGCAGCAGGGACTTAACCGCACCTGCACATAGCTTCCTCCCACAAGAGAATATCTGTCCCCTGGGCTCATTTAAATTCCAATCATTTTACAAACAAATATCTGCTTCTCGGACCAGTCACTCTTCCGATAGGCACTGAACATCTCTCAAAATTGTCCGTCTTTCTTGTTCCACGATAGAAAAAGGGGCAGCAAAGTTTCTTTTTCTTTTTAAAAGATTTGCTTATTGAAAGGCAGAAGGACCGAGAGAGACAGAGGGAGACAATGAGAGATCTCCCATCTGCTAGTTCACTTTTCCAGTGGCTCCAAAGGCTGGGGTTGGGCCAGGCTGGAGCCAGGAGCCCGGAACTCCATCCATTTCTACTATATGTGTGACAGGGGCTCAACTACTTGGGCTATCTTCTGCTGCTTTCCCAGGTGTATTGCATGAGCAGGGGCAGTTGTAACTGGAACCAGCACTCCCCTATGAGAGGGTGACGTTGCACGTGGCTTCACTCCCCTGCACTGCACCACCAGCCCCGTATGTAAGTTTCCAGAGGATGCTGAGCTGGTGGATGCACTTACTCGTGTGATTTCCCTGTGATATGGTTTCTCCCTTTGCTTGTTGGTAAATCAGCATGTTTCCTCCTATTTAAACTGATCCGCTGTCAGGTTCACTCTAGCAAACCTGGAAAATGGAGAAGAGAAAGAAAATTTCCCTGCTAGGTTCCGTGTATCCCAGGCCCAGCTCTGTGAGTTCCTTGCCTGCTACCATGTGGAACAGTGCTTTGCTCAGCTCAGACTCAGCCAGCGGAGGGCAGCACCTGGGCTGTTTGTTGCATCCCGTCTGACCTGGGCCCCACCACATTCCTACTGCAAGTACGCCATCTCATTCATCCCCAATGTTGCTCAGAAAGTTGTGGAAGACCCAGGTGGATTTATCTGGACGGCCAGTGACCGGGAAATCCCTTGAGGCCTGCCCTCTTGCCCCCCCCCACCGCCACCCCCCTGTTTTCATCTGTCCTTGCCCAATATGTCTTGCTGTTTCCAGGGGCGGGAGCAGGATGTGAGTAGAATTGTCCAAACCCTGAATGAGTGCCTGGCAGCCCTTCCCCGGGAACAGCTCCGGAGAGTCGGGGGCATCGGCGTGTCTGGACAGATGCATGGAGTCCTGTTTTGGAAAACAGGCCAAGGTAGGCTGGACTCAGGCTGAGCTCACACAGCCGATGGTCACTTGTGGAGTAATACTGCAAAGGCTCCTGGGGAGGGTGGGGTATGCTGCAGTGGGGATGAACTATTACACGTCGCCTCCAGTATTTTGTGTGTGTCTGTCTTGCACATCTGTCATGTGCAGCTACTAAGAGAACCCGTCAGACATCCTTGGCACATTGTCTGTGAACACTTGGAGGGGAGGGAATGAGCTGTCGAATTCTGCAGAGTGACCCTTGCCCAGCTATCTGTTTCTGTCAGCATCTCTGGGCGCACGTGCCAACAACCAGGTGTTGGCTGCAGGCTGTGGGAGGTGACGAGGACACGCTGGATTTGGATATGACTTTTGTTGTTCATATAATCATAGAGATGATTTCAGAGTGTACCCAGCTTATGGGCTCAGTTGCAAAGCATCCTTTAGTGGACTGTCCTTCGAAGGGCTGCCATGGTGCAGAGGTGGGGCACCTGTCCTCTCTGGCCCTTCCGAGGAGGACCAAGCCAGTGGACAGAGATGAGCAGAACATCCCATGCCAGGTCCCAGGGTTAGAGCCTCACTGTATGATCTCATTGAACTTGCCCAGGAGCCTTCTGAGGAAGGTGACAGCACTGTCACCACTGCCCAGATGAGAAGTGCTTGAGGTCCAGGTATTGGAAGAACATGCTCAGGATTGAGGCCCAAGTGGCAGCTCCAGGGCTGCGGGAGGGTATTGTGGTCCTGGGAAGGGAGCAGATATCCACAGAATGTCCAAGGAAGAGTGAGGCTGGCCTGGAGAGCTGTGAGCTCATGGTATGGCAGGTATTAGAAATCCTTATTTTTAACTTATATATGAAGACTGTGATAATTTGATCCTTATATACTAATGTGTTAAAATTGGAGTTAACATCTCTATTTTTCCAAACATTTATTATCTCTTTTTGGGCAAAAACACTCAAAATGTCTTTTTTTAAAGATTTATTTATTTTTATTGGAAAGCCAGATATACAGAGAGGAGGAGAGACAGAGAGGAAGATCTTCTGTCCGATGGTTCACTCCCAAGCGGCCGCAACAGCTGGAGCTGAGCCAATCCGAAGCCAGGAGCCAGGAGCTCTTCCAGGTCTCCCATGTGGGTGCAGCGTCCCAAGGCTTTGGGCCATCCTGGACTGCTTTCCCAGGCCACAAGCAGAGAGCTGGATGGGAAGCGGGGCTGCCGGGATTAGAATTGGAGACCATATGGGATCCCGGTGCGTTCAAGGTGAGGCCTTTAACCAGTATGTTATCATGCCAGGCCCTCAAAAGTCTTTTTTCTAGTTTAAAAAGTAAGTAATTTGTAATTTTTTTTTTTTTAAAGAGAGAGAGAGATGGATACAAAGAGAACTCCAACTTGCCAATTCACTTCCTACTACCTGGATGGCTCCTGGCTGGGACTGAACCTGGGAGCCAGGAACGCAGTCCAGGTCTCCCACATGGATGGCAGGGACCCAGGTATTTAACCCATTGCTCCTGTCTCCCAGGTGTGCATAGCAGGAGGCTGGAGTGAGGAGCTGAGCTGGGATTTGACCCTGGGCACTCTGACTTGGGGCATGGGTGTCCTAACTGATGTCTTAACTACCAGGCCCAGTGCCCATCCCATTTTTTCACTTATAAAAGAATTTATATGGATATGAATATCAGGAACATAGTATCATGAACATGTCTGTTATCTAGCTTCAGCAAAGTCAAGGTGCTTTAAGCCAAAGATGGATGGTTGCTTTGGAGCAAGGTAGTTGGGGTCATCAAGTCCATCCCTCTCAGCCTGGAGGGCCAGCGGTTTGCAGTCTCCTGGGCTAAGTGAAAAGTGTGTCTCTGGATGTATGTGTCCTTTGTTCCCTCCCTAGGATGGGGCTGGGTGGCTATGGAAGCTGACACAGACCACCCTCCCCCCCACCCCAGTCTTCTGTCTGCCAGGCTGTCAGGGCTCTAGAAGTTGGTAGTGAGAACAGAAGGCCGTGGGTATTGGAGCTGACTTCTCAGAGGGAGTTGTAAAAGCTTTTTAAGCTCCTTAATTCTGCATTAATGAGAATAAATGTCCTTTTAATACTAAAACCCTGCCCAGAGAAGACAGCAGAGAACCGGTGATTGTGGTGTGGTCACCCGCCCTCCTTTCCCCCCTTCTCCTGGGCTCTGTGGCAACCACACAAGCCCGCAGCTGCACCGGCGGAAGGGGCTGCTGAATATTTCATTGGAGCCAGCCCACAGGCCTGCGTGTTTTGTTCTCTGTTTCTGGGAAGAAGGAGAGTCGCTGTATGGGGATGATAATGTTGATGCCTGCTTAGTGGAGTCGAGTGAAGTCATGTTCTTAGAGATCAAGTTGTGCTGGGTTTAATGATAGCCTTGATTCAGTTTGGTTTCAGTACCCACAACGCATAAGGCCCTGCGCTTGCCCCCATGGGAGATACAGAAATGAGTGGAGCCTCTTCCACCTTCCCAGCCCAGCCGGTGCAGATGGGCCCCCATGCCCAGAGCAGACAGCTAAGTGCTTTTCTGAGAGCGCAGGCGAGTGAGGTAGAGAAGAGGCCAGGGAGTCATTGGTGTCTTCTGAGAGGTCTGTGGCCAGTTTCCAAACTCCATTTTCAGGCTCTGTAAAAGCGGCAAAGAGTTGGTGATCGTAAAACCGAGCTAAGAGGCAGGTGAGCCGCAGCGGAGAGCACTTGCCGGGGACTGTGGTAGGCAGAGGGTGCGTGATGGCAGTACGTATCATGAAGCAGTAACTTGGGCAGAAGGGCTCCCTGAAGCACGGGCAGAGGACCTTGACTGGCCGTTCCTCGCAGAGGAAATACGAGTGGTGACAGGCATGTGAAGATGTCCACATCATGAGTCATCAGGAGCGCGCAGACAAAAGCCACAGTGAGGAATTGTTTGCGGGCACTGAACTGCAAGAACTCCAAAGTTTGGGGATGTCAAACACTGGCGAAGGAGATAGCTACTTGGTTCATTTAAATGCCTCTGCTGGTTGTGTAAACTAGTGTGGCCATTTGCACAGAAGAATGAAATGGCTGTTGTGATTCAGCAGTTTCAGTATTTGGGATCTGTTTAAGATGTGTCTGGGCACGAGGAGGCACAACCGTGGCTGGTGCTGCATCCTCGCTCACAGTGAAAATGTGTGATTTCGAATTGCAGGGTGTGCATGAATGACTGCACAGTTCACGTTCTACAGTGAAATGCGAAAGAATATGGTTCATTCGTGACACACTGGAGAACTCCAGAACAACTTGCTGGATGATGAGATTAACTCTTAGAACAAGAAGTGCAGCACGATTGAAAAAAGAAAACAAACTAAAAAAAAAAAATCGCACTCAACTACACACCATACAATTCTGTGGCAGTGGTTGCATTTGTGCTGCATGCTAGCGTGGGAAACACGTCCTGCTGGGTGGTAGGGTGCTTGTGCAGACTCTGCCAAAGGCTGCTGGAAAAGTCTCGGGACGGTGGACAGGCTCCTCCTCTTCATCACTACCATCTCTTGAGTCCTCTTCATGTGCCGGCCACAGTTCAGAGCGCTTTACACGGTTAACTCACTCAGCAGATGGCTGTCATACACACAAGACACACAGCCCTAACCACAACCTTAACTCTGACCCTTCCTCTTGCTACTGCCCTGACAGTGAAGCCAGCCAAGGTAGGCAGAGCCACTGGGACTCGGGGGATGGAGAGCTATGTATTTCCCGCCTCTGGGCAGCCAGACACAGTTGCCACCAGTATGTACTGGACGGCGTACCTGCTGCCTCTTTCCTCCAGGATCGGATTCAGGAAAACACCTAGGGAAGGGGAGAAATCCTGGGTGGACTGGACTCTTTTGAGCTGGTATGTGTGGGTTGAGGATTTGGGTCTGGGACAGGAGGCAACTGACCTTGCTTGTGGGAGGATGAGTTGGGAGAGGGAACTGCTGGTTCCTTAACTTGCTGTGCCATTGTGACACACAGCATCTAACCCCACACCCATGGGAACTCAGGTGTCTAGGAATACAATCAAGGCAGAAGAAAAAATAAGTGTCTTCCTCAATCCCCAGGGCTAGTGACCTATACCCTCAGGACCCTTATAATAGCATGGCTGTGGGGGCCAGAGGAGTTAGTTTGCGTGATGGGTTAGCTGAGGATTCCCTTGGGGAGCTTCTCACTCAGGGGGGCTTCAGGAACCAAGGCCTGGCTCGTTTACACGGCCTGGCAGAATAGCCAATATTCCCCAAGGGAAGGAAGCCCAAGGTCCAGAATCCAACAACGTGGAGGAGCACAGCTGTTTCCGGAGAACACATCCAGGGTTTCTGAGGGAGGGTCTGTCAGAAATACAACTCAGAGACTTTAAGGTTAGTTTGGAGGAGGGTGTCGTGATGCAATAGCGGAAGCTGCCACCTGGGACATCCTATCCCGCAATGGAGTGCAGGTTCAGGTCCTGGCTCCTTGGTTTCCTAGCCAGCTTCCTTCTAATGCACCTGGGTGGTAGCAGTTGATGGCCCAAGAGCTTGGGTTCCTGCTGTTCCATGGGAGACCTGGATAGAGTTCCTGGCGCTTGGCTTCAGCTTGGCCCAACCCTGACTATTGTGGCTATTTGGGAAGTGAACCACCAGTTGAAAGAGTTCTCTGTCTGTCTGTCTGTCTCCCTCCCTCCCTCCCTCCCTTTCAAATAAATACAATTTAAAAATTGGCCTGGGCCCAGTGCAGTAGCCTAGTGGCTAAAGTCCCCATCTTGCATATGCGCAGATCCCATCTGGGTGCCAGTTCTAATCCAAGTGGCCGTAATTCCCCTGCTTGTGGCCTGGGAAAGCGGTTGAGGACGGCCCAGAGCCTTGGGACCCTGCACCCACATGGGAGACCTGGAAGAGACTCCTGGCTCCTGGCTTTGGCTCAGCTCGGCTCATGCCGTTGTGGCCACCTAGGAAGTGAATCAGCAGATGAAAGATCTTCTCTTTCCTCCTCTCTGTATATCTGCCTTTCCAATAAAATAAACACATAAAAATCTTAAAAAATTGGCCAGATATACTAAATGATATGAAAGAATGATAACATCAATGAGGACATAACAAAAGAAAAGCATGGAAAGAACGGAAGCAGAAATATTTGGTATAAAAATTACCCAATGTTCATGGTAATCTAAATATCAATGGCATCTAAATATCATGGCATCTAAATATCAATGAGCTGAGACCAAAGGAAAAGGGAATATACATTGTTAGTTACCCTGAATCAAGCCCGGAGAATGTGAGCATGATGACAGGCCGAGGAATAGAGGGAGGGTAGGGAGCCTGGGATTATGCCTAGGGTGGGAGGAAACAATATCAATTTATAGCAGGAGTGGTAAGATGAATGATGGCAAGTGAACCGCCCCGGATGTCCTCATGTGATGGGACCAGGCACTAGCCCAGGTCCTCTAATCCCAGAGCCCAGTGTGAGCCGAGCCTCGTCCTAGGGTTGTGACTATGCCCTATACTCCCCAGCAGGAGGGATTCAGGGGCATGCTGGTGGCCTGTCGCGTACTCTCTCCCCGTGTTTAGAATGTCATCTCCTTCATTCCAGGCTGTGAGTGGACCGGAGACGCAGCATCAGTGTTTGAGCCCCGAGCCGTGAGTCACCTGGTCACCTGGCAGGATGGCCGGTGCAGCAGCAGCTTCCTGGCCTCGCTGCCCCAACCCGAGTCCCATCTCAGTGTAGCCACGGGCTTCGGCTGTGCTACCATCTTCTGGCTTTTGAAAAATAGGTATGGGCAGCTGCTCCTGGGATGGCCTGCCAGGTTTCTAGGGAAATAAAAGTAGAGTGCAGGACTGCAGTCCAGCTGATCAGCATCTCTCCAATTGCTGCATTGCGTCTCAGTGAGAGTGGCCTGGCCCGGGGTGTGGTCTCAACACCTAGATGTGGTCCACTCACTGAGGGTTCTCCATTGGGTGTTCAGTCTAACCCAGAGAACAGAAGAAGGGAACAGGAAGAGTAGGTGACTTGCCAAGGGTCAATGCTGAAGATGCAGTGGGGTCAGAGTTGTGGGGTATATCAGGCATGGTGCTTCCTCCTGGGAGACCCCTGCCCTAGGCACGACTTAGATTAGCTTGCTTTGGAGTGAGTGCAAGATTTTTATTCCCTGGGGGCGGTGGTGAGGCGCAGATGCATGGAGCACAGCCGGGGATGGTGGTGGCAGTGGCTGTCACCGAGCTGTGCGGTGCTCATCCCCCTGCCGACAGCTAGGTGCAGTACATCCTTTTGAGTCCACGCAAAACCACATTAAATTGTTTTTGGTATGAAAACCAGCCCTGAGCTCCTGAAGTCCTACGATGCAGCTGGTACCATCCAAGACTATGTCGTTGCCATGTTGTGTGGCTTGCCGAGACCCGTGATGTCTGACCAGAATGCTGCTAGCTGGGGCTATTTCAACACCCGCAGCCAGAGCTGGAACACAGAGATGTGAGTATAACCTGCAGGCCAGCTCCAAGCTGAGGGGGCTCTAGGCTGAGGGGGGTTCCAGGCTGATTGGGCTCCAGAACCAGGCTTCAGAGGGGGAGTTCCTATTTGGGAGTGGTGGAGGCCAGGAATCGGGGCTCCATGCCCCAACCTGGCACATATGGGTCCAGCATAAATGAAGCTCTGGGGCGGGTGCTCTGCTTCCCCTGCCACACTCATCTGTTTTTTCACAGCTGCTGAGATCAGGGTGGGTTCCCCAGGGTGGGCACAGCGTGGGACCCCAGTGTTCTCTGAGACCCCTGGCACACCCATCCTGTAGATGTCTAAGAACAACTCTTCCAATTTATGTGCTTTGCTTACTTTATTATTTTAAAAAGATATTATTTGTTTATTTGAAAGTCAGAGTTACAGAGAGAAGAGAAATATTCCACCTATTGATTCACTGCCCAAATGGCTGTAACAGCCAGGGCTGGGTCAGGCTGAATCTGGGACCCAGGAGCTTCTTTGGGGTCTTTCATGTTGGGTGCAGGAGCCCAAGCACTTGGGCCATCCTCTGCTGCTTTCCTAGGTGAATTAACAAGGAGCTGGGTCAGAAATGGAGCAACTAGGTCTTGAACTGGTACCCCTATGGGATGCCAGCATCTCAGGTGATGGTTTTATCTGCTATGCACAATGTTGGACCCTGTTTTAATCTTTAAAACTTTGTTTATTTTGAAAGTCAGAGAGACAAAGACAGAGATCCTCCATCCTCTGGTTCATTCCCCAGATGCCTATAATAGCCAGGACAGGGCCAAGTTAAAGCCAGGAGCTGGGAAGCTAATCTAAGTGTCCAAAGTGAATGGCAAAGACTCCACTTGAGTTGTTATCACCTGCTGCTTCCCAGGGTGTGCACCAGCAGGAAGCTAGATCAGAAGCAGAGATGCTGAGACTTAAACTATGCCCTTGGTAAATGGGGTGCAGGTAACCCAAGCTGCATCCTAACCACAGTGTCAAATATCCATCCTTAATATGTTTTAGGATAAAATTAAGAACTGGAGGTAGTAGCCTTGAAAATAACTTTTCAGATCTTTTTATGGGTCCAGCATTGTGGCACAATGGGTTTAGCCAGCACCTGCTGTATGGTATCCTGGATGAGCACTGATTTATTGCTTTCCCTGCTCATGTACGCGCGGAACCAGTGGAAGATGGTCCCAACTATGTGGAGGAGATGTGGATGGAGCTCTTGGCTCCTGGCTTCAGCCTGGTCTAGCCCCAACTATCACAGACATTTGGGGAGTGAAACAGAGAATGGAACAATGTCTCTCTCTCTTTGTAACACTGCCTTTCAAAATAAATAAATATACTTTAGGAAAAAAAAAAAGATCTTTTTAAACAATTGTTTGCCTTTTCAGGTGCAGAAGTCCAGTGCCCTGTAGTTTTACTTCCTTCAGGGCCCAAATTCTGAGCTCTGAAATAAAGCAAAAAGCACCTGATAGTGCAGGTAAAAGACTCTCCAGCATGTTTTATAAAACAGCCCCCTAGTCACTAACCCTGCGTGATGTGTGCATTGGATGGTCAGGAGACTGGCGGGTTTGCCTTTGGTTGGGACTGTGCTAACAGACCGTGACTTCATATTGAACTTGCCTGCCCCGCCTCCCTTTGCAGTGTTGGGTTCCGGGCTGGCACAGGAAGTGGGACCATGGTGACTTCCCGCTATTCTGACCTTCCCCAGTGCCCTCCTGACAGTTGATTGTTTCCTTCCCTGGATGGTGAATTCTAAGCTCATGGCTTTCTCGGGGCCAGAGGCTCTCTATGGTGACCTTGGGTTCCAGCCTGCCTTCTCCCCTGTGTGATCTTTAGCACTTTCCCGCTGCCGAGTTTCCTGGAAGTGACGCACAGCTAAGGGCCAAGTGCGATGAGGTCAACATGAGTGTCCACTTTTGTCTTGCAGACTGAAGGCCTCGGATTTTCCCGTCCACTTGCTCCCGGACATTGCTGAGCCTGGCGGTGTGGCAGGAAGAACTTCCCACGTTTGGTGTGAAATCCCGAAGGGCACACCGGTGGGTGTGGCCCTGGGTGATCTGCAGGCCTCTGTCTATTCCTGCATGGCCCAAAGGACAGATGCGGGTAGGTCTTTTGTTCCTGGCTTACACCTGTGCCTTCTAAGAGCCAGCTCTGTGCCAGCATCGCTCTGGAGCTCATCGTTCTGTGAAAGGAAAAGATCCCTCACCCTTGCACGTGGGAGCTCCCAGCCCAGCAGGTCATGCCCTGTCCCCACCATGGTCCATCTGTTCTTGTCCCTCTATGGCAGGGGTGGGGAACATCTGGCCCACTGGCCATGTAAAACCTCTGAGATTATTTGGTCTGGCCCTGCCACAGCAACCACAGGTATGACTCAAAATTCGATAAATAGGTAAATTGTTTTAAAAAATTATTTTATTTATTTGAAAGATAAAGAGGGGGCAGGAGAGAGGGAGAGGGAGCAGGAGAGAGAGAGAGAGAGAGAGAGAGAGAGAGAGAGAGAGAGAGAAATATTCAATCCATTGATTCATCCTCCAAATGGCCGCAATGGTCAGGCCTAGGCCAGACTGAAGAAGCCTGGAGCCAAGAGCTTCAACCAGGTCTCCCGTGGGTGCTGGGGCCAAAGTCCTTGGTCTGTCCTCCGCTATTTTCCCAGATTCACTAGCAGGGAACTGGATAGGAAGTGGAGCACCCAGGACATGCAAACTGGTACCCATGTGGGAGGTTAGCAGCTTTATCTGCTATGCCACAATGCCAGCCCTAACAGGCAGGCACTTTTTTAAGTTGTTTATTCTGTGTAGCTCATGAAGGACATTATAAATGTCCAAATGACCCTTGGTAGAAGAAAAGGTCCCTCCGCCTGCTCTATGGTCAGGCAGAGGAGACAGCTCTCAGCATCTGGCTGCTGTGTGGCTGACTGAGAGGCCAGATGTGAGCTGGGTGACTGTGCCCATCAGAGTCATGCTGGATCCGAGTGGAATTTCTTCTGTATGAGGTAAAAGAAACACAGCACAGTGGAGGCAGCAGCCCAGGACACAGTTCAGCAAACTTCTGTTGCAAAGGGCTGGCGGTCAGTGTCCCCAAGTGTGTGGGCTGTGCTCACCCCTACTCTTGGGCTTGACGGCCACCACAGACCACCTGTAAGGAATTGGCATAACCATGTTCTGATCTAATGGTATTCATGGCCACTGAGGTGTCAGGGACTTCGGATTTCTTTGTGTCATGAGCTGTTGTGTCCTGACGGCCATTTGGAAATGTAACAGGGGGACTAGCGGGACTGTAACATGGTGTGGCTCCTTTAGCAGGGGTCTGGTGGTTCTGCAGGTGTTAGATGTAGAGTTAACACCAGTGCCCCACACTCCTGCTCCTGCAAATCCATCAGGAGAACTGAAAGCCGAGATCCACACAAGGGCTTCCACACAGGTGTCTGCAGCAGGACTGTTCATGGTAGATGAAAAGTGAAGCAACCCAAGTGTCCATCAACCAATGAGTGGATTGAAATTGTGCTAGCTGTATGCAGCTAAAAAGAAATGAAGTGCTGAACAGTACCACAAAATGTAAGGGAATGAGGCCAGCATTGCTGCACAGTACGATAAGCCATCATCTGCTGTGCTGCTATCTCCTATGAGATCTGGCTCAGGTGTTGGCTGCTCCACTTCTGATCCATCTCCCTGCTAGTGCACCTGGGAAAGCAGCAGAAGATAGTCCAAGGGCCACGCATGTGGGAAACCTGAATGGAGGGCCAGGCTCCTGGCTGTTGGTAGAAGCCTCAGTTCCTTGCCGTGTGGGCCCATCCACAGGGATTATGACATGGCAGATGCCTGCTTTCCCCCAGAGCCAGTGAGCTGAGCAAGGGAACAGCCACTGCGGGAGATGCGGCGCCTCCTCGACCTGGTCCCTGAAATCACACACTTGTGGCCGCTCTGCCCTGTCTCGTTCACTGGAAGAGAGGATTCAGGCTCCGCCCCTTGAAAGGAGGCATGTTGGTTAACTGGTGACAGCATGTTTAGACTGAGCAGCCTCTCTCACTGCCCCATGGTGTCCACGACCTCTGCGTTAACCTGACAGACCTTCATGCCACGTTTTCTGTACCCCAGTTCTCAACATCAGCACCTCAGTTCAGCTGGCAGCCCCCATGCCTCCAGGGTTCCAGCCAGCGCAGACTCCTGATCCTGCCGCTCCGGTCGCATACTTCCCATACTTCGACAGCACCTACCTAGGGGTGGCAGCATCCCTCAACGGAGGCAACGTGCTGGCCATGTTTGTGCACATGCTGCAGCAGTGGACAGCGGATCTAGGTAAAGTGTGGTAGCCCAGCCCAGTGCTGTCAGGATGTCTGGGGATGGGGCCCACAGTGTGTTACAGCCGCCCTGGTGATTCCAGTGTGTGTACTTGTCAGGAGACCCCCGGGTTGATAGCTTTCTTCTCCGGGCCAGGTTGGTTTCCCCTGCGTTAACAGCAGGTTGGTAATTCTAAGGTGATTCAAAAGTGACTCTAAGGTGAAAGTGTACTGAAAAGAAAGGCCTCCTTGGTTTGATTTGGTTCCTTGGAATGCAGAGCTAACATCGCATGGATCAAGAAAAGCTACAGGGACTCTGACATGACATCAATAAGCTGCTGAATCATCAACCGCTTGTGTCCCCCTTGGGGCTCAGGAGCCCTATGTGTATCGTGAGGGTGGTCTGGACTATGATCAGCTTAGGATCCTGGGATTTCCAGTGTGGTTCATGACCAGGGACAGTTGAGGTGATATGTATTCATCAGTGCTTGGGTTTGGTCCCCTTGGGAGCATGGTTCCTACAGCTGTACGCTGGTGAAGAGGCTGGGTGAGAGCCAGGGCTCCCAGCGACACTTGGGAAGATGTCTTCCTGAAGTCTTCAGGGCAGTCTAGCTATCCAGACCATGTGAATCCCTAAGCCTGGAAGCCTTCTGTCACAGTGTGTGCCCCGAGGGAACTCAGCATAGTTAGCCTGAAGAGAGTGGCCACGTGAGCTCGTGCTGATCTTCTCTGTTTCTGGCAGGCTTGGAAGTCCAAGAATCCACCGTGTATTCACGCATGATCCAGGCAGCTGCACAGCAGAGAGAGACCTGCTTAACCATCACCCCAATGGTGTTGGGAGAGAGGCACCTACCAGACCAGCTGGCCTCCGTGACCAAAATCTCCTCCTCCAACCTCTCCCTGGGACATGTGACCCGGGCCCTGTGCCGAGGCATTGTTCAGAACCTGCACTCCATGCTCCCCTTTGAGCAGCTCAAAGAGTGGGGCGTGCAGCGGGTGATGGGCAGTGGGAGTGCGCTGTCCAAGAACGAGGTGCTGAAGCAGGAGGTGCAGAGGGCTTTCCCGTTGCCTGTGTCCTTCGGGCAGGACGTGGATGCAGCTCTTGGGGCAGCTCTGGTCCTGCTCCGGAGACACCTCAATCAGAAGGAGCCCTAGGCAGCGAGTTCCGGGCCTGAGGGGCTTCTGTGAAACTTTACCTACTTGGCATTCCTGACACTAATTTTGGGTTGTGTTTTTCCCAGACAGGTCTGTGGGGGAAACTTTGAAGGCTCATGAGGGTCCTTTATCAAGCTCATGGAAAATTGAATTAAAACATTGATTGATTCTGGACAAAAGATTTTGAAACTGTGCATATTTTTTTCCCTCAAAATGTATTTTCCAGGAACTTCTTAAAGACTCCATGTGCATGTGTACATGGGACACCATCTTGACCAAGATCTTACCTTCTGGATATCCTCTCGTTATACAGCCAGGGGGGGTCACCAACCAGATCCCAGAGCAGTGCTTTCCTAGAGAGACTCCCTTGGAAGTTAGCTGCAGATATCACTGTAGCAAAAGGAAGAGAGAGAAAACAAGAGCCGAGGCTCCTGGTTGGTAAACTTGTCTGTGATTCACCTGTAAACAGAGAAAAAAAAAAACAAACACAACAACTGTGGACTTCAGACGTCAGAAAGGCTGGTGGCTGTGGCTCCAGGCAAGTAGAGGACCTGCCCTGCGTTGAGCTTTTGGGTATTGATTGTACAGACATGCAGCTCAGGCTTGGGTGCATGCTCCTTTTTTTTTTTTTTAAAGATTTATTCATTTTATTACAGCCAGATATACACAGAGGAGGAGAGACAGAGAGGAAGATCTTCCCTCCGATGATTCACTCCACAAGTGAGCCGCAACGGGCCGATGCGCGCCGATCCGATGCCGGGAACCTGGAACCTCTTCCAGGTCTCCCACGCGGGTGCAGTGTCCCAAAGCCTTGGGCCGTCCTCAACTGCTTTCCCAGACCACAAGCAGGGAGCTGGATGGGAAGTGGAGCTGCCGGGATTAGAACCGGCGCCCATATGGGATCCCGGGGCTTTCAAGGCGAGGACTTTAGCCGCTAGACCACGCTGCCGGGCCCTGGTGCATGCTCCTTTAGGAAGTCCTTCCCTCCTGCATTGTGCGTTGTGACTGGGAACCCTGTGGCTGCAACTGGAAAGCTGGGGCTGGCGTGATTGTCATGGGGAAGCTGGCTGGCTGAGGCTGTGGAAACCAGGGTGGTCCTCTTGCCAGGTGCACTCCTACCAAAACCCTGTCCCACCCTACCCCCCCCCCCCCCCAGGGAAGCCTGGAGTCTGCCCTAGGTCCTCACCACACAGCTCACCCTGTGGCTCACGGGAACCACAGGAAGCAGCAGGTGGGGATGGGTGGGTGTGGCCAGCTCTGTTTCAGCACAGTTCCGGAGAGTCTGCAGGTCCCCTTTTCAGGGTGTGTCTGCTTTTGCCCGCATAGCCCTCCCCCTCCAAACCTTCATGGGAAGGGATGCGGCCAGGCACAGAGTTCTTCTGTGGGGTTAGCCCCCACTGAATGATGCCCCACTTCTTTTATTTGGCACAGGCCTGTCTGGCCTGCTGTGTGTTTCTGACTCAGCAGAAACATCCCATTGGAATGGGCATCCCTGTAGGGATCTCAGACCAGCTTACTACTCATGGGGTTGGTAGGAAAACTATAGATGGCTTCCAGGAGAGTCCCCCATTGCTGCACCTGCTCCCAGACACCCAAAGGATCCCAGGCTTGGGCAGTTCTGAATCTGAGCACCTTGGGCAGCTGTGAGTTCGAGAAGCAGTCATCTTATCTCTTTGTAAATGTCATTTGACAGATTGTGTAACTATCTGAGGCCCTGAGGTTGATTTGCCTGACTGAACTGATTGAATTTGATATCTCAAATAAAGCTCATTCTT
This sequence comes from Ochotona princeps, assembly GCF_030435755.1. Lineage (NCBI taxonomy): Eukaryota > Metazoa > Chordata > Mammalia > Lagomorpha > Ochotonidae > Ochotona > Ochotona princeps. The sequence goes on along the minus strand of NC_080848.1, from coordinate 39,827,076 downwards.
CCAGAGTCCTGTCCCTTTAAGAAAACACCTGTTGGGGGAAGAATGTTAAGTTATGCACAGCTACAGAACTGACTCTGGGGGATTCTTTATTTCCTTCTATCAGGACAGACATGTGCGGGTCATCCAGAAACATCACTTTGCTCCCAGCCAGAATGAGTCAAGTTGCCATTGTGATGGAGCTCTGAGGAAGGTCTTATGCAGGAGACAGAAAGGCTGAGGGGCAAGAACCCATTTGACTGGGAGGAACTGGGCCTGCTGACCTCAGGGAGGCAGCTGGCAGGCTCAGGGTGCTGTGGGTAGCCTGGTGAAGTACCAGATCGGTAGCTGCAAGGACGTGTTACCAGCCCTGGCAGCCCAGCCCTGTGTCTGCTGTGGCACTGGGACTCTCCGTTCCCTTTCTAAACCATGTGCCTGCTCTACCCCTAAGCGCTCAGCCTTGAGCCTGGTGGAGTTCATGCTTGCACACGGCCTGAGACCTGTGTGGGATGTGAGTGAGGTGGAGCGTGGCTGTCAGGGTCTCCTGCAGTCACAAACCCCTCGCTGCTATTGTGCTCCTGATAGGCATGCTAAGCCTTTGAGACCAGCCTGCTCCTCAAGAGGTTGCTGTGTGACATCTAAACTCGATTTTGAGCTCACTTGATCTTTAGAATGTGGATATTACGATTCCCATCTCCTAGATGAAGAAACTGATATGCACAAAAGTTAAGTCACTCGGGCCTGGCAAGTGGGCCTAGTGGCTAAAGTCCTTGCCTTGCACATGCTGGGATCTCGTATGGGTACTGGTTCTAATCCCAGTGGCCCACTTCCCATTCAGCTTCCTGCTTGTGGCCTGGGAAAGCAGTCGAGAATGGCCCTAGGCCTTGGGACCCTGCACCTGCGTGGGAGACCTGGAAGAGATTCCTGGCTTCTGGCCCTGGCTCGGTGCAGTTCTGGTTGTTGTAGCAGCTTGGGGAGTGAATTAACGGACAGATCTTCCTCTTTGCCTCTCCTCCTCTTTGTATATCTGATTTTCCAATAAAAATAAATAAATCTTTAAAGAAAGAGTTAAGTGACTTACCTGAACTCACAGTGCCAGCACAGGGGTCAAGGCTAGGTGGATATGATTGCATGAAGGTAAAGGCCATGTCCAGGATGTGACACAGGATGGTCTGGTGGGACTAGGCCAGAGGGTGAACACAGGGATGTCGGAAGCGTCATTGGCAATGTTGGTTGGACTGGGAGAGTTCGTGGGAGTCAGGCTGAATGGCTGGGCTTTCCTCCTGGAGACGGTGGAGTCTGAGGACTGGGCTGCCTGGGCTTTAGGTGTGTCATTAGCAGTGTGCAGGATGCTCCAGAGGCAGGAGCCCAGTGGAGATGGTCACAGAACAGCGTGGACAGAGGTGGGAGTTAGAGCGGCAGAGTGAGGCATGAGCTCCAGCCCACCCAGCTTGCACCTCTCTCTCTCTGTCATGCCTCCCTTACCTTTGGCTTCAACTGCGTCCCATGTCCATGTGACTTCTCACTTTCTCAGTTTTTCTTTTCTTCACAAGTAGACAGAATGCTGCTTGAAGGGAGGGTCCCTGGTAGGGATTCTCTGCCCTGCCCATCTGTGCTTCAGCTTAGGCTGTTGCCCAGGGTTGGAGTGGCCTTCTGGCAGGGCAGAATACTGCATCTTTTTTTTTTTTTTCAAGTTGTATTTATTTGTATTGGAAAGGCAGGTCTATAGTGAGAAGGAGAGGCAGAGAAAACATTCTAATGTCTCCTGGTTCACTCGCCAAATAGTTACAACACTGGAGCTGAGTTGAACCAAAGTCAGTAGTCAGGAGCTTCTTTTGGGTCTCCCATGTGAGTGCAGGGTCCCAAGGCTTTGGGCTGTCCTCTAGTTTTTGCCCAGGCTACAAGCAGGGAGCTGGATGGGAGATGAAGCAACCAGGCTACAAATCAGAGCCCATATGGAATGCTGGCACTTGCAGCCAGATTAGCCATTGCACTGGCTCCAGAATCCTACATCTTTGTCCCAGGCCAAGTCCTCAACAGAGAGACAGTCTGATTGTAGGGAAGCTTACTTGCATGACTCATAAACATTAAGCAAATCTCATTTTCTTCTTCTTTTTTAAAATCTTCATTAAAAAACAATTAGTGACAACCTCAAGCTAATGGCCTCAGATACAGCTCAGCAGTCAGCAGGTGTGGCTCTGAGAACAACGATCTCTCTTGCCTGCTGGAGTACAGCAGGCTCCAGGGCCCATCGACTCCCAGCGTCTTGCTTAATCCCCAGAAAAGCTCCCGACACCCAGCGTCTTGCTTAATCCCCAGAAAAGCTCCCGGGAGCAGCCAGGGCAGGTGCCCTTGCCTGTTCTGTGGCTGCAGGAGCAGCCTGAGAGGCTCAGCTGAAAGCTTGAGTTCATGCGGTTGGCGTCTGCCACAGCTGTGCCTCTGCAATCCCATGTCCACTGTCTGCCTACTCCTGGGCCCTCCCAGCTGCCCTCCTCCTGCTCATCCCAGTCCTTGACCTGGGACACAGCCCCACAGAGCAGGGACTGGGTGCATCTCTGCTGGCTCCCTCTGCAGTTTGCATTGCCAGCTCCATCTACTTCTGGAGAATACTAGAATCCTCATAGACTCCCCTGCCTTCCCTGGGGTGGGAGGTGGTCTTTCATACGAATGTGGGTACCTGGTGACAGTAATGCATCTGCCCAATGCAGAAAGGAAGGTGGCTTTATTTCAGGTTTGCTGTTTGCCAGTTGGGTTCAGGACTCCAGAAACTACTTGAAATGTGAAAACAGGAAGCCAGCACTCTGACATAGCCAGTAAAACCTCTGCCTATGGTGCCGGCATCCCATGTGGGTGCTGGTTCGTGTCCCAGAAGCTCCTTGCTATGGCCTAGAAAAAAAAAAAGAAAGAAAGAAAGAAAGATGGCCCAAGTACTTGGGGTCCTTCCATCCACGAGAGAGACCCAGAGAAAGCTCCTGGTTGCAGTCTGGCTCAGCCCCTGATCATTGTGGCCACTGATGGAAGATCCTTCTCTCTGTCTCTCCTTTGGCTTTGAAATAAACAAATCTTTTCTCTTTTCTCTTTTCTTTTCTTTCCTTTTCTTTTCTTTTCTTTTCTTTTCTTTTCTTTTCTTTTCTTTTCTTTTCTTTTCTTTCCTTTCCTTTCCTTTTCTTTTCTTTTCTTTTCTTTTCCTTTCCTTTCCTTTCCTTTCTTTTCTTTTCTTTTCTTTTCTTTTCTTTTCTTTTCTTTTCTTTTCTTTTCTTTTCTTTTCTCTTCTTTTCTTTTCTTTTCTTCCCTGTCTGAAGGCAAGACACAGTAATTAAGGAGGTTACATCCTAGCACCACATCTGGACAGCTGGCTAGTGGAGTAACCAACCAGTCCTTGGGCAGGTCAGGTGGTACCTTATCACTGTCCCCGGAGTTGGGGTTGACACCGCTGGGTTCTTGCAGAGCTCCTCCTGGGATGCTTATTTTTAGCATGTGGGAATGTGCTGGGTTTTAGCTGTGCCAGAGACCCGCCCTCACATCTTAGAGAAGCTGGGTAGGTGAGGACAGGATGTTGGCCTCTTCTTGTTCTGGCTGAGATCAGTTTAAGTCAGCGTGCCCCCTGGTGGTCACATTGAAAAGGTGGTGCCATTAGCAACATCAGTTGAGCTTTCACATGTTCAGTACCAGACCCAAGCACCTGCTGCCAGATCCTCCAGCTGCCTTCCTGCGCTGAGCCTCGCAGCTCACCAGACCCAAGTTTAGAAGCATGCTCTGCTCCAGAGGACTTCGTGAAGACATGATGTACTGGCAAGGGGCTTTAAAGGGTTGGAGAATTTCAGGTTTTTTTTTTTTTTTGAAGATTGGTTTATTTTTGTTTGAAAGGCAGATTTGCAGAGAGGAGAGACAGAGAGGGAAAGATCTTCCATCCGCTGGTTCACTCCTCAAATAGTCACAACAGCTGGAGCTGAGTTTATCCAAAGCCAGGAGCCTCTTCAGGATCTCCCGTGTGGGTGCAGGGTCCCAAGGCTTTGGGCCATCCTCCACTGCTTTCCCAGGCCACACTAGCAGGGAGTTGGATGGAAGTGGAGCAGCTCTGGGACATGAACTGGTGCCTATATGTAATGCATGCACTTGAAAGTGGAGAAGTAGCCTGATGTGTCATGGCACCGACTCCTATAATAGGATGTCTTACCTTATGGCCCAGGAGAGCACACTGATCTCAACCATGCTCAACCTGTAGACCTTGTCCCTGCCACTGCTGTATCACAAGTCTTGGTAAAACCACTCTGTGCAGGTGCCATTCAGATGAAGCCATGCCAATATAGCCTGCCTGCTACTCTGGGCAAGGCACCGTGCTAGGTCCACTCTATCAGTGTAACCATTAATGTTGTGGTCATGGTGGTCCTAGCATCTGTTGCCACAGGAAGTGGCCATATGGAGCTCTCTAGAGGAGGTTAGAGATGGGGGTTTTTGGAGGATGTTGGGAGAAGAGGGACTTGAAAGATAGCTTTTACTTCCCAGCACCCATAGTCCCACCTGGCACTCAGTGGTGGGTTCAGAGGGCTGATGGGGTGGATAGTGTGAGCAGGCTGGGGAGGAATAGGGCAGGGGGACAGTGTGTATGGAGGCGCTATGAGTGTGGCCTGGAAGAGGTTGTATCCTGAGAACAGGAGAAGCTGAGCTACAATGGGAATGGAGATGGGACTGTGGACTCGGGTGTGAGGTGGCAGGCTGGTCTCTTCATACATGGGGGACCCCGAGAGACAAGAGGCCCAGCCAGCATGGTACTGAGGACTGTTGATCAGTGATGGGGGAGCTAGACAGAGACCGGGGACCCAGGTAGAAGGTGGGTTGGAGGTGAGCCCTGGGACCCTCAGCCGCAGAGAGAGATTTGAGAAGGGAAGCTGGGAGACAGCAAAGCTCCCTGAACTTGATAACCAGAAAAATGCTGAGACCTGTGCAGGCAGGGAGTGCTCAGGGCAAGCTGAATGTGGAGGGAAGAGGTCCCTTCAAGCCACACTCAGGGAAGGGGTCTGTGGTCTTCTCCAGCAGGTGCAGGGAGCCAGGGCTGGGGCGGACCCTTGGGTGGAGAAGTCGCTGGCTTGGAAGGCACCTTGTAAGCACTCTCCTCTCAGTGGGCTTTCCCAGAGTTCATGAACTGGGCAGTTCTGATAAGGCAATGAAGCACAGACTGGGGCTCGGGTAAAGGCAGAAAAGAGGGGAGGGCCTGGTGAGGAGAGGTAGTCAGGAGACCAAGAGGTGGGGGACTGAAGTGGACGGTCTCCCCTACAGGCCCCAGAGCCCACGTGATAGTCCTGTAGGCTGTTAGTGTCTAAGGCTCTGTGAACAGGAGGGGCAGGTTTGGAGACATGTCCCGGCTTCATTGGAGGCACGCGTCACTTTGGAGGTGAAAGGGATGGTTTGGGGACCTTGCTCTTGCCCACATGATTAGAAGGAAAATGATTCCAGGTGAGCCTTGAGGCCACCATACAACAGGAATAAGCCAGTCCTCAAAGGACAGGGTTGTGTGATTCTACTTCTAGAAGGTTCCCCAAACAGTTAAATTCACGGGCCTGGTGTGGTGCTATGGTGAAGCTGTTGCCTGCAATGCCAGTGTCCCCCATTGGTGCCAGTCTGAACCCTGGCTGCTCCACTTCTGATCCAGCCCCCTGCTTGGAAGAAGCAGTGGAAGACACCCTAAGTGTTTGGATCCCTGCAACCCACGTGGGAAACCTGGATGGAATTCCAGGCTCCTGGTTTGGCCTGGCCCAGTTCTGGCATTCCTACCCTTTGGAGAATAAACTAAATGGATAGAAGACCTCTCTGTCTCCTTGTCTCTTCCTCCCTGTCTGAAACTCTGTCTTTCACGTAAAATAAATATATATTTTGAAATAGTGGAATTTGTGCAGACAGAACAGAATGTTGTTTAGGGGCTGCAGGGAGGTTAGGGGGCAGGTGGCAGACAGGCAGTTGTCTAATGGGTGGAGAGTTTTGGTTTGGAACAATGAGATAAGTTCTAGAGAGGACTGTATAGCAATATGGAGTGCTTCATGCCAGAGCCGCCCTAAAAATGGCAAGTAAGGTGCTTTCTGTGTAAGCTGTCTTATCACACTAAAGTAAATTTTAAGGTTCTTGTTCATTGAAGCTAAAATAGCCCGAGTAACAAGGTGTCTCAACAAGTGACATGGTGTGGCATGGTGGGATCGGCCTGGTTGTTACCCCCAGCCCCTGGGTCACTGTCTAAGTGCCCAGTGTCACAGCCCACTCACCTATAAAATGGGGTGTGTGGGTTGGGGAGTGGGCAGGCAGCCTCTGCTCTCCTTCTAGGTTGTGGCTATGGCCTGGGAGCGCAGGGTGGGGGAAGCTCTGTGCACTGGCACGCAGCACGGAGGGGCTGTCTCCACTCACAGGTTGTGCAGCGCCACCAGGGAGGGTCACTGCGTGCCTTCCTGGTATGTGGCGGTTCATTTCTGGTTCTCTGACCTGTGGTTCTCTGGAGTCCTTTTGTGTTCTCTCTGGTAGCTGTAAGGTTGGTGGCTGCCGGGTCTTGGGGACCACAGCCTGTGTGTACCCCCAGAAAGTTCCAATTTCTCCCAGCCAGTCAACCAGGTTCTGGGTGAGCATCTAGTCCTCTGGTTCTCTCTATTCCCTGAGCATCTAGGATGGGACTAGGTTAAGTGAGAAAAATGGACACTCACGTCTTTCTGAATTTTGGGATTCTCTGGGGAGGCCCAGGTGAGATACGTTGGGTCCTGGCAGATCCAGAGGGACACCTCCTTGCCCATGCCCTCCCTGGCCAATCCCGGTCCCAGGTTTGGCCATAAAAGAGGGATGGGCAGGGGCTGGTTCAAGGTTGCATATTTCCCTAAACAGCAAGTTAGATAATGTGACCCTCCTATGCCCGCTTGTTCTGGAAAACCAAGTAGCTCAGGCACCTGGGTTTGACACCTCCAGCAGTGCACCTGTGGGAATGGTGGGCGTTTTAGAGCCAAGGCGGTGCCCTCCCGCCCTGGGAGCTGGGGCTAGGTTCTGTGTGCCGTGTGCGTCTGCTGAGTGCGGTGCGGCCCTGGCACGGCTTGGAGGAGGGGCAGCGGCTGAGTGGTTTCTGAAACAGGGCAAAAACGATGGGAAAAGCTTTGAGATCCTCTGGGAATCGCGGCCGCAGCAACAGCAGCTGCTGCCATCACTGGAAATGTTTGCTCAGTGCCGGAGGCTCCCGGAGCCCACTCCTGCCAGCGCCAGCGGCCACGGCCCAGGGAGGGGCACGGGACCCTCGCCCAGGCAGGGAGGCCAGGCTTCTTCCGCGTCAGTCCAGCCCTGCCTTCAAGTAGCACTTGCCTCCAGCTCACCAGCACCCAGCGGTCTGGGGTGTGCCTGTGCCTAACTGGTGAGTCCCTTCTGATGCTTGGTGGCCAAAGCGGATGGTTACTGCTAGGGTGGGTGGCTCGGTAGCTGCCACAAGCTGATTCCTGCCACCTTCCAGCCATGAGACCTTGAGCAGGCAGGCAAGCCTCAGTGAACACATCTCTAAACTGGGATCATGGCAGCAGCTGTGAGCTTGGAAGGCACTAGGTCTGGTGAGTGGTGAGCTCTGGTGAGTGGTGAGCAGCGGTTCCTGCTAGGCGGAGTCGATATTCCTTGCTCTTTGCGCGGCAGCCCTCCTTGGCGCAGAGGCTGTAGCTGCTACCCAGCCTGGTGGTTTTCTGGGGTGTCGCCCACTTTGGCTGCACAGCCGAGTTCTATGTTCCCGTCTTGGGCTGTGCTCTTAGTGCACTGTCCCTTGGAGCTGCTTATCTTGCAGGAGGGATGTGGGTGTGCAGGGCTGGTCCTGGCCTCTCTGAGTCGAGGGAAGGGAGGAGAAGGCGCCCCAGGGCATGCATGGGCAGAACGGAGGGGAATGGCAGAAGTGCACAGTCCAGAGGTCTCACTGGATTGGGGTGAGCACAGACAGCCTTCTCCCAGAGGGTGGGCGGTGTCCTTTCCAGCGATGGAGTTAACAACGAGCCAGAGGCTGAACTGGTTGCGGGTGGGCAAGGCCATTTTCTCTGGACAACCTTGAGTCCGTGAATTTGGAGCAAATGAGAACCCTCATCTCTGCCAGGGTCTGCCTGAATCCTGACTGGAAATCTCTCCATCACTGACAAGTGCACCGTGGTGACAGGTGCGTGGCTGTGGGGTTCATGGTGGCCAGGTTGTGATTGCCATCTTGTCCCTGCTTCTCCTCCTTAGCCCAGAGCAAATCCTCAGCCCCTGGAACAGCCCTGCCACGAGAGTTGTTTGGTTCCCAGTGTGGATGGATGGCTAATGGAGTGCGGCTGTTCCATCTGTACTGGGTTTAGTTGCGCTGGGAATGGTCAGAGACAGAAGCAAAACCTCTAGTTAAGAACCCCAAAGGAAAGTCATGGAGGCCTCTGAGGGTGGGCGCCCTCCTGCCAGACTCAGTGCAACTTGTCGATCTGGGGTTATTTTGCCTTTGATTTTGTAGCCAGGTTCATCCCAGAGGTCCCACAGATACGCTTGAGGAAGCCAGGTACGGCCTACATCTTATTCTTATTTTGCTTTGTGGGTGTGCACTTGTAGGAGTAGGAGGGTGCTCCAAATGTGGGACTCATGCCTTGGCTCTTGGGGTGGAAATTCCTGGTCTAATTGACCCCCAGGCTCTGGTGTGGGGTCTGGGACTGAATTTAGGGGCTAGGCAGGAACTCCAAGCCTTACAGAGTAGTGGTGGAATCCCAAAGTTGTCCTGGAGCCAGGCTGTCTGGGATCAAATCTAGGTTCCTTGTCTGGCTAAATAGGCAACTCTAGGCAAACAGCATATAGCTTTTCCTAGGCTGTGAGGGCCAATGAACGCATGCAAAACACTCAGAACAGTGTCTGCTTGGTGTTGTGCACCTGCCGGTATGTTTCTGTTGCCTTTATGCTCTGTAGCCTCTGAGCCTTGAGTAACAATAGGCTCCCCTTGCTGTGACAAGTCCCCTGCAAGAAGTTATGTTCTGGAAGCACAGATGGACACCTGTTCCCACACCTCTACAGCTACCTGTGGCTTCCTCCTGTCTGTCTAATCATGTCTACTCTCTGTCCCTTGGCCTTCAATCCTTTCCCATCCAGTATCATTCACCTCCCCAATCAGTAGCCATGTCCTGGGAGTCCTGCCTTCTTTTCCAGCTCCAGTCCACACTGGCCTCCTTCCAGGCCACCTTGCCTGTCCTCAGCTCTCTGATCCCCCCTGGAGTCCCCTTACCCTGGCCAGTACCTGCCTCTTGCTGCAAATCAGGGCTGGCTCTTCTCTGCTCCCAGCATGACTTGGGACTAGGCTTATAGGAGAACTCAGCTGACTACATGCACGATGGGATAAACAAGTGGGGTAGCAGCGGGAAGTGGGGCTACCTAGGTTTGGGGACACTGCTTGCTGCAGACTGACCACCTAGCGGATGAATCCAAGACACTATGGCCTCCCAAAAGCAGATCCACAGGCGCTCCTGGAGGTGGGCTAGAAGTCGGCTGTCTATGCCAGCTCTGGGTGGGGGGAGGTGTGGAGTTGTAAGGCCAGCTTTTTTGTTTCCTTGTGGGTTTGGGCATCGGGCCAACGCCGATTCCCTGCCCTGCCCACATCCTGCACTCTAGGTTCTTGCAGCCTGAACTTTGACTAGAAAGTGCGAGACCGGAGAAGCTGCCCATACTTTCTGTGGCTGTTTTGCAGATCCAGTTGTTTCTGAAACCTCACTACCCCCTACTTAGGCAAGATTCCTGGCTAGGAAGGGGCTCCCAAGCTTGTGGGAGATAAGGCAGCAACTCCTAAGTCGTTAAACCAGGGTAGGTGTTGGGTGCAGCAGTTAAAATGCTATTTGTAACAGCTGTGTTCCAGATCGGAGTGTGTGGGTTCAAATCCCGCCTCCACTTCCCATCCCAGCTTGTTGCTAACGTGCACCCTGGGAGAGAGCAGGTGCTTGGGTTCTTGCCATCCACAGGGGAGACCTGGATGGAGTTCCAGGCTTCTGCTCTTGTGAGCATTTGGGGAGCAAATCAGCAACTGGGAGATCCATCTTTCTGTCTCTGCTTTTCAAATAAAAATAAACAAAAGCTAAAACATACAACAGAAACTCTCAGCTACACGGTGGACCTTTGAGGGGTGGGCGGACAATGAATAGGCCATGCTCCAGTGGGGAGAGGGCATGACAAGTGCAGGGAATGGAGGGCTTCATGGAGGGGGTGGCAATAGTACTGAATCCTAAGAGGCGGGGGCATGAGACTTGGTAGGGAGTGGGCAGGGAGAGAAGGCTAAAACACCCATGTGGAGGCGCAAAGACTCCTGGGATGGGGTGCATGGGAAGTCCTGGGTGCCTGGGAGTGGGGGTGTCCAGCAGGTGAAGGAAAAGCATGGGGAGGAAGACTGGGGTATGAGGCGGGCAGTGCCAGCTCAGGTTGCAGCTTGCTGCTCTGGCCCTGCTGCCCACTCCTCTATGACTGCTTGGGCCCACAGGAGCCAACAACTTCCTAACACTGAATACCCAGAAGTGCAGGCCTAGGGTGCTCGAGACCTACTAAGTTCACGACAATGAACACCCTCACCTCCCCTCCACACACACATGCAAGGGGACAGTCTGGCCACTAGGTTGCATGGCAAAGGCAGCTGTGCCCATGGTTGGTGGCAGGTGCACACGTGGCACAGGAGGGCCATGCAGAGTGGGTGTCTCCCTGTCTTGGGGACGCGGTGCGTTCGGCTCTTCAGGGCTGAGTCATCCTCATCAGCCTGCTCCTCCCTGGACGCAGCCTGCCCGTGACAGCCGTTCCTATTGTTCCCTGTACTCTTTCCTCCCCACTCTGCTGTTGGGGTAGCTGAGCCCAGAGAGGAACAGGAATCCATCCAGCCCAGGCATCCCCCCCTCCCCTGTCACCCCTGAATCCACTGACTCTGCCGTGGGGGCTCCTCTGCCTGGATCCCTACAGGTGGATGTCAGGAGTTTGTGCATCTGCAGCTCTGCTCATCCCTGGGGTCCCTAGGCTGAGAGGTACAGTCCCCCAAACTTCAGCTCTTGGGGGGTCAGGCTGGCAGCTGGTTGGGTCCTTGGGGTGTCCTGCTTCCTAGGCACATTGGCAAGGAGGGCATGTGGGATCAGGATGATCCTGGAGCTGGGAGCAAACCCCTGCCTTGGTGCTGCCCACAGGTTGTGAACCAGACCACTGAGGGAGGACCCAGCAAGGATGAAGAAAGGGGCAAGCTTGGACTTGGGGGGGTCTGAGGACCCTCTCCCAGAAGACACCTGCCCGGACCTCTTGGAGGGAGAGTCGAGCACCAGGCCACCTCTGGCCAAGCCCCACATATTCTCCACATCCAAGAGCCGCAGCCGGCTCTTTGGGAAGGGTGACTCTGAGGAGGCGTCCCCTATGGATTGCTCTTATGAGGAAGGCGAGCTAGGTCTCTGCCCGGCCATCACCATCAGCTCCGTGGTCATTGTCCAGAGGTCTGGTGATGGCCCCACCTGTGCCAGGTAAGTCTGTGGCTGGAGCCCCTCTCCCTGCCAGGATCCCAGCTGGCTCTGCTGGTGGTAATCCCAATCATGGAGAGTCCCTGGGGTGGTCTGGCTGCTGGGCTAAAGGTCATGCAACTAGGGGAGCTGATGACAGAGGGGAGGGGGCCATTGCAGGTGGTCTGCCCTAGTGTCATGCACACACGAGACCTTACAGGACACATGGTGGCCCATGTGGGTGTGTGTGCTGACCCCAGCTGCCAGGTCACTGCCAGGTGTCCAGGCCTGGAACACTCAGTAGACCCTGACACATGAGCTTCACGTCTAAATGTTCAAGGCCAGGGTTGGCACACAGGATGGGGTCAGTGTGGGCTGCATTTGGACTTGGCAGCCAAGCCCCTGCTTCCTGTCAGGTCCAAGCTGTGGCCTCCAGAGCCCCCAACTCCCAGGCAGGCAGACAGGTGATGACTTTCCAAGTAGGGTGGGACGAAACAGGATCATATGCCCACCCCCTTCCTGGCCCCCTCTTACACCAGTTTCCTGGATGCCAGCCCAGGCCGAGGTCTGGCTTTTGTGTTCTGTGTTTTCTCCCTTTGGGTGTGTCTTGTATCCCTTTGACAAGCTCTGGAGGCCTCAGGGGATGTGACGAGGGTGTTGTCGGGTCCCCAGGCAGCTGTCCCAGGACTCAGTCACTGCTGGTGGTGGTGCTGCCGAGAGGCCCCACAAGCTGTATGACCGCAGGCGGATCTTCGAGGCCGTGGCCCAGAACAACTGCCAGGAGCTGGAGAGCCTGCTCTGCTTCCTGCAGAGGAGCAAGAAGCGCCTCACCGACAGCGAGTTCAAAGGTGACCGCAAGCACCTGCTGCTGGCGCCCTGGGAGGGGTCCCTGTGCACCCACCCACTTTCCTCTCTTTCAGACCCGGAGACTGGGAAGACCTGTCTGCTGAAAGCCGTGCTTAACCTGCACGGTGGGCAGAACGACACTATTCCGCTGCTCCTAGAAATTGCCCGGCAGACCGATAGTCTGAAGGATTTCGTCAATGCTAGCTACACCGACAGCTACTACAAGGGTAAGGGGCGGCGGCTCAGCTAGGCCCACTGGCACACCTGGACCCGGAGGGCTGGGCCTCCTGACTGCCCTAGCGCCCTCCCTCTGTGTCCCAGCTGTCGGGTTGGTGGCTCCTCATTCCTGGGGCAGTGATTCCTGCTTCTCTGTCTTCTTCCTGGGTACCTGTAGCCTCCTTGCTTGGCTCCAAGAGTTCCCTGCTGAGTTGGTGTCCCGTCTACTCCTGCCTCAGGCCTTCCCTTGGGTACCAGAGGGGGAACCTTGGCCTGGGGGTGGGGTGTGAGATAGGGAGGGCTCTGGTAGTGGGCAGTCATCAGGTGCTTTCTGCATAGCTCCAGCCTGCCCCTGGGCACTGGGATTACAAAGCCCACAGCAAGTGCCCTCTGCAGGCCAGACGGCATTGCACATCGCCATTGAGAGGCGGAACATGGCCCTGGTGACCCTGCTGGTGGAGAATGGAGCAGACGTGCAGGCTGCGGCCAACGGAGACTTCTTCAAGAAGACTAAGGGGCGGCCTGGCTTCTACTTTGGTAGGGGGACCACGGGGGCAGACACTGGACTTTCTGATTTTTGTTAAGGGGAGGTTGGGGCAGAGATGGTGGGAGTTGGAAGTCTGATGGTGACAGAGACACCTGCCTCATTCCCAAGGTCACTGCTAGCCCTGTGTTGGCTGCAGGTGAGCTACCCCTGTCCCTGGCAGCATGCACCAACCAGCTGGCCATTGTCAAGTTCCTGCTGCAGAACTCCTGGCAGCCGGCAGACATCAGTGCCAGGGACTCAGTGGGCAACACAGTGCTACATGCCTTGGTGGAGGTAGCTGACAACACGGCTGACAATACTAAGTTCGTGACGAGTATGTATAATGAGATCCTCATCCTGGGGGCCAAGCTGCACCCCACGTTGAAGCTGGAGGAGCTCACCAACAAGAAGGGGCTGACGCCGCTGGCCCTGGCCGCCGGGAGTGGAAAGATTGGGGTAAGGCAGCTGGCTGGATCACTCAGTGGGGTATGCCTTGCGTTGCTATCACTGTGCGTGCAGTGCCCAGCTCCTTGTCTCCCAAGCATGAGTCAGAGAAATCCAGCAGTGGGCAGTGCCTACCCTGGAGGGCATGGGCATTCCTGAGTGTCACTAATAAAGGGATATGGTGGGTAACAGGTTGAGCTTAGGGAGAGAGAAGTCTTGATGTCTTCCATGGATGAGTCCTGAGGGGACAGCTTGGCAGCCCTAAGCAAAACCAGGAACCTGTGGGCGACACTGTAGAAAACCCGTTGGAGGGTGGGGTAGGCATTGCTGGGCATTTGGTGGGTGGGGCTTCTCAGGCCTGGGAGCATCCTGGAAGTCATCTCTGTAGGAGCCTCTGCTATTAGGATAGTGGAACCTGGCTTTGTGAATTTGGTTTCATTTCTTGTATCCATTTTTTTTTTTCTGTCCTTCTGGCATGAGATTTTTCCAGAATGGGCCATGGTAGAGGCATGAGACAGAGGTGGGGACCCAGTGATGTGCGGCTGGGGTCCGGGATGCTGAAGAGTAGGGGGGTGCTCTGAGCAGCCTGGAGGCTCGGGGCCCCTGGCCAGCCTCTGACAGGCTCCTGCACCCCCCGAGGCAGGTCTTGGCCTACATTCTGCAGCGGGAGATCCTGGAACCCGAGTGCCGCCACCTGTCCCGGAAGTTCACCGAGTGGGCCTATGGGCCTGTCCACTCCTCACTCTATGACTTGTCCTGCATTGACACTTGTGAGAAGAACTCAGTGCTGGAGGTGATCGCCTACAGTAGCAGTGAGACCCCTGTGAGTGACCGAGCCGGGGACCCCAGGCCCTAGGCCCTGCCCTTGGTCGAGCTGTGCCTCTCACCAGGGAATGCCCGGGCTCTGTAGCCCACATGCTCATTCATTCCCACCAAAGGTTTCCCTTAGGGTGATTGTCACCATGCATAGCAGAAGCCTGTCAGATGCACAGGTCCTGGGAGCAGCAGCCGGGTTTTGATAAGATTACAGAGGGGAGAAGGGGACTCTCCATCTGCTGGCTTGCCTTCCAGATAGCTACAACAGCCAGGGCTGGGCCAGGTCAGAGCCAGGGACCACAAGTGCCATCTGGGTCTCCCATGTAGGTGGCAGGGGCCCAAACACTTGGGCCATCTTCCACTGCTTTTTCCCGTGCCATTAGCAAGGAGCTGGATCAGAAGTGGGGCAGGGGCCTGGTGCTGTGGCCTAGCAGCTAAAGTCCTCGCCTTGAATGCACTGGGATCCCATATGGACGCCGGTTCTAATCTTGGCAGCTCCAAAACCATCCAGCTCCCTGCTTGTGGCCTGGGAAAGCAGTCGAGCAAGGCCCAAAGTCTTGGGACCCTGCAGCCGCATGGGAGACCTGGAGGAAGTTCCTGGCTCCTGACTTCAGATTGGCGCAGTACCGGCTGTTGTGGTCACTTGGGGAGTGAATCATCAGACGAAGATCTTCCTCACTGTCTCTCCTCCTCTCTGTATAACTGACTTTGCAATAAAAATAAATAAATCTGAAAAAAAGTGGGGCAGGTGGGACTCAAACTGGCATGCATATGGGATGCCAGCATCACAGGTGGTAGCTTGACGTGCTGTGCCACAATGCTGGCCCCAGCCTTTGTTTTAAATCACATGAAAAGCCCATGGCCCAGGCCCAGCAGCCACATCGTCTCGTGCATCCCCACTGAATGTTTTCCTTAAGATGATTATTGTCCTATAAAAACCAGAAGCACAGGACCTGGGCAGCAGCAACTATCTATCTAAACTCTATAAGAATGTGCAGTTTGGTTTTCTTCACATCAATCGCCATCATGCCCTGTGCAGTGGAGAGCCAGGCTCGTCACTTGGTGGCGTGTCTTGGAGGGCATTTTCTGCCATAAGATCATCGCTGTGCCATGTTCCACAGAAGAGCTGGCATCACCTGCTTAGGACCCAGTCTCATTTTGATGGGTAAAACTGATTCACTTTTCTTTCTTTTTAAGAGAAAATGTTATTTTACTTGTTTGAACAACAGATAGAGAGAGGGAGAGACAAACAGATCTTCCATCCTCTGGTTTACTCCCCAAATGGCTGCCATGGCTGGAGTTGATCCGGACCAAAGCCAAGAGCTTGGCGCTCCATTCAGATCTCCTACATGCATGGCAGGGACCCAAGGACTCGGGCCACCATCTGCTGCTCCCACGTGCTTTGGCAGGGAGCTAGCTGGATTGAAAGCAGAGCAGCTGGGACACAAACGAGAACTCCAATATGGGATTCTGATGTGACAAGCGTGGCTTCACTTGCTGTGCCACAATGCCGGCCTCAGCTTTTTGTTCTTTTATAGCATCTGTGACTTTAGTCTTTCTTACATATTTTTAAAGAGATCTATTTTATTTTTATTTGAAAGGCAGAGTTACAGAGAGAGAAGGAGAGACAGAGAGATACTCCATCTGCTGGCTTACTCCCCACATGGCCTCAGAGACTGGAGCTGGACTGGTGTGAGGCCAGGAGATAGACATTTCTTCTGAGCCTCCCACATGGATGATGAGCCATTCTCACTGTCTTCTTAGACCATTAGCAGGGAGCTGGAGCAGAAGTGGAGCTACCAGGACTCAAAACAGTGCCCATATGGGATGCTGGTGTGGAGGTTTAGCTTGCTGTGCCACGGTACCAGCCCATCTCTTAAGCCTTAGGAGGATTGTCATGTTGGTATCCTTCTGCATTTTTCAGTTGCTTCACAAGTTTCTATGAGCAGCACTTTAATTGATCTAGAACAGACTTGTATGGGCCTGGGGTGGGTATTGCATTTAAATGAGCTGGGTCCCAAGTGAAGGTCTCAGTGTCACTTGTTGAATTGTTCATCCTGCCACTGTTTTGAAAGGCCACTTCTTACCTGTCCCCTCTTTCTAAAGTAATGCTCCAAGCACCCAGGTCTAGGGTGCTGTGTCTCCTTCCTGAGTCCCTTGGCTCATCTGGACTCTGCCTGAGCTAGCCTCTTTCCACAATGTCAGGAATAATCAGGACATAGGCTCCTGGGAGTGAGTTACGAGCAATAATGGGAGAAGACCACTGGGCAACGCTGTGGGCGCTTAAGTGAGCGCTTAGGGCTTGTCCAGTTTCACTCTATTCATGGTACCCTTGGGACACAGAGGGCAGCTTCCTCAGTGAACCCCAGAAGAACTGGAACCAGTTTCTGGACCAGACCTCCTCTGACCTTGGTGGGATTGGGGGGCAACAGGCTGGTGCAGTCGGTGGGGCACTGCTGTGAGGCAGGAGCTAGCCTCTCTTCTCTCTGCTGCCTTTAGAATCGCCATGACATGCTCTTGGTGGAGCCACTGAACCGGCTGCTGCAGGACAAGTGGGACAGATTCGTCAAGCGCATCTTCTACTTCAATTTCTTTGTCTACTGCCTGTACATGATCATCTTCACCACGGCCGCCTACTACAGGCCTGTGGATGGCCTGGTGCGGCTGGGGGTGGGGTGGGGCTTAAAGACTGGGCCGGGCTGGGGTGGGACGGCTCCCAAAGAACCCCAGGTCTTACTCCTAGCTGCCTTCTTGGCTCTGTAGAGAGGTGGTAGGGTCTTTGGGCTCCCCTCTTCCCGACCCCCTTTCTGTTCTTGACCTCAGTCCTTTAACTTTGTGGCCCAGATGTGCTGAGTGTGTGGTCACTGAGGACTCTGAGGAAGGGTGCAGGAGTTAGGACTTAGAAATCCAATCCCTGGGGCTGGGCATCTTTAGGGTGGCTGGGTGGGCAGTTAAACCCTGAGTTTGTGGCCACCTGCTGGTCCTTCCCCTCAGGCCCAGTTAGTTGCTTGTTATTCATTCCCTGGACTTGGGCTTTTGGGCCAATCTCTGAGCCATGCCTGAAGAGGAGCTAGGACCAATCAAGTCCTCTCCTCTAGCAGCCAAGGCCTCCATCACATCTTCATACCGAATCCTTCTTGTTCAGTTCTCAGGGCGTTTACTTTGCACTTTGACGTCCAGGGTGCCATGCCTATCAGTTTGGTTTCAAAGCTCAGTTAGATGAAATCTCATTTACACGCACCAGCTACTGCCATGGGTGACTGTTTCTGAGGGGAAAAGAGAACTGTATTAATGGGACAAGCTGGTGACAGAGGGCTCCTAAGACATCAATGGTCAACCCACCCCAGATCACTGTGGCTGAGCCCATGGCATATTCCTGGAGACGTTTTGGGAACAGTCCTTCCCTCTGAAATCCCTGGGAGGCCCTGGCTCCACCTGGGAGACCAGGTGCTCACTGTGGGCTGAGGTAGCAGGAGGATGCTGAGTACATGGGTCTCTTAGTGTCTTTGACCACTTTGTCCTCTTCTCTGGAGTGCTGCGTGCAGACATTGCCTGGGAGACAGTTGAGCATCCCAAGGGAGCTCTGTGTGGCACCCAGAAGCTGCCATCTGGGGAGTCAGACTCCACAAAGGGGCATCCACAATGGCTAGAGCTGGGCCAGGCTGAAGCCAGGACCAGGAACTCCATTTGGGTCTCGTACATAGATAGCAGGGGTACAACGTTTGAGCCATCATCAGCTGCCTGCAATGTGAATCAGCAGGGAGCTGGAGCGGAAGCACAAGGAATCTGTCAAACACAGCCATCTCTGTTTTCCCACTCGGAGTTTACATTACAATAAAGCTCCAAGTAGCAGGTGTGGGCATCCCACACGGCAGCTTAACCCGCTGTACTTCAGTGCCTGTCTGGGAAGGGCTGGATCACAGGGCTTGGCACCGGGTAAATGTCTGCTGAATGAGTGAGTGAGACAGCGGGTAGAGTCACGGACTTCTTTGTGTCGCACAGCCTCCGTATAAGCTGAAGAACATCCCGGGAGACTATTTCCGAGCTGTTGGAGAGATTCTGTCTGTAGCCGGGGGCGTCTACTTTTTTATCCGAGGGGTAAGGATTCCTTCCCACACTGTGAGTCGTGGAAATAGGAAGCCATAGGACCCATTGGTGTATCTGCCATGCAGGCAGTGGCCCTGCCGCAGGGGCCCAGAGGACCTTGTGGGGAGATGGGAGCCATTTAGGCACTCACCACTGGGGTGGGGGCTGTTTGCCCAGTGCATTCCTCTGAGCCCAGAGAGGTCAGTACTGCCAGCAGACAGTCGTGGCACTCCATGCAGTATAAAAATTAGTCACAACAGTAGGAGGGCGGTCTCCTGCATGAGTGCAGGGAGCTAAGCACTTGGGCCATCTCCCATTGATTTTCCAAATATAAAAGCAGGGAACTGGATGGGAAGTGAAACAGCTGAGGCTTGGTGCTTATATGTGATGCCAGTGTCACAGGCAGTGGCTTAACATGCTGTGTTACAACCTTGTCTCCAAAGTAGTCTTTTGAGGCTCAGAATGAGGGGGAAGTTTTGCGTGGGTCCTGGAGCTCTTTGGTTTGAACTAAAAGTGTGTACCCGCACATTCTGTGGTCCTTGTGTGAGCAGAGGCACAGTCTCCCGGATGTGGGGCCAGTGTGTGGAACACTGCTCTATGCTTTGTTGGTGACTTCTAGGTAATTTATGACATGTGAGAACTGAGACGTGCACCAAGAGATCCAAACACAGATTCTGAGAGAACTTCCTTTTTTTTTTTTTTTTTAAAGATTTATCTATTTTTATTGGAAAGTCAGTTATACAGAGAGAAGGAGAAACAGAAAGATCTTCTATCCACTGGTCCACTCCCTAAGTGGTGGCTGGAGCTGAGCTGATCTGAAGCCAGGAGCCAGGAGCCTCCTCCGGGTCTCCCACATGGGTGCAGGGTCCCAAGACTTTGGGCCTTGCTCGACTGCTTTCCCAGGCCACAAGCAGGGAACTGGATGGGAAGTGGGGCAGCCAGGACATGAACTGGCACCCATATGGGTTCCTGGTACATGCAAGACGAGGACTTTAGCCACTAGGCCACTGTGAGAGGCCCAATAACTTTCGCTTTTAACCCCCAATCTTTTTGATTTAAGCTCCACCCTCCTAAATACAACGGAAGGACTCATGTCTAAGGACTTGTCCCACATCATCAGACTTCTATCTCTGCAAAACAGCCATCTCTGTTTTCCCACTCGGAGTTTACATTATAATAAAGCTCAAAGCAGCAGGTGTGATCTGGACTGTCTCGCAAGGCCCTGGTCCTCTCAGCGGCCAGTGGTCAATCTGGTGAGAGTTTAGCACAGGCTGGCTTAAAGAATTTGTACTGTGTTGGCTTGCTTTGAGAAAATTAAGGAGGAATAAAAAGCACCCACTAGGGCAGTAAACCAAAAACAAAAACAAGAAAAACCCACGCAATCCCATCACCCCATAGTAACATCTGAATACGCTTTAAGGGTTTTCCTCCCAGGTTTTACTTCTCGGTGCAGCTGGAGTTGCCCTTTGCGTGTGGAAAGATGGCTGCTGGCCGAGTCCAATGGTGTCACCATGTTAGCAGGGCCCCTGCTGTCCCCTCTTCATCAGCCAGTGCTGCGACAGGGCACTTAAGCCACTGTTTAGGGAGCACTTTGGGTGCTCCCCATTGAGCTGTCACAGTGGACACTCACTGGGCTCTTGCCCCGTCTGTTTATCTGCAGATCCAGTATTTCCTGCAGAGGCGGCCGTCCATGAAGGCCCTGTTTGTGGACAGCTACAGCGAGATGCTTTTGTAAGTGATGTGGAAGACTCAGGCTCCATTAGGCAGGTCCCAACAGCAACCAGCTCTTCTGTTTGTTTTTTTTTTTTTTAAAGATTTATTTTATTTTTATTACAAAGTCAGATATACTGAGAGGAGGAGAGATAGAGAGGGAGTGGAGCTGCCGGGATTAGAACCAGCGGCCATATGGGATCAAGGCGAGGACCTTAGCCACTAGGCCACGCTGCCGAGCCCTCTTCTGTTTGTTTTTAAAGATTTATTTATTTGAAAGTGATAGAGAAGAGAGAGTGAGAGAGAAAGCTTCCATCCCCTGGTTCACTGCTCAAATGTCTGGTACCTTTCTGTAAAGCTAAACAGAGGCAGTGGACACACAGCCGAGGCCCAGCTGTGGATGGCGCTGCTGAGCTAGCAGGTTCCACGGGCTAGGAAATTCATTTTTGACTGAGAATGTTTCCAACTTCCGATGGGTTTTTCAGGACATAACCCTGTTGTACACTAAGGGAGCGTCTGCACCCTGTTTATATCTGTGCTTTGTACGTAGAGCTGAGTAAAGTTTTGCAACCCCAGGTAGTTTGGGGGCCTACCTTGCTCATAGTAAGAATGCAGGGACTCCAGGAAGCAGGACAGCCCTAGCCCGGCAAGGCCAGACCGAGCAACTGGGAGCCTTTTGTAGGTGGGGCTGTCGGTTCTCCCTGTGTCCCACAGACATGATTCCCGCCCAGTTTTGTACAGGCCCTGTTTATGCTGGCCACCGTGGTGCTGTACTTCAGCCACCGCAAGGAATATGTGGCTTCCATGGTGTTCTCCCTGGCCCTGGGCTGGATCAACATGCTCTACTACACCCGTGGCTTCCAGCAGATGGGCATCTATGCCGTCATGATCGAGAAGGTGGGTTCTGTGTGCGTCGGGGGTGCTGTTGGCCCAGACTCTGATCATCTTGTCCGTGATGCCTGGGGACAGCTCTAGCAATCAAACAACCTGGCTTTGACCGAGGTGTGGGGTCTGGGGGTCCTGGAAATTTGTTCTCTCTGCCTACCAGTCCCTCTCCCTCTATCTCATCCCCACAGCCAGAGTTTGGGCTTCCCAATAACACTGTCCCCCCAGACTCTGCCCTGGGCTTATGCATGACCATGACCTTGCATGGCCATGACCTTGGCCCCTCCCAGCCTGCACATGGCTCTGATGAACCTACTCTCTCCTGCAGATGATCCTGAGGGACCTGTGTCGTTTCATGTTCGTCTATCTTGTGTTCTTGTTCGGCTTCTCTACAGGTAATGGGTCTGATCAGGGCTGGCAGGTAGGCAGGACCCTTGCCTTGCTCTGCTTACTGAGGACTCTGCTGGGGCTGGGCAGAGGAGGAGGCAGCAGGGGTGGACTGATGGGAGTTTGCAGACGGCAGAGCACACGGACCCAGAACACATCGAAGAGAAACCTGGAAACAAGATTCACAAAAATGTTTTTGGCAGTTTTTGAAGTAGATAATGGGTGCTGTTGTATAGTTTTTGGTTTAGTTTTTTCAGCTTTTTAAAAAAATTATTTTATTTCTATTTGAAAGGTTGGGTTATAGAGAGAAGACGAGACACAGAGAGAAGGTCTTACATCTGCTGGTTCACTTCCCAAATGGCCACGGTGGCCAGAGCTGAGGGGATCTGAGGCCAGGAGCCAGAAACTTCTTTTGGGTCTTAAACCTGGGCACAGGGGCTCAAGGACTTCGGGTGCTTTCCCAGACCATATGTAGGAAGCTGGATTGGAAGTAGTGCAGCCTGGACACAAACCAGTGCCATTATGGTGGAAGGTTAGCTGGCTGTGCCATCACCCTCGACCCAGTTTCTTCAGTTTTTAATTTTGACTTAATTTCAGACTTACAGGAGCACTGCAGGCTTAGTATAAATGACTTCTCTGTGTTTTTTTTTTTAAATTCAGAGTTTCCAAAGTTTTACCACCTTTAAATCTGCTTTCTTGTCTCCTGCGTGGACGTGCACACACACTCACACACACGGTTGTACACATGTGTATATCCCAGGCTTAGCATCTGAGAGTAAGGACCTATGACCAGCCTTTATTTGCTAAGTACTCAGTGTGCATTTCCTGCAAATGACAGCAGTCTGTCACCTAAACACGACAAGATTATCAAAATCAGGAGAGCAGTATTGATCTGTAGTGTTTGCTAGTCAACAACCCTTATTAGAAGTTTCATCAATGATGCTCGCTGGTCCTTTATGGAAAGTGCGGATGTGGGACCATGTGCTCTGTTCCATTGTTGGGCCTCTCTTGCTGCCTTTATTCTTGGGGAACGTGGTCCCTCTTCCCTGGCATTTTGTCTAGCGCCTCCCAGTCTGGGTGTGCCTGATGTTTCCTCCTGGTCAGATCCAGCATGTGTCTAGGAGCAAAAGTCCAGGGAAGCTCTGTGGGCCTGCGGCAGTGCAGCATGTGGGCGTCTGCCGGTCCTGCTTCTGCTGCCGTTGCTAACCTGGCTTGCTTGGTTTTGGAGGATCTGTAGCACTCCGGCCTTTGCCTCTGTAACCGAGAAGTCATTTTGGAGCAGAGGCTGCAGACCATGTCTCTGTCCCTTTCTCACCAGCCGTGTTCCTACCCCGTGGTGATTCTTGCATGTGTCCCTTTGTGCTGCAGTCATGTTGTACACACGGATCTGTGAATGTTGCTTAACAGTTTTCCTAACAGATGGTGATGATGACACAGTTCTTACAATGAAGCGGTGTCTTAGGACAGTATTCTGATAGTTTTGAAGAATGGGTGATTCTTTTTTTTCCCCCCCCAAATTTTAATTATTATTTTCCATGATACAGTTTTGTAGGTAGAGGGATTCTCTCTTTCCCTCCCTCTTCTCCTCCCATCATTTCCCCCTATATTATCACAGTCAGCACCCAGGGATGGAGATGGCCATGTGATGTCGCCTTAGAGACCCTGATGGGGGGAAGCATGCTCTGAGGGTGCTGCTTGAGGGTCTTGATAAGTTCTGAGACACTGTCCACTTTATTGTACTACTAGGGTAGAGAAAATTTTTCTAAGGTTCGTTGACTGACCAGGATATGTCAGTGTCTGAGAGCAATTCACACAGCGGTCTGTAAGGCTCAACAGTATACTGGCTGCAGACTCCTGGAGGGGAAGTGCAGGGTAGGGGGCCTGAGGTCTCGGCTTCCATTCAGCAGCCCCCATCCCGCCCCATGGCCCGCAGCGGTGGTGACACTGATCGAGGACGGTAAGAACAGCTCCACGTCGGCCGAGTCCACCTCGCACAGGTGGCGGGGGTTTGGCTGCCGGTCACCGGACAGCTCCTACAACAGCCTGTACTCCACGTGTCTGGAGCTGTTCAAGTTCACCATCGGCATGGGTGACCTGGAGTTCACTGAGAACTACGACTTCAAGGCTGTCTTCATCATCCTGCTGCTGGCCTATGTGATTCTCACCTACATCCTCCTGCTCAACATGCTCATTGCGCTCATGGGCGAGACGGTCAACAAGATTGCACAGGAGAGCAAGAACATCTGGAAATTGCAGGTGGGCCGGGCTGGGGCAGACTGTGGGCAGTGGCTGCTGCTTCACACAGCGGGGCCCAGGGGCCCTGCAGGAGGTGAGGCCCTGGGCCAGCAGCGTCTGCCAAGTGTCCTCTGTGTGGGCTCCCTTGGTGACACACTGAGTGGTGTCAGAGGAGCCCAGCTGGTGTTTGCAGTGTGGTGTGTGCTTGGTGGGGGAGCTGGAGGGTCCCCCAGGAATTTGGTCTAGGGTGAACACTGGACCCTGGGCTTGGCAGCAGCTCACAAGGCTCCCTTTCTAGCTCAGTTGGTCGGCACCTGCTTCCCCAGTTGATCATCAGAAAACTTCCTCAAGGAAGGTACTGGCCCAGTTACCCTCCGCAACTTACCTGAGTCTTGCTTAATCCTCACAACCGCTTTGGGGGAGTGGCCCTGGTCACTGCCCCGTTTTTAGGTGGAGGCACTGAGGCGAGAGGGGCAGCAGGGGTTCAGGCCACTCAGCTAGTGAATAAGTCCAGGTGGTTTCTTCTTTTATCACTTACAGTCTTTGACGAACAAAGATTGTGTGTGTGTGTGTGGTGGCTATGTGGGCGATGCCAATGCCCCTATACAACGTGCGCTGGTCAGATTCAGTTCCTCAATATTCCTCCTTCCTCACCTTTGCTTCAATGTTAGGACCTTGGCACTTCTTTTTTTTACTATTTGCTCCTAAAATCTCGTGAGCTCTGGTCACCTGGCCATGCCGTGTGACAGTAGGAGCTCATCCTTTCCCTCAGTCGAATCTGGTGCCATGATCCTCACTCCCTCTGTCCACCCCCAGCCTCCCCAGCCTCCAGGAATCACCATTCGAATCTGTGTTCAGATTGAACTTTGTTTTTTAGGAGGAGGAACGTCGTATTTGCTCTTTCCACGTCTGGCTTATTTTACTTGACATCGTGTCCTCCAGTTCCACTCACTTTGCTGCAGAGTGTCCCGATTGCACTTTTTCTTATCTGTTCATCTGATGACAGTTGCCTTGTTCCATTCCCACCATGGCTGTTGCGAATAGTGCCAGGCCTTGTGCTTAACTGTGACTCTCCACTGCCCCCTGGTGAACTTCTCAGGGAGGGGTCTGAATCCCCAGTTAGACCTGGCAGGCACAAGCTGTTTGTGGACAAATCTGAGGGTGGATAGGCCGAGCCCCTTCCTTGGGGTTGCCAGGCTATGGAAGCAAACCTTGCCTCAAGGGTGCTGGAGGTCCAGCTGGGAGGTGGAACAGGTTGGTGGGCCGTGGGGGTGAGCCTCTGGGGCCTTTGGATCTTCCTACAGAGAGCCATCACCATCCTGGACACAGAGAAGAGCTTCCTGAAGTGCATGAGGAAGGCCTTCCGCTCAGGCAAGCTGCTGCAGGTGGGCTACACTCCTGACGGCAAGGACGACTACAGGTGGTGCTTCAGGTAACAGCTCTGCTGGAACCGAGGCTGTAAGCGTGGGCATGAGGGACCCACTGGAGCCAGGCGCGGCTGCCCAGGCCCTCCTTCTCAGGACCTCCTGAGGTCAGTCAGGGGCATGAGGCACTCTCCGACTGCTATCCTTGGGCTTCTGCTGTGGGCACAGGCGATCCGCTTTGGACCTCAGCTGTCATGATCCAGATGTTCACTTCTGGACAACTGGAGGTGTCCAGAAGGGGAGCATGGGACAGAAGCAGGAACCCCAACATTTATAATTCCCTGGCCTTTGGGTCAGATGAGAGTGCACAAATCCTCAGTGCTAGGGCGGAGAGTCCTCTTTCTGCACCTGCTCCTCCCTCACCCCTCCAGCTTCAGCTCTATCCTGGTGTGTGGGCTCTCAAGACTGGCCCCATTTGGCCTGGGGAGCCAGGTGTGACTGCACCTGTGCCCCTTACCTTGCAGGGTGGATGAGGTGAACTGGACCACATGGAACACCAATGTAGGCATCATCAACGAGGACCCGGGCAACTGTGAGGGCGTCAAGCGTACCCTGAGCTTCTCCCTGCGGTCAGGCAGAGGTGAGGTGTGAGGGGTGGGCGCTGTGCCTTGGAGGAGGGACTTTCTTTGGCTGGGGGCCTAGTATTGGGCAGGTGGCACCTTGAGGGTCATCTACTACTTGCAGGCCTGCCTCACCCTCATAGGACCCAGTGCTGCTGCGGCCCCAAATGTCAACCATCCGTGCTACACTCAGCTCTAGGCCCTCTGACCTGTGCAGTGCCCACTCGGGGTAGCCATGCACGTGGCTGAGCCAGTATCCTGGCCAGAGACTGCTTCATGTGGGCTGCCCTAATTTCTCTGTCCTGTTCCTTATGCTCCACGTGTGTGATCACACCTGTGTGAGGTAGGGCAGGTGTGGACAGGTGCCTGTGACATTTCCTTAAAGGGGACACATGGGGCAGGTGCAGGGGAGGAGTGAGGAGGGGGTGGAAAGTGTACACTTGAAATAGAAAACCCTGAGGGAAATAACAGCCATGTCGTAGTGAACATGGTATTAAACAGCTTCAAAAATGAAACAAACATAGTCCATAACAGACAACTCAGCACTGATTCTTTCAAGTCAATTTTTAGCTTAAAAGCTTTGTGGGAAAATACCTGCCGCATAGCATTCACCATTTTTAAGAGTGCAACTCCGTGGCATTGATTTCATTCATGCTGTTATATAAACATCTCTACGGACTCGCCTGTCCCATGTATCTCACATTGTTGGAATCACTAGCTAGCTGCCTGTAATGTCAGGTTGATTACAAGGGCATTTCACAGAAAATACAATAAGGGGCGAAAGATTTTGAAACCCATGCCTAGTGTTTTCATGATGCACATTTCCAGAGATGCTTTGAAAATCCTATCCAGTATTCCTCTGTATGGATCCACCCCATATTGCTTATCCGTCTGTTGACTGACATGTGGATGATCTTACTTTTGTGGCAACTGTGAAAAATCTTATGAAGGTGGACAGACTAGATGTTGCCTGATTTTCCGCTTTCAAGAATTTGGGGTGCACATGTAGGAGTAGGACTGCTGGCTCATACGGTGATTCTACAGTTAACTTTCTGAGGAAATGCCAATCTGTTTCCCCGAAGAGCTGCCTTATTTTATATTCCTGCCAGCAGCACCTGGAGTTCTGGATTTTCCTACACCCTCATCAATACTTCTTATTTCTTCTCTCGCTCTTTCTTTCTTTCAATTTATTTATTTATTTGAAAGGCAGAGTTACAAAGAGGAGAAAGAGCGAGATCTTCCATCCATTGGTTTACTCCTCCAATGGCCACATGGGTCAGAGCTGGGCCAGTCTGAAGGCAGGAGCCTGGAACTCCATTCAGGTCTCCCATGTGGGTGACAGGACCCAAGCATCTTCCGTAGCTGGATTAGCAGGGAGCTAGATGGAGAGCAGAGCAGCTGGGTCTCAAATCAGTGCTCCAATATGGGGTGCTGGTGTAGCAGGCAGCAGCTTAATTCGCTGCACCACAACACCAGCCCCTTAAGTGCTATATTGGGTGTAGTAGATAATATACTGCAGCTACTCTGGTGTCTGCTACCTTCATTTAAAATACTGAATTTTGGCTCTGTTGTCCATTCAGTTACTGATATGGCATGCCCTCTCAAAGCAGAGGGGCCTGGATCACAGCCCCAGTCTGGGTGGTGAGAGCCGAGGGTGGATTTCCGAGCAGAGGCTCCGGCACACACAGCATGCCCGTGGCCATGATTTCTCTGAGGTGGCCATAGGGGTGGCGACTGGGCATCTGTCAGCGGCTTCTTGGAAGTTCAGGCCCAGGGTCACTGCATGTTATTTGCCATTGCTGCCCATCCTGGTGATCCTTGGGCTGGAGTCAGCACCTGAGAGCTGGGTCAGGGCTGGGCTTGGGAAGCTGAGGCCCGGCAGGGAAGCAGTGGGCTCTCATGGCATCCCAAGCAAGGGGATGGGTCCTCTGGGGTGATGGAAGGAAGGAGTTGCAGCCATCCGGGTAGGCCAGTAAGGGCCACGAGCCTGGGCCTTGGTTTACCTGGGGCGGGTGGCGAGTAAGTGTTGTGTGGCCATCTCTGTGGCCCTGGTGACGATTTTCCCTTCAGTTTCAGGGAGAAACTGGAAGAACTTCACCCTGGTTCCCCTTCTAAGGGACACCAGTACCCGAGATCGGCACCCTGCCCCACCTGAGGATGTCCACCTGAGGCCCTTTGTGGGGCCCCTGAAGCCAGAGGATGCTGAGGTCTTCAAGGTCTCCGTGGCTTCAGCAGAGAAATGAGGGCCCCCCCACAGGCGCTGTCGATGCCTTGGGGTGGGGGGTTGTGTGTGGTCCATGGGATACCCACAGCGCTACCTGTGGCCTGGCCTGCTCCCTGCCTGCCCCAGTGTGCTTGTAGACTTCCTCAGACCAGCCCAGGGAGAGAGTGCGTGGCTGAGGCCTCCAACCACTCAGGTACCAGCAGGAAGCTCCCAGCAGGAAGTGGCCTGACCTTTATCTTTTTAGCTGATGTTACTAGAAGGCAGGAGTGGCAAATCTCTAGGCAGCAGGGACCTGGCTTTCTTCAGCTTTGTGTTTCTGCCAGGGCCGGTGAACAGAGCCCATGAAGCACACTGGGAGAACATAGCCATGTGTCCCCTTCCTCTCTGGCTTGTGCTCTGGCTTGCCTGGGGTGGGCTGGGCAGGGGATGGCATCTTCTTGCCAGTGAAGGTGGTGGAGGCGGGCCCTGCTCCCAGCTCTGGCAGATTGGCATGTGGCTTCGTCCTTGTGTGTGACGCCTTCGAGTCCCCAGGCGTTAGCATTGTAGCAGCTCAGAAAAAGTATAGAACCATGGCCATGTGGTAAGAATTTCCCTGTAATCTTCCATTGTCCTGCCCACTGCAGTGCTACCCGTCTCCACCCCCTCCATCTTGTCATCCATCCAATAAACACATATACAGGTGCATGCCATATCGAGTGTGGCCTTGGTGCTGGTTATTGGGTCAAAACAGCTAGTTGGCTCTGTGTGCTTATGGAATATATATATGTGTGTGTGTGTGTATACATTTCTCCATGGGGCCAGGATCCTTTGGTCACTGTTTTAAAAAAAATCTGTATATTTATTTGTTTGACAAAGAGGGTACTACCATCTGCTGGTCATTCCCTAAATACCAGCAGTTGGCCAGTTCTAGGCCAAGGCTGAAGGGGGATCTGGGAACTCAATCCAGGTATCCTATGTAGGTAGCAGGAAAGCATATACCCTGTTATCCTGCTGCCTCCCAGAGTGCGTTAGCAGGAAGTTGCAATGGGGAGCAATCTGGGACTTGAGCCCAAGCATCATGGTCCAGAATGTGCGGGCATTCCAGTTGGAACCGGAACCACTGTGGTCACTCTTGGCTATTCCCCCCGGGCTGGGGCCACTCCTTCACAGATGCGCTTACTGGGACAGCAATATCTTGGCCACAAGTTGGGTCCTGCCTGGTTTCTAAATTCACTTTGATGGGGAGCACAGCCACACCCACTCACTCACATAGCCTGCCTCTGGCTGCTTTCAGGCTACACTGCATACCTGAATACTTGCAAGAGACCGATGGACTCACAAATTTGTACCATCTGGGCCCTAACAGAAGAGTGGGTGGACACTTCCTTTATGGTATAGAACTTAAACATTGCAGAGGAGAGCTCTGTCCAGGACACAGTGGACTGTATGTGTGTCCGTGGAATGTGGCACAGGGTGCCTTGTCATGCACCTGTTGGATGGTGGTTCACAGAAGAACAGGTGGCTTTGAGCTGAAACTGGGGCTCAGCATCCCTGAGGGGCATACATGCTCACCAGCATACACACACACATGAAGTGCCTGTGTGTGAATGAGCTGTGCCTGGACCATGGCAGGTGAGCGTGGAGACCAGCTCTGGTGGCGAGGACAGACGCCATGTTTCTGAAAGTGCTGGGTGTGCAGTATTCTCAAAGCTCCTGTGGCTCATCAGGAGGCTATTATTAGCTCCCGTTTGTAGATGAGGGCATCAAAGCGCTTGCAGTCAGTAAGGTGACACAGCCCATAAAATGCATGACCTGGATCTGACCCCGGGCAGCGCGACTCCAAACTCTGAGAGCTGGTTCTCAGCTGCTGCGTCAGGCTGCCCCAGGGTGTGCCCAAATGTCCCGAGTCAGGAGGGACACAGGAGGGCTCCTCATCCTGATTGCGGGCCCCAGGCTTCTTGCTTTACCCACAGACCTCCCTCATAAAGGTTGTATGACTGTCTGCTCCATGCAGATGTCTGCAAATGCATCAGCTTTTGAGCTTTGGTGGGGCTGCGCCAGATCCTGCAAACACTTTGTTGTACACTTGCTGATGTTTAAAGAAGGACACATCCATGATGGGCTCATAGTTTGCCCTTTCATATCCATTGACTGTATTGGTAAAGTAGTCTGTGGTTTGCAGCAAAATTGAGCAGAATGGAATTGAAGGTTCCCCTGCTGTGGGCAGCCCGCCTGCATCCACATGCAGCCGTGGCTAATAGCTGGAGCCTTCTCCTGGCACGTTATCCTCTCCCACAGTGCATAGTTTATGGGAGGGGTCACTCACGGAATTGGGCATTTGGCACATGTGTGACAATGCATGTCCTCCCTCACAGCACCCCATGGGGGATTTGCACAGTGTAAGAGTCCTCCATGCTCCATCAGCTCATTCCACCTTTCCCCTAAGCCTCAGTCAACGCTGATTTTCTGTGTCCTTAGTTTTGCCTTTCCCAAAATGCGAGGTACTGGAATCACACAAAATGTGGCCTTTAGGGACAGGCTTCTTTCATTTAGTAATAGGTACTCAAGCTTCCTTGAGCTTGACAGTTAATTTCCTTTTAAGACTTTTCTGTTTATTTGAAAGGCAGAGAGGCAGAGTCATACATACAGAGAGAGAGAGAGAGAGAGAGAGAGGGAGAGAGGGAGAGAGGGAGAGAGAGAAAGAAATCCATCTGCTGGTTCATTCCCCAAATGTCTGTAACAGCCAGGCTGAAACCAGGAGGCAGGACTTTCATCCGGATCTCCCACATTGAGGGGCAGGGACCCAAACACTGGTATCATATTCTGCTACTTTTCCCAGGCCTACTGGTAGGAAGCTGGATCAGAAGTGGAAAGGCCAGGAATTGAGTTTGGGTTCCTATAGGGGATGCGGGTGCCATCAGCGGTGCTTAACTCACTACACCACAATGCAGACCCTGTTAGTTCACTTCTTTTTGGCACTGAGCAATATTGAGCAATATTGCATTGTCTAGATAAGTCTCAGTTTATTGATTCATATATTGACTGTGATTTTGAGTTATACTTCTGAGTTACAACATGTGTGAGTGAATTACTAGGAATGTTAGTGTACAGGTTTTTCTATGGACACAGCATGGTTGTAAGATCTTTTTTTTTTTTTTAAAGATTTATTCATTTTATTACAGCCAGATATACACAGAGGAGGAGAGACAGAGAGGAAGATCTTCTGTCCCCAAGTGAGCCGCAACGGGCCGGTGCGTGCCGATCCAAAGCCGGGAACCTGGAACCTCTTCCAGGTCTCCCACGTGGGTGCAGTGTCCCAATGCATTGGGCCGTCCTCGACTGCTTTCCTAGGCCACAAGCAGGGAGCTGGATGGGAAGTGGAGCTGCCGGGATTAGAACCGGCGCCCATATGGGATCCCAGTGCTTTCAAGGTGAGGACTTTAGCTACTAGGCCATGCTGCCGGGCCCATGCTTGTAAGATCTTGTAGTAGGAGTAGGCTTGGTTTTGTACAATACCATCAAGAGGTCGGCATTGGGGAATGGTGGCTTAAGCCACTGGCTGTGACACTGGCATCTCATATGAGAGCTGGTTTGCATTCCCGGCTGCTCTGCTTCCAAAGCAGCTCCCTGTTAACGGACCTATGCAGGGGCAGAGGATGGCGTAGGTGCTTGGGAGGCCTGGATGGAGTGCCCGGCTTTGGCCTTAACCAACCCTGGCTGTGTGGCCCTTCGGGGAGGGAACCAGGGAATAGAAGAACTCTTTCTTTTCCTCTTTCTCTGTCATTCCACTTTTCAGATAATAAAAAGGCTTTTAAAAAGGAGGAAAGAGAGAAAGCCACTGATTGTCTTACAGAATGGGAACGACTGAGAATTTCCTTTGTCCTACTTACCTGTCAGCGTTTGGGTTTGGATTTGGGCCATTTTGAGAAATGTGTGACGGCCTTTTGCCCGTTTCCCTTTTCCTGTCCCAGTGACTTTCTCATCTTTTTATTTAAATCTTTTCAGAGCATTGATCAGTGGCACCTGAGCATATGATATTTTTGTTCAAATCATCTTTTTTACTTTTCTATATTTTTGATTGGGGCTCTCAAAGCAAAATGGGGGAAAAAGGGAACAAAACAAAACAAACCAAAATATTCATGGTATACTGTGGGGGTTATGGGGAGTCGCCCCAACTAGGCTGCAGCTCCAACCGGTTTGCGTGAGGACCGAGTATGAAGTGGGCAGGATCGAACTGGACTACAACACCCGTTGGTTCACGAGGAAGACAGGGCTGGAAACAGAACGAACCCAGTAATCCCAACGACCAGCATGAGCATAAGCTGATTGGTGTGACGGACGGTGTCGGACTCTGTACTAGCAAACTCGCGCAAGAATCAGGCCTGGGATCATCTCAGATGAAGTTTCTTTGGAGATCCCTCCAACTGAACTACTGATCTCAGAACCCCAACCATGAAGAGACTGACAGCCAGTGGATTCTGAATAGGGTTCATTGCGATTGGAACTGAGAGATTGGCAGCAATCCAGAACTGATGAACTATCAAAACTGTATGAGCAGGACCCTTAGAGCGCGCCTCCCGTTGGGGATCTGGGATGGGTGGGAGGTTGGGTGGGGCTTTTCCCTTTGTTTTTTTCCCTGACCCCAGATACAGGGTAAAATGATATTGATGTGGAAACAATGGTATTACCCACTTTCACCCTGTAGCCCTTGACCCTTTGTTCCCTAATCAACTAAGTAAGATTATTAAAAAATAATTTAAAAAAAGGCTTATTTATTTTTATTGGAAAGTCAGATATACAGAGATAAGGAGAGACAGAGAGGAAGATCTTCTGTTTGTTGATCCACTCACCAAGTGAGCACAACGGCCAGAGCTGAGCCAATCCAAAGCCAGGAGCCAGGAACCTCTTTCAGGTCTCCCACGTGGGTGCAAGGTCCCAAGGCTTTGGGCCATCCTCGACTGCCTTCCCAGGCCACAAGCAGGGAGGTGGATGGAAAGCGGGGCCGCCAGGATTGCACCCATGTGTGCAAGGCGAGGACTTTAGCCGCTAGGCTACTGCGCCAGGCCTCCTATTGTTGATTTTATGCTTACAGTTTAAAATTTTACTTATTTTTAATGGACAAGTAGAAACCGTATATACATAAGGTATACAATGTGATGTTTTGATATGTTCATTCACTGTGGAATGGCTTAGTCAAGCTATTTAAGATCTGCATCATCTCATACACATTTAGAGATTTGTTTATTTATTTGAAAAGCAGAGCAAAGGAGGAGGAGGAGAAAAAGCTCTCTCATCTGCTGGTTCACTTCCAAATGACCATGACAGGTCAAAGCGGAGAGTTTGGAACTCATCTGGGTCTCCTACATGAGAGACAGGAGCCTAAGAACTTGAACTGTCATCTGCTGCCTCCTAGGGTGTGCACTGGCAGGAAGCGGGACGTGTGGGCTGGAGTCTATGGGATGGGGAAGGGGCTGCACGCCTGCCCTGTGTATGCACCCTGGGGGCAGGGACAGGGATGTCTCTGGGACATCTTGGCAGGTGTCAGGGGGCTACCTGTCCTGCAGCGTTCTGGGAAGCATGGTTGGGCAGGAGAATCCAAGGCTGCCCTTGCCCTGCCTGTGTCCTACCCCCAGCCCAGTGCCAACTCCCTGCTGTTATCCTCGCACATCCACTCTGTCTGAACAGCCCTTTTCCTGGAACTGTGGGTGTTCCATTCAGTGTCAGGGAAGAATCGGGGCTCACTAATGAAGGGCTGGTACAGCACAGTTCATGGTTGCTGTATAGAATGAATTGTTAGCAGTGGCAGGGGGCAGCAAATGGGTGCCCATGGTGAACACTAAGTGGGCAGAGCTGGGTGGACAGTGTGAGGTGACAGGCTTGGCAGAAAGAGGCGAGATTCTTGGCTCCACACTCCTGTGACTGGATTGTAGAGCTCCTCAACACTGGGCAGGGATGCTTCCCGGCACCACCGCAAGAGCAAGCTGAGGCATGAGCAGGCTACCCGGGGTTTTGGTTGCTGGTTCAGCCCAGCCCGCATCCCACTGGGCCATGGCTACTTTGTCCTTGGAGGTTGTGTCCACCCAGCCCCGGGTGACTAAGGAGCGGGGCCGAGCCGGTGGCCCGGGGCGCCTGGAAGCTGACTTGGCCATGACGTCGGCTGACCACCCCAGTGAGTTCCTGTGTGGCCTCAGGCTTGTCACCACTCCTTGGCCACGCCAGAGCCTCTTGCCGCTGAGTCTCTTCCCCTTGCTCCCAAGGCCAGCTCAAGTGTTCTCTCTTCCCTGAGCCCACCCTCCATCTCCTGTAAGACACTTCACCTCACTCCCACTACTGGGTCACCTGAGTCCATTCTCCTTGGTGGGCAGAGGCACCTGCTAAGCACTCTTCCCCTCCAAGTTCCTTGCAAATGGAGATGGCATCATTCAGCTCTGGATGCTCCTGTGCTGTCGCTTGGCACTTGGGATGGGGCCTCTCACCACCGGCTCTCAGGGGTCCATGTGTGGGGTCCCATAGTGGGGGCAGCTGGAGCTGTGGGGAGGGAGCGAGGGACAGTATACCTGCCTCTGTTAGGTGACCTGGTTCCTGCTGTCCTTTCCAGCAGCAAGGACTTCCTACACTTCTTGCTGGGCATGGTGTGTGTCTTTGGGTGGGAGACAAGGGATCTTTGTGGGGCCTCTGAGAAAAAAGGAAGGCCCGAGGAATTTCTCCTCACTGGCACTGGGGCCCTGGCCTCCCTGGGGTTCTGAGGCTGCCAGAGGATAGGAGGGGAGAGGAGAGGGGTCAGGAGGGGGCAGTTGACCAGTAGGGTGGCTGGGTCTTGCGAGTGAAGTTTCAGCCATAATGACAAGATACTGACATTTTGTTTTATTTGAGGGGAGAGAGGCAGAGATAGATAGAAAGAGAGATTGGTCTTCCATTCATTGGTTAACTCTCCCACAATACACAAAAGCCTGGGGCTGGGCTGGCCTAAGTTCCAGGAACCTAGAACTCCATCAGGGTCTGCACCCGGGTGCTTGAGCCGTCACCTGCCGCGCCACAGGGTGTGTCGTAGCAGGAAGCTGGATCGGAAGCAGAGACTGAGATTTTTACTGGGCCCTCTGACGCTGAGTGTGGTGGACCTAGGTGGTCCTTCACCCCGTGTACCATGCCTAGCTGCCCTGAATAGGAGCCCCAGGACACCCTGACTCACATGGCAAAGTGACCTCCTCATTTCACCCACACTGAAAAGCATGTTCTGTCTCTGACTGGTCCTAAAGCCTGCTCTCCCCTGGCCTGCAAGCCTGCCCTTGCCTCCTGACCCATCCCCAGGCCTTGCTGGCTGCAGGCACAGGAATGGAGGGGGGCCCACCTCCCACAGGAAGCCCCTGGCCCTGTGTCAACTGCCATCAGCACAGACTTCCTGCTTTGACCCTGTTCAGTTTTGTACGCATCTTGCAGGAAGGAGCAGGTGTGTAGTTCCTGAGAGACGCGAAGGCAGGGAGGGCAGCCTATCTTATACCACCATCTTCGCAGCAAGCAGCCTGGCCTGCAGGGAGTTCTGGAATCTTTGTCCAAAGCTCTGTCTTAGGAAATGGTGGCCCTGGCAGTTGCTGGGAGATTAGATGGATATGACAAAAGCCATACTTGAAGGATCTGGCGCAGTGGCCTAGTATCTAAAGTCCTCACATTGAATGTGCCAGGATCCCATATGGGTGCTGGTTCTAATCCCGGCAGCTCCACTTCCCATCCAGTTCCCTGCTTGTGGCCTGGGAAAGCAGTCGAGGATGGTCCAAAGCCTTGGGACCCTGTACCCACGTGGGAGAGCTGGAAGAACTCCTGGTTCCTGGCTTCGGATCAGCTCAGCTCCGGCTGTTGTGGTCGCTTGGGGAGTGAATCAGTGGACGGAAGATCTTCCTCTCTGTCTCTCCTCCTCTCTGTATATACCTGACTTTCCAATAAAAATAAAATTAATCTTTAAAAAACAAAAGCCATACTTAGGAATGGCTATTACTGATCCGGTTCGTTCTGTGCCCTGGGCTTCATTCTAGCCCCTTTTGTTTGCTCTTCTATTTAAGCCTTGTAGTAACCATATAAGATGGATTTACTTGGTGTATTTCTTTTTTTAGAGATTTATTTTACTTATTTATTTTATTTATTTGAAAGGTCTGGCATGATAACCTAGTGGCTAAAGCCTACCTTGTACGTGTTGGGATCCCGCATGGGTGCTGGTTCGGATCCCACATGGGTGCTGGTTCTAATCCCAGCATCCCTGCTTCCCATCCACCTCCCTGCTTATGGCCTGGGAAAGCAGTCCAGGATGGCTCAAAGCCTTGGGACCCTGCACCCATGTGGGAAACCCAGAAGAAGCTCCTGGGTTCGGATTAGCTGAGCTCTGGCCATTGTGGCCACTTGGGGAGTGAATCAGTGGATGGAAGATCTTCCTCTCTGTCTTTCCTCCTCTCCGTATACTTGACTTTCCAATAAAAATAACTAAAATCTTAAAAAAAAGAAAGATAGAGTTATATATAAAGAGAGATAGAAAGACAGAGAGATAGCTTCTAACCACTGGTTCACTCCTCAAATGGCCAGGCAGGGCTACACCAGACCAAGGCCAGAAGCCAGGAATGTCTTCCAGGTCTCCCACATGGGTATAAGTGGCCCAAAGACTTGATCATCCTCCACTGCCTGCCCAGAGCTGTAGGGAGGGAATGAGGGACAACGTACCTGCCTCTGTTAGCAGAGAGTTGAATCAGAAGTGGCAGCTGGAATTTGAACCAGCACCCTTATGGTGCAGGTAGTGGATTTACTTGCTATGCCACACCATTGGCCTCTACTAGGCATATCTCACCATTGAGAAAACTCGGGTTAGAGCAATGACTTGTCCACAGGCAGAGCTAGGCAGGAAGGAGCGAGGCTGTGGGGCACACAGGTCCAGGAGGCACAATCCCTGGGGGAAGCATTGACTGGGGACTTCTGTCTCAGTGGGACCTGATATCAGGGCCAATTCCCACCTCTATGACCTTTTGGGGAAGTGGATATTATAATACCCATTTCCCAGCTGGGGACACTGAGGCCTGTGATTATACATCTCTGCTGAACATTAGCTGTAAGATAGAAGACCAGGGACCAGAAATCTGGGTTTTGGCACCTGCTGCTGGTCTCACCTTCTCTCTGCTTGGGGTGACGCGGCTGGTGGGGGAGGGAGGGTGACTCACACAGGACACCAGCGGGAGGTGCTCTAGCGTGGCTGTGGGCGTGGCCCGCCTGGCGCCAAGGGCAGGTGGCCCAGCCAGTTCTGCCTCTGACGCCTCATTCCAGCCATCCTTCTGCCTGCGATGAGAGCCTCCTGCCGCCTCCGTCGCCGTCCCGCCGCCGAGGGGCTTTGGGCCCCAGACATGCGTTGATCTCATTGTCTGGGCTCCCACTGCCGCCTGACCCCTCTAGGTGAGTCCTCACCGCTGACAGCGGCTGGGAGTCCAGGACATCGACCTCTCGGGTTCACTGGGCCACATCCAGCAGGGTCTCTAGCTAGGGCAACGAAGCTGGTAACTCTTGGCTGTAGGGCCTGTGTAGGGGATATGGGTTTGGGATCCCAGGAGAGGGAGAAGGTCTCGCTACTGCTGTGCCCCACAGCTGAGGTTCCTGTCTCTCCCAGCTGGCCCAGAGGTGCTTCCGGGCAAGCATGTGTGATTGATGGGAGTTGGAACAGGATGGGACAAGGTGGCCCCATAGCTGGAGTGGGTTGGGCCTAGGGCATCACATGGGTGCTGAGCCAACAGCCACTGCTGTGTAGCCCTGTGGCCCCCTGATTGCCTGGCCTATGTTCCCACAAGGAAGTCATTCAATCAGGGCTGGGTAGGGGGAAGGAAGGATGACATCCAACTTTCCAAGTGAGGCAGCTCAATCCCAGAGAATGAGGAGGGCAGGGCGGAGAAGGAGCCCTGTAGGAGAGAAGGCAGAGTTTGTGTGTGACTCACCATGCTAATGACAGTTGCTGCAGTCCGCTCCTTGGCTGCCCTGGTTGCCCAGACAGTCCACACTCATGGGCCCGGCATGGCAGGATGCAGCCAGCAGCGACTATGGGCTGGCCAGGGCTGGCTGTCAGGGTCTTGGGACTCCTGTGTCACCCCCAGAGGTCTGGACTGGTATGAGAGCCTCCATCTCTCGCCTTGCCTCTTGGCCCAACCCATCTGCCCACAGGTCACTCCAGAGGAGTTGGGGAGGCAGCAAAGTTTGTTCTGTCCTCATCAGGCCTGGGAGGGATATGGGCAGTCCTCTGGGCACCCTGAGGCACTCCCAATGGGTGCTCTCAACCTGTCTGGCCCCTCTGGAAAGCTTACTTCTCCGAGTTGCCCACATCCAGGACCAAACCTCCCAGCCCCGGGGCCAATTTGTGTTCTCCTAAGCCTGCTGACTTTGGGTGGGAGGCTCCCATTTCCCAACTCCACTCCAGCCTGACGACAGCCCGCTCCGGACACTTCCTCCAGGAAGCCTTCCTCTCTTGGGATTCCCCTGCCTTTCTCTAGAAATCCCCTCTCCTGTCCCCTCCCTCTGGGGCTCTCAGTACCTGAGGAAGGCTGAAGTTGAGATTGGCCCTGCAAAGTCATTTCCGGTCCACACTGTGCTTTCCTTGTCCATCTCATCCTCTATGGCCAACCTGTCCCCTTCCCCAACCTGATGACTCCTGGCTGCTGGTCACCTCTTGGGGTCAGCCACAGCACCTAAGTGGAGTCTGGGCAGCCCATCTGTCCCCAGGCCTATTCTTTTTTTTTTTTTTTTTTTAAAGATTTATTCATTTTATTACAGCCAGATATACACAGAGGAGGAGAGACAGAGAGGAAGATCTTCCATCCGATGATTCACTCCCCAAGTGAGCCGCAACAGGCCGGTGCGTGCCGATCCAAAGCCAGGAACCTGGAACCTCCTCCGGGCTAGGCCACGCGCGTGCAGTGTCCCAATGCATTGGGCCGTCCTCAACTGCCTTCCCAGGCCACAAGCAGGGAGCCGGATGGGAAGTGGAGCTGCCGGGACTAGAACCAGCGCCCATATGGGATCCCGGGGCATTCAAGGCAAGGAATTTAGCCGCTAGGCCACGCCGCTGGGCCCCCCCCAAGCCTATTCTACCAGGGCTGCCCATGTACTTGCCAGGTTCGCAGCTACACCAGCTCCTGCTGGACTTTCATGGCCCCCGGTCTTGGTCCAGGATGACTCGTTTGTCCAGATTGCCCTCTGTCTACACAGCAACCTCTAGAGTTCCCTTCACTAAGCCTCCCCACTCTCCTTGCAAGATGTATGAGTTCCTGATCCCCAAGTCACTGCCCTCCCCAGCTCTGCAAGGAGTCTTGCCCCTTCCAAGACCTCAGTCTGCCCTGCTTTGGGGAAATGGGGCTGGGAGAGAGGGGTCTGACAGCCAGCCAGCCACAACCTGGTTCCCCCAGCCTCCGTGAGCATCAGTTGGGGCTGTGGAGTCCCCAAGACCAGGGGAACCCAGGGCTGTGTTACGAGGAGTAGTATCCAAACACAAGGAAGTGGCATCCTGCTCTGTTGAGGCCAAACCCCTTAGAGAGTCACCATGGACACCCAGTCTGCGGAGGGTGCTGAGAAGGCAGGACTACTCAGCAGGGTGCTTGGAGATGGGTTGCGTTGGCCAGAGGTCCTAATGGGGGTCAGGGGAGTGGTGGTTTCCAACTGGTCCCTCTCCCAGGCTCATATGGGGAAGCTGTGGGGACAGCATCCCTGTTCTTGAGAAGGGTTGGCGACCTGAGAAACAGGAAGAGGGTGCCCCACTTTGGGAGGGGGTTGCGAACGTAGGGTAAATGGTGATATGCAGGGCTCAGCTGTCCCATGCCATTCCTTTTTGCCTTATCCCTGAATTGCTGCCTATCAATTGTGTTCCAGTCATGAACGCCCACACCAAGGAGATGGTGCCACTCATGGGCAGGAGAGCCACCATTGCCAGTGGGAACCCTGCCATCCTGACGGACAAGAGGCCAGCTGAGGTGACCCCCACCAAGAAGAGGTAGGACTGTCAGGCTGGGGCCTGCCAGGAGGGGACTAGGTGCTTGTTCCAGAGAGCCCTGACCCTGGGTGGACCCTAGACTCTGTCTTATCAAGGGTGGTAGTGGCCAGGTGTGACTGGGCCATAGTGGGAGCAGGGGCAGCATTGTATCCCTGGGGTGAAGCGATCAATATGATTAATACAATCAGGGAGGTCTCTTTGGAGGGGGCAGGGGAGCATTGAGGCAAGAACATTCGGGAAGGCTCTTGGAGGCAGAGCGGGACTGCTGGACATCAAGGGCAAAAAGTGAGTGGACATTCCATGTAGCATGGACCTGCAATGGGGTATGTTTCTTGCATGCACCCATGGCTTCCACCCACAGGGCACCTGGCCAGGTTGCTCAAGCTCTGTAGCCCCACCTGTGTGCCAAGGGGTTGCCAGCCATGGCACCGGCTTACAGGGATCATCAATGAGGCACCCAGCTGCCCAACTCAGTGCCTGGCGTAGGTTGGTGATTTTTTTTTACCTTCTCCATGGTTATTGCCATTAACACTCCACAGGGTACCTGGGGATTGGGCAAGGTTGGCAGGGTCCATTCTGTTTCCCCCAGGGGACATGTGTTAGGAGCTGAGAAGGGACTTCTCTAGGGTTACCCTCACTACCCCTGAGATGCCTCCCCCCACAGCTATGCTTCCCTTGGGATAGGTTGGCCCATTTGCCCTGCCGCCTCTGCCCCATCCCAGCCCTCCTCTTCGGCCAGAGGTGAGTGTGATGTTGTCCTTCTGTCTGTTGGTTCTGAATCATCATTGCCAAAGGGTCCTGTGCACCAGACTTGGGACCGGGTCGGGATGGAAAGATTGGGATTCAGGGAGGAGGATGACCCACCTGTTATGAGCAGGCCTAGAGAAAGAGAGAGCGAAAGAGGGAGAGAGAGGGTGAAGGAGTGGGTGGGACCTCACGAGTGGCTGGTCATTCTGATCCTGTGGGCAGTCTCAGGTGTTTCGTGGAGGAGGAGGTGTTGCTAAAGAGGACTTGGGTAGGTGGCAGGGAAGGGAAAGGGCATGCCAGGCAGCAGCATGTGGAGATAGATGTGGGGCAGGGAACAGCAAAGAGCCTGGTGTGGTTGCGGCACTGGCTGGCTTGAGTGGAGGAGTCTTGGTGGGGGGAGGTAAGTCCTGCTGGAGAGGGCTCTCAGGGGTCAGGTTTAGAACCCAGACAACCCCCGGGGTGGTGTGGATTTTCTTGCGGGGAGTGGCTTGGGGAGATTTGCATGAAAGGTTGTTCTCTGCAGAGTGGAGACTTGGGGCTATGGGTGACCCCTGTGATAGGCTGGTCCATGAGGTCCTGCTGCCTCTGTCCCAACCCAAGCCTCCCCTTTGGCCAGACAATAGCTTGGTGCTGCCCTTCAGGCTGTGGCTTTGAGTCACCACGCTGAGCAGTTCCATGTGCCAGGCCTGGGGTTGGGCCCAGGATGGAGATTGGGCTTAAATGCCACTCCCCTGGGGGCTGATGAGGAGCCCAGGTGACTGGTGAGGCTGGTAGTCTGAGAGGCAGAGGAGGGGACAGAACAGAGAGGTTTTCATACCATGCAGATGGAAGGCGGGCAGAACGAGGAGGAGGAGGAGGAGCCAAGCAGCTTGATCTTCTGGTGGGGGCCCTTGGAGGGACACCAGGGCCACCTCTGACATGTGCCCATCTGAGGGGAAGGGACAAGATCAGGAGAAACGAGCCAAGCTCAGGTGTGAGATGTTGGGTAAAAGGTGCCGCAGGGACATCCAGTGGATGCTCCAACCCGGGGTGCCTGGGGAAACTGGGCCAAGGAGGAAGGTGAGACATTGCCTGGGGTGGGAGGGTGCAGGCTGGGTGAGGCTGGGCTCCTCTGGGCAGGAACAGAGCACAGCCAGCAAGGACCACTCTCCCGGGAAGGATGGAGGACAGGAAAACCTGGGGCTCTGCCCAGCAGGACTGATCCGGCTGCTTTCGCTGAATACATCCCCACTTGCTCGGGAACTTAGCTCCTGGGGCAGGCTGAGCCTTGGCCCAGGGTTTTGTTTCTGGAAGTGGCCACTCCCCTGCCAGGGCTCTCAGAGGGTCCCCCTGAGTCTCCCCGATCCTGGAATCGGGACCTCTTTCCCAGCACTGAATGGAGCACTGGATGTAGAGACAAACAGAGCAGATCATATATAAAGAAAGAGGACCATGTGGACCAGGGAGGAAACATAGACAAAGGATGGCGTTGAAGGTCCCAGGGTGTGTGGCATGGGGAGAGATCCGGAGGTCCAAGCTGTCACTACTCCCTGCCCTGCCCTCAGCCCACTATGCATAGCTGTTATCACAGTATCCTTACTGGGCCCTGGGCAAGGGGATGCCCAGGGCATGGAGCTGTGGTAGAGCTGACCTAGTAGGGCTCGGAGGACGTGGGTACTCCTTGGAACAAAGCAAGTGGCCAGAGAGACTGCTGGCTAGACTTGGGGTTGCTGGAGGAGAGGGCTAAGGAGCCAAGAGAAATGGCGTGAGGCTGTCCGTCTGCTGGAGGCAACAATACACACACGTGGGGCCTTTCGATCTGGGCCAGAGTGGGAATAAACAGCACCTGCAGCAGACAGGTGTGGGGATATCTGTGTCGAAGGTCTTGTCACATGCTTATGATGGCCGGGTGCCGGGGGCAGTTGGGGCAGGCAGGGGACAGGGCCTTCTGGTCTAGTCCCAGGGTGAAGTTCCCAGCCAGCAACTGAGTTTTGTTCAGCCCACTACTCACCAGCCTCCTCCTCTCATCCATGCACTGGCCATGTAGGACTCTCCCCTGCAGGCTCTGCCCTCCCCTTCCTTCCCGGGCGGACAGGGAGTTGGGGCAGCTAGGTGGGAGGTGTCTCTTGTGCTGCTCTCCAGGCTGTGAGACCCACAGCACCTGGCACTCCAGAGAGCTCAGAACCTTCCCCAGTTCCCGTCCTCTTCAAGGATGTTGACCTGACCATTGGGACAGCTTAGCCCCGGCTGAGGTCTCTGGGGCTGGGACCCCCAGAAGAAAATTTCCTCCATCCATCTCTCCCCAACTTGCCAACACAGTGAAGGAGTAAGAGGGAAGGTGGGTGAAGGAGTAGGTGAGGGAATGAGCAGGTGGTCTGGTGGCTGGGCACTGCTCAGCTTGAGTGAGGACCCCATGCGATGAGTCAGGCAGATACTGTTTCCTTTCCCTTGGGCCCCAGCCCTGACCCTGTAGGGGACAGAGGAGCTGGTGCGCTGGCTTCCTGGAGCATCCTCGGGTCCTTGGCATGCTTTGGGAGGTGGAGGAGAGCCATAGGACCCCTCGTTAACTTTATGCTTGAAACTGGGAAGGGGCTGGGGCTGAGGAGAGGTGAGCAACTTGGAACAAGTAGAGTTTCCTGAGGTCACCATCTCCACCTGCAGTTTAAGGCTATGCTGCTCTTTCTCTTGGCCCCACCCACTGGGCTCT
This sequence comes from Ochotona princeps, assembly GCF_030435755.1. Classification (NCBI taxonomy): domain Eukaryota; kingdom Metazoa; phylum Chordata; class Mammalia; order Lagomorpha; family Ochotonidae; genus Ochotona; species Ochotona princeps. The sequence goes on along the minus strand of NC_080848.1, from coordinate 39,783,881 downwards.
CCATGTGTCCACCTGCCTACCCACCATCTACTGTGTCCACTCATCCCTCTGTCGTCTGTCAGCCTCCTGTCCGCTCCACCTCACTGCTTGTCTGCACAGCATTCTTCTGTTTATTCATCTCTCATTCCTTACCTGTCCTGCCACATGTCTATATCACAAGGTCTTCTCAGCATTCGCCCACCCATCTACTCCATTAGTGTTAAGACCAGTGCTAAGGATCTGCAAAATCCTGGGGCATCAAGGATGATGGCGCTATGGTCCCTTCCAGGGAGGAACCTACAACTGAGGGAGGGGGTATTGTCCAGAGCCAAGAAAGCCACACTTTTCTCACACCTGCCCTGATTTGACCTTGGGCCCAGTTGCATCCAACCCACTGGGACAGCAGCTTTGGCCCGCTTGTTTGCTGTGGTATCTGTCTCCTGACCCAGGAATACTGTGAGTAGGGGGCTCCTTATTTGCTGAGGGAATGCATTGCTGAGGAATTGAGTCAGGAAAAGGGTTGGGGACCAGGGAAGGGACTGGACCAACCCTTTTTGAGGCAAAAGCCTCAGGTGTGGAGTTGGAGGTTCTGTGGGCAAATCTTAACTGGGATATTTGGAGGCTGAGGCACCCACAGATGTCTTTGGAGTCCCTGGCTCAGGCTGCCAATTAGAGTTGGGAGTTCTGGGGGTGCTGTGGGGGCATGGGTATGGGAACCAGACTCTGCTGCCCACTTCGCTTAGGTAGTCTGGAAGTGGGCAATGCCAGGCCAAGACCCCTCCCCCAGAGCCCAGGCCTTAGGGATCGTCTCGCCCAACCATCACCCATCTGGGTGAGGACACCTGGCTCAGAGAGGTAGCGGGACCACCTGGTGTCACACAGGAGGCAGGGTTGGAGCAGCCAGGCTTCGGGTTCTCATCCCAGGCTTTCTGTCTTCTCTTCTGGTCAGATCAGCTCAAATCAGGAGGTTCTTCTTGGCAGGCAGGAGACAGGCTCACATGTCAGCTAGGACTGCCCTCTCCCTTCTGGGGTAAGCTCCGAGGCCTTGGGGCTCTGTGTGTGCCTGAAGGAGAGCCAGGAGATTCCCAGGCTGCCCTAGTGCTCTCTCCTGCTCGCCCTGCCCTGGAACGTGGTTCAACCCGGGCAGTTCCCATGCAGGCAAACTCCTGGAGTAGGTTTGGCTGCCTATTGACCCCGAGGGAAGAGTACAGCAGTGAGGATTGCAGTGTGTAGGCTGCGAGCCAGGGCACCAGGAATCGGATTCTTGCATCAGCCTGGCTTCCAACCCTTGGAGCTGTGCATTAATTAGGTTTCGGTGCCTTTAATTCAAGGGCGATAGGAAGCTTCCTGGGCAGGTGCAGGTTCTACTTGTGGTCTGGAGTTCAGGAGGCCCCATTGGGCTGGTGGCTGGTGGAAGCCCGTGGGGATGCCGCAAGTGAAGAGGAGGAATGAGCCAGGAGGCAGGGACTGAAGTCAGGCTGAACTTGGCTAAAATAACCACCCTTCTAGCAAGAGTCACCTTCTGAGGACACGCCCCTAGGAGCCAAGAGAGCCTGTCAGGCCCACCCCCGGGACATCACTGTTGGAACAGGTCCCTTGGCTTTCAGACTGCAAAACTGAAGCAACTGTGGGAGTCTTGAGGCTAAGCCCTCTTCAACACTGCACCCCAGGGCTCTCAGCTGCAGGATGGGGCTACCATGCCTTCTCTGATTGGCCAAGTTTTTGAACTTAATGCGGCTGACTTCCCTTTAGGAGATTTTCTGGGGTCTTGTGAAGTGGAGGGGGGCACGCAAACCCTCTGGGGCCCGGGAAGGAAGCAGGTAGCAAAGGTGCCTGGGACCCTGCCCACCTGGAGTCCACTTTCCTGGTGGTCCCTCGAGTGGTGCTGCAGCAGGTGCAATGTGTGTGTGCGTACGTGTGTGTGTGCGTATGTGTGTGTGTGTGTGTGTGCATCCAAGGTTACCCTCACCCCAGGCCCTACCAGGAGGCCCCTTTCTGAGTATGTGATTGCGGTTTCCCAGCGTACACACCTTTGTGTTGATGGGTGCATCTGGAGGGGCGGGGCTGGGACTGCATGGCTGGAGTGACGTTCTGGGAGTCCACGTGTCCCTGGACAGTGAGTGTTTGCTTTTCTCTGGGGGCCCTGGACTCCTCTCCCTCATCTCCCAGTCCAGGGAAAAAGTAGACCCTTGTCCCTCCTGCTCCACACCGCCCCAAACCCCTGGACTTCCTGGAGTGGTTGTCCTGCCGACAATGAGTTCTTGGCATTGCCTTTGGCTCCACGAGTCTTCCCAGTCTAGTTCAACTGTTCTTGGCCATTTCTGTTGTGCTGATCAGAGGGGGCAGAGGGCGGCAGGGATGCTACTCTGGCCTCTACCCTCCTGCTCAAGAGCCAAAGGGAGCTAGTACAGCTCCCAGACTCGCCACCTCCCCTGGGAGGGCCTGCCTTCAGAGCTGAATCCCGAGGGGCAGTGGGGCATCCCTGGGGGTTTCTCGCCTCCAGGTCCCTGTTGTCCACCACGGGGGTGTCCCTCTCCTGGTACCAGACCACTTTCTAGAGAGACCCTTGGGTTCAAATGACAGGAGTCACCCAGACCCAGTCTAGACTCCAGCACTTCCACCTCCCTCCCTGGGACAAGTCACTTCAGCCTAGAGCCTCCTGGTGCCTGGGCAAGGCCCTGTATCCTGGAGTTGTGGACATTCTCGCTGGCAGGGCTGAAGGCCCTGCCTGGCTCTCACAGCCTTCCTTGCTGTCCCCCCAGTGCACACTTCTTCCTGGAGATAGAAGGTTTCGAGCCCAACCCCACCGTGGCCAAGACCTCTCCCCCCATCTTCTCCAAGCCCATGGACTCCAACATCCGGCCTTGGTGAGTGCCAGCCCCTGTGCAGCCCTGGCTCCAGCGAGCAGCAGCTCCAGCTCCCTATGGTGTGCTGCTCCCATCCCTTTATGACCCTGGTCTTCTATCTGCCCTCCATGCCTGCAGCCTCTCTGGCAACTGTGATGACATGGACTCCCCCCAGTCCCCACAGGACGATGTGACAGAGACCCCATCCAATCCCAACAGTCCCAGGTGAGTCTGGCTGTCCCTCTCCTCCCACTGTGCCCTCTGAGGGGACAGGGTCATGCTCTAGGGCCCTGTGGGAAAGAGGAAGACACCGCCATCCTTAGGGGGTGGAGACAGGCATGCAATAAGTCAGACTGTCACAGGTAGAACAGGAAAAGTCCATCTCACATAAGTGGAGACAGAACTAGCAGCTACGGGGAGCGGGCAGGGAGCAGCTGGGGGCTGGGGAGAAGCTAGCTCATGGGTGCGGAGTAGGACAGGCAAGGGGAACACGTTCCGGAGCCCTCTGCGTGGCCACGTGCTGATCATGCATCTTGGGTGCCAGGACAGCTCCAGAAGAGGGTTTCAATGTTCTCATCACAGAGAAATGATAAACGGTTGGGGTGACGGCTGCGCTAATTGCTCTCATTTGGTTATTACACACTTTTATCCCTGCATGCCAACATCACGCTGTACCCCATAAATACGTCCAATTATGTGTGTCCATGAGGAATGAAGAAAATGTGGGCTGGGCGTCTGGTGTAGTGGCTAACATGTCCCTGGGGACGTTCACTTGCCATCTGGGAGTCCTGGCCCTGCTTTTGATTCTAGTGTCCTGCTCATGCGCACCCCAGGAGGCAGCAGGCACCACAGAGGAGATCTGGATTTTAAGCAGATCTGGATTTTGTGTCTGGCGCCAACATCGATCTGGCCCGCAAACTGGCTGCTTCAGGAATTGTGGGGTGGGTGGGTGTGAACTCGCAGATGGGAGATGTCTGTCTCTCCACTTTTCAAATTAAAATAAAGAAAAATAGAAAAAAGTACAATCCAAATCTCCATTCCTTTTAAAACATTTATACAGCAACCATGAGCACTTCAGCCTAAGTGCATTTGTGTAAATTAAAAGCGCTTGCGTCCATACCAGCAATGTGACACTGCCGGAATGTGTGCAGACCAAAGACATTGACGTGTGGTCAGACTAACCTATTGGACGAATGGAATTTGAAGCATGCCAAACATACCAGAGAAATTTCTGTTCTGATTTCCCTATGCTTGGGCCTAGATGGTTACTATGTGTATCCAAGTATCTGTATTTTAATCAAACGGGATGGCTTCCGGGGTAGGGTGGGGGAAGCCTGGGACAGTACAGGGACCCTGGTGGGCATGAGATGCATTGCCATTGGAGAAGATGCTGGGGGACTGCTGTAGTTGATCCTATGGCTCTGGAGAGGGGAGAGAACAGAGTTGGGGGCACACTCTTGGTGCGATGAAAATCTTTTCTGGCCTTAGTGCAAACCTGGCCAAGGAGGAGCAGAGGCGGAAAAAGAAGCGGCTGAAGAAGCGCATCTTCACGGCTGTGTCAGAGGGCTGCGTGGAGGAGCTGCTGGAGCTGCTGGCAGAGCTGCAGGAGCTGTGCAGGCGGCGCCGTGGCCTGGATGTGCCTGGTCAGTTCCTGGGGACTGGGGACCTTCCTCGGCTCCTCCTGCCGGTGCCTCATTCTGCTGGCCCATGCAGGGACTTTGAACTAGATTTTGAGGGCAGTGGAGAGCTATGGAAGAGTCTAGACAGAGGAGGATCATTGGCTAATGTGGCCACAGGAAGGTAGGGTTAAGCTGGAGAAGGCTGCTGGACCAGTAGAGCTGGGGGAGGGGAGCCATTCTGGAGAGTTCTTTAGGCAGGGAGATGTGGGGAGGGAGGGTGACAGTGAGGAGAGGCAGAGGGAGGCATCTGGGGGTGCTATTTGCCCTGGAGTAACTTGGAGGATGGCTGGAGCTTTATCTGCCCTGGGGGGAAGGAGGCAGCGGCTGGTGGAGGGGAAACAGCTGGGCTGTTTTTTCAGGCTGGGAGGAAGGGGCTGGCGGCACCAGGGCATGGTGAGAAGGTACAGAGGGACACATCTCTTCTGAAGGACAAGTCCCACAGTCCAGCTAGAAGGCTGCAGACAGGGGAGGAGGGCTGGGGAGTGGGGTTTGGTGAGGGGCGCAGCAAGGGCGCAGAACCCAGAGGTGAGGCTGGGAGGGCAGGGTGGCTGGGCCCTGCTGTAGCTCCACGCTGCTTGGCTGCCCGCAGACTTCCTCATGCATAAGCTGACGGCCTCGGACACGGGCAAGACCTGCCTGATGAAGGCCCTGCTCAACATCAACGCCAACACCAAGGAGATCGTGCGCATCCTGCTCACCTTCGCCGAAGAAAATGACATCCTGGAGAGGTTCATCAACGCCGAGTACACGGAGGAGGCGTACGAAGGTAGTGGGGGGCCGCAGGGCATGGCAGGGAAGTTCAGCCCAGGGTCTCCAGCTTGCCTGTCTTGATCCTCCCTTCTCAGGCCCTGTCTGATCCTTCCTGTCTTCTCCGCAGCGTTTGCAGCCACAGGGTTCCTTTGGGGATTGCTGGAGTCTGGTGGCCACAGCCAATGCCCCAGCATTCTTGGGGTTTCACCAAAACACATTGATTTTGCACATTCTGATTGAGTGAATATATGACTGTCAACTGGTGACTACGTAGCCTCTGTTGCCTTGGCCACCAGTCCTTACGCTTTCCTTTCTCAGTCTCTCCCTGTCTTTTCTGTTTTACCCCAAGCTACCTCTTGTTGCTGGGCTAGCTTGGGTGTGCCTGGCCCACTCTCCCTGTGGGTGGGGCAAAGGATGACCCAGACAGCCCCGGCCATCCTCTCCCCTCCTTCTCCAGGGCTCCCAGGCAATCCTGGGGCCCACCCACCAGGGGATGTGGTCCTTGCCCTGTGCTGAGCGCCTCCCCGCCTCCCCACAGGCCAGACGGCGCTGAACATCGCCATCGAGCGGCGCCAGAGAGACATCACCGCGGTGCTCATCGCGGCGGGCGCCGACGTCAACGCGCACGCCAAGGGGGTCTTTTTCAACCCCAAGTACCAGCACGAGGGTTTCTATTTCGGTGGGTGCCGCCTCTGCACGCCGGCATGGAGACCCCCGAGTGGGGAGACGTCCTTGCAGGGTGGTCCGAGGTCGCAGCGGGCCGAGCCCGGGCGAGGCGGCAGGGGAGGAGCACGGTGCTGGAGACCAGCCAGAGGCAGGGTTGCTGGGGAAGGAGCTGTCTCTGGTGTTGAGTAGCAGGGGGACAAAGAGACAGTCCCTCTTCCCAGGTGAGGCGGTGGGGTGGCTGGGTTCCCCCGCTATGGCCTGTGTGTCGGGCTTCTCAGGGAGTCAGGAACAAAGAACTGACAGAGACGTTCTGGGCTCCAAATGTTATGATTAGGATGCTCCTGACAGAAAATAATAATGCCTGAGTAAGGTGTGGTCAGTTCTCAAACCAACCTGGAGGGGGAGACAGGGAGGGAGAGAGGAAGGGAGAGAAAGAAGAGAGATGGGCCTGGTGTGATAGCATAGTGGTTAAAGTACTTGCCTTGCACTTGCCGGGAACCCATATGGGTGCCGGTTCTAATCCCGGCGGCCCTGCTTCCCATCCAGCTCCCTGCTTGTGTCCTGGGAAAGTAGTCAAGGAGGGCCCAAAGCCTTGGGACCTGCATCCGCATGGGAGACACAGAAGAGCTCCTGGCTCCTGGCTTCGATTGGCTCAGCTCCAGCCACAGGAAGTGAACCATCGGACAGAAGATCTTCCTCTCTGTCTCTCCTCTCTGTATATCCACCTTTCCAATAAAAACAAATAAATCTTTTTTAAAAAAAGAAAGAAAGAAGGAGTGAGAGAGAGCGAATCTTTAGTCTGTTGGTTCTCTCCCCAAATGGCCTGCAACAGGCAGGTCTACACCATGCTGAAGATGGAACCCAGTAACTCGGTCCAGGTCTCCCACGTGGGTGACAGAGGCTCTAGTACTTGGGCCATAGTCTGCTACTTTCCCAGAGAAGAGGGCTGGGTTGCAAGCAGCCGCTCCAATATGGGAATCCGACAGTGCAAATGTTGGCTGAAGCCGCCGCTCCCCAGGGCCAGCTCCTTCTCTTTTCCTAACAGGCACATGTGCAGTTTGCATTGTGCAGGTGCAAAGCTCCCTGCCCTCATGGCACTGCCATTCCTAGGCTGGGGAGAGAGAGGCCCTCAGTGCTACTAGGTGTTATGGGCAAATTTCTTAAAAATGACAGGTGCTGTTGAAAAGATACAAAGTCAAAGGAAAGGGAGTGGGGGCTTTTGTCTGGGGTGGGCATTTTGTCTGTGGCTGAGCTGGGCAGTGTTGGTGGGCCAGGGTGGAAGCTGGGAGGAGATGGGTCAGCCAGGAGGCTAGTGAGCTAGCTTCAGGCCTCCCCCTGCGTGGTGGGGAGACACACAGGAAATAGGCTGTGGGCCCTGCTCCTGGGGCTTGGGGCTGCTGCCTGTGGCCTGTGAGAGAACCAAGCCCTATCCTGTGCGTGCTTCCCTCTCTCAGGCGAGACGCCGCTGGCCCTGGCGGCCTGCACCAACCAGCCCGAGATCGTGCAGCTGCTGATGGAGAACGAGCAGACGGACATCACCTCTCAGGACTCCCGCGGGAACAACATTCTGCACGCTCTGGTGACGGTGGCCGAGGACTTCAAGACGCAGAACGACTTCGTGAAGCACATGTACGACAGGATCCTGCTGCGGAGTGGCAGCTGGGAGCTGGAGACCATGCGCAACCACGACGGCCTCACGCCGCTGCAGCTGGCTGCCAAGATGGGCAAGGCCGAGGTGGGCCCCAGGGGGCGGGTTGGGGGCGATGAACTGTTCTTACTCTGGGCAGCGGTGGGCGGGGTGTGTTTACTCTGAGTGTCAGCACACAGCACAGCACAGTGGAATAAGGGCTGAGGACCTGCTCAGCCCTTCTGCCTGATTGTCTTTGCTTCTGTCTCTTACCCTGGGAGCCCCTGGCTGGCATCAGCTTAGGGGAGCTTAGGGGCCCAGGTGATGTTGTGTTCCAAGTGCATTGTGACTGCACACTCTTGGGGGATGAGGCACCTGTGTGGAGGCTTAGTGTCAAGCCCTAGGGCCTTGGATTTTCTTAGAAGGATGGGAGTCCTGAGCCAATGGGCTGTCCTTCCCCAAGCAGATGTTTGGAGCCATGTCCTTGGCAGAGAGCAGCTGCATGGGGTCCAGGGTGCCTGGTGTGCAGGGCTGGAGGACCTCGAGGGAGCCTTGGGCCATCCTGGGCTCAGCTGCCTGTCAGTGACTGCAGTCATGACTTGGCCAGAGGTCAAGATCAAGACCCAGGTTCTTCTTCCTGGGGGAAGATTGGGGCCTCTAAGCCTACTCTGTGGCCCCCTTTGTTTCTTAGCCCTTGCAGTGGGCTATGGCTCCTGGGAGGCAGCAGGAGGGGGTAGGTGGCGGCTACTGAGCAGTTATGCTAACTTCAGTCACTCCGCACCATGCCCCCCAACCCCCAGCTCCGTGATCAGCTGTCCTGAGGCCCTCGGCTGCTGTCCCTGTGGTCAGGGCTGGGCTGCACAAAGGGCCTTTTGTAGCTCTTGTAGGGAGAAGGGGGTGGAGCCTGTATCCCCCAGTGCCTGCTTCCCGCAGGTTCACAGGAGACTCAGTGTGTGATGTGGGTCATGCCTCCTCCAAGGGCCCCTCCCCTGCATGCCGCTGTCCCTGGTGTCCTACACCAAGCATGGCCCAGCACGTTCATGTGTTCTAGAGGACAGGATGGCCACCGCGCCTTGTGGGAGACACCTGCCTCGTTCTGGGCTCCGCTGTCTTCTACACAGGCCATTTGGAAAGCACATCCTCTGGTCTGCTTCCCTGGCAGGCCAACACAGCATTGATGTCATTTCCTGTCCCAATCCCAGATCCTGAAGTCCATCCTTGGCCGTGAGATCAAAGAGAAGCCGCTGCGGGGCCTGTCCAGGAAGTTCACCGACTGGGCTTATGGGCCCGTGTCCTCCTCGCTCTATGACCTCACCAATGTGGACACCACAACTGACAACTCCGTGCTGGAAATCATCGTCTACAACACCAACATTGATGTGGGTCCCCTGGGTGGAGTGAGGGCAGGACCCCAGGCCAGGGGCTCAGAGGGTGCTGGGGCTGGGGCGGGGGAGCATGCCTGGGGCTGCTGGCTGTGTGGCACCTCTTGTCTCCCACTCCTAGTCTTAGTGGGCATAGCTGGGCATGGGAAGAGTGGGGCTGAGGGGACCTGCTGGGCTCAGCTGTCCCTGGTTGACCTCAGACTGTGGACCCCCGAGTTGGGGTTTTCCTGAGCCCTTTGGGTGTGGGCATGTGTGGGTAAGGAGGTTATTCCTGTTAGTCCTGTCTGTGTGCCTGGGCTCAGAATCCTGTCTTCAACTGTGGTCCTGAATGAGGCCAGGGAGCACACAGGTGGAGCGATCAGGAGGGCCTTCTTGGAGGAGGCCAGAGAGGGGAGGTGAGCACAGCTGGAGATGAGGAGGGAGGAGGAGCAGTAAAGTGGCTGGCTCAGCCTATATCCTCTGTGTTTCCCCAAGAGTCAGGCTGCCCAGAGCCTGCTTTGTCCAGGCTCTCCCTGGTTGCTTATGGTGGCCTCACTGGGAGGCTGTTACAGGGGCTGCCCCTCGGCCACCCCCCTGCTAGCTGGGTCCCTGCTGCATCACCTGCACCTGTCGTAAGCCACCAGCTCCCTGGCCCACGTGTTCCAGAAGGGAGTCTCAGGATCCAGGGGTCACCCCCCCCCCCAGCCTTTCCAGTCAAACCAGTTCCTGCTGGTTCCTCCTCCTCGGAGCTCCCTCCACCCTCCCCGATGTTGTCTTCCTGTCTCCCTGTAAGCCCATGCCCACTGTGCCAGTGACCATGCTCTTCTTGCCCCCAGAACCGGCACGAGATGCTGACCCTGGAGCCGCTGCACACGCTGCTGCACATGAAGTGGAAGAAGTTCGCCAAGTACATGTTCTTTCTCTCTTTCTGTTTCTATTTCTTCTACAACATCACCCTGACGCTCGTCTCCTACTACCGCCCCAGGGAGGAGGAGGTTCGTGTGGGCTCATGGTGGGAGGGGCCCTGTGCTCAGAGCCTGAGGATCTTGGAGCTGCCCTCTGTGCACATGAAGAAAGCTGAGGCCCAGAGAGGGGCCCTCTGGGGGTCTCATCCCTCAGGCCTGTAGGGTGGTGCTGGGAGAACATCCAGCCTGCCTGCTTGTTTGATCTGGCCCTGCCCAGACAAAATTCAATGTACTACATTGACTTGTGTGGCCTGTGAAGGAGGTTATAAACATCTAAATGGGACTGGGCGGGAGAAGGGTTTGGCTGCCCTTGTCTTGAAGTCTGTAGGAACTGAACGCGGAGTCCGCAGGGAACTGTAGAATTAGGAGCCCTGGGCTCCCCGCAGGCCCTCTGTCAGTCCAGGGCTGAGTGCGTGTTTGTGGGGTGGGGACCATAGGAAGTGGGAGGTGAGGGTGGTGGCATGGACCAGCTTGCCTGCCAGTTCCCTGGGCCAGCTCAAGTGTGCACCTTGTTCAGATGTGCCAGGTGGCAGTGCTAAATGTCTGGGTTGTGGGATTACACTCCTTGCTGGGGAATGCTGGTTCCTTTCGTGGCAGGAGAAGGCAGGGGCAGGGAAGGGGCTGCCACTCCTCCTGTCACTTACTCCAGAGATCAGCTTTCATGCCAGCCTTGGTGTAGCTTGAGCATTTGGCAGGTGTCACCGGCCCTCCAGAGCTGGTACTGAGCCCTCTCTTCACCATCCGCTTTCCTTCACCCCCAGGCCCTCCCGCACCCCTTGGCCTTGACACACAAGATGGGGTGGCTGCAGCTCTTGGGGAGGATGTTCGTGCTTATCTGGGCCACGTGCATCTCTGTGAAAGAGGTGAGTGGGCCACTCAGCCGATCAGGCTGCCACAGGGCTCCAGGCAGGCTTCTTTTGAGTATGGGTTTCTCATTAAAATATGGAAATAAGTGAATAGGGATGGCCTGTCCTACCTTCTTCCCCCATCTACCCCCTTATCCATCTGCCCACCACCCACCAGCTTCTCAGTGCCCATACTCTTGCCACCAATCACCTGCCTACTCTCATCAACCCAGCAGCGCACTATCACTCATCCATTCTAGCGCCCCTTCCACATTCATTCTCACCATGCTTCCCACCTTGGTCCAAACAACTCTCCACATGTCTCTCTTTTAATCTGTGCACATATCCATCCAACCAGTCAACCAAAAGGCACCTTCTGAGCATCTTCTTTATGTGGGGGCAGGCACATAGGAATGAAGAGACTCTGCCTACGTGGGGCTTACAATTGGGTGGGGACGCAGCCTGGACACAAACATCCAGATTTAAGGCAGACTGAAAAGGGCCCAAAGTTGGATTTGTAAAGGAAGGGAGATGACTTTTTGTCTGGGAATAGGGGGAGACAGAAAAGGCTTGGAGGCAGGGGTTAGGGTGGGATGGGGTATGAGTTATCCAGGGATGCAGAGATCACAGAGTGGGTGTGGTGAACAGTATACACAAAGGCTCTGAGGTTGGCAAACGGCTGTATTTGGGGGGTGGTAGGTGGCCATGCAGATTCTGGCACAAGTCCTCTGCCATGTACCCCACCCTGGGTCCTGGCTGGGCCTCCTTGAGTCATGGTCCTGGGGACATACCTCTTTCTGGACCCCTAAGTGGGAGGGGGCACAGAGAGAGCACAGTTGCTTTTCCTTCCTCCCTGGCTATAGGGCATTGCCATCTTCCTGCTGAGACCTTCGGACCTGCAGTCCATCCTGTCGGATGCCTGGTTTCACTTTGTCTTGTAAGTAGGTCTGTCTGCTTGGTCACCAGCTCACAGGTAGGGCCAGGTTCCTGTGTGGTAGCTGCCGTGTTTCTCTACAGTACGTCACTGTGTCCCAGTCCTTGTTCCAGGGCTTTCCTCCTTGCCTGCTAGGAAGAGATGCCCGTGGAGAGGGTCAGAGAGCCTGAGGGCTGTGTCTACTGGCTGGTGGCAGATGGGTGGCTGACTCCATGTGCCCCGCGTGGAAGCATGAGGAGCCTTAGCAGTCAACTGTTTCACAAAGGCACGTTGCAGGGCAGCGTCTGCTGTGGCCTGTGGGGCAGAAGCTGCCAGGGTAGATGTAGACTGGCATGTACTTGGGAAATCTTTTTGAGTTTCCAGTTGAGACCCCATTCAAGCTCCTGGGAGCAAGGGTGTGAGTCATTCACAGTCACAGTAACTTCAGTGGTGCCCAGTCTCTAGCCTCCTTGTCATTGGCTCTGCAGGCTGGTGCAGGATCGTGCCATGAGTGGTGGGCAGAAAGCCCAGCTCAGCAGCTGTCTGCATGAGGTCATGGGCAGCAGATGTTCAAGGCTCACATGAGCCATCTGGAGATGAGCAAGGGCTGACTTAACACTGCTGCCATGGGGAAGGGTGGGGCCGGAATGGATCTGGGAGCTTGGGATGGAGACTTTTGGGTTGCCCAGGTGACTCCTGTGAGCCCTGAGTAGTAGTGTGTAGGAGTCCGAGTCTCACCCTGATGCTTGCACATGCCCGTGTTTGTTAAGTATGATCCTGCCTTGAACATGGACATAATTCTTTGTCCCTGTGAGCAGGTGAGGCACCCAGGCTTGGCAGGAAACGGTTAGGGAAGGTGCAGTGTCTTCTTTGAGGAAGTTTGAGGATTCTACTACCCAGAGAAACAACCCCCGCTTTTTGTCCAGAGAACCCCCCACGTGTAATCTTCTCTGTTCTGTGGGCATGGAAGAAGATGAGATTCTATTCCATGTCAGTCCCAAAGGCAGCTGATTCATCCAGTCTTGGCTTTCCATTACATTATATATATATATCAGCTGTGTCCTTGCTTGAGCTAGGTTTTTAATGGTGGAAACTGTCAGATGTGACAGACAAAAGGGAGGTCTTTAGATCTGTGTAGGAACGCATTTTGTTCTTGAATGTTAGGGGCAGGCATTCTGTATCCATGGGTTTGATCAACTAAAGACGGAAAATATTTGAAAAAAAAAAAGTATTTCTGTACTGCGCATGCATGGATGTTTTGTCTTTGTCCTTATTCCTAGAACCACATAGCATGGCTTGCTAGCTTGTATTCACCTTGTATTAAGCATCAGAAGTAACCTAGAGTGATTTCAACGGCAAGGGTGGATGTGTGTAGCTTCTAAGCAAAGCCCACGCCCTTTCCCGGAAGGACTTGAGCAAGGAGGGTCTTGGAACCCATCCCCTTCATCTGCTGCTTCAAAAATTTTCAGTGGTGAAATGCATATTGCATGAACGCTGACATTTTTTTCCTCTTAAATAATTTATTATTTAAAAAAATAATGATTAAATGGTTGATCAGGGTGGGAAGGTTCAAGGTTTAGGGAAAATTGGGTGAATTCGTTGCTTCCAAATTTGCTATTTCATCTTGTTGTTACTGGGGGAAAAAGAGAAAAAAAGGGAAAAACCACTCACGACTTCCCACACGTCCCAGTACCCAGGGGTGATGAACCGCCACCTGATATCAGCCCAGAGTGTCAATATGTACATATTCTAAGGGTTCTGTCCAAGTGGTTTGGATAGTTCTGAACTGCTGCCAATTTCACCGATCCAAGGATGATGTCACCCTCCCAATGTCCATTGGCTCCATACACCGAAATTATTTGCTGTCATTGTTTGTTTGGGGTTGTTGTCCAATTAATTCTGTTCTGCTACAGCACCAAATGTGCTGCCTTATTCTCCATTTTACAGCAGGGCCTGTCTGCTGCTCCGCCTTTTTCACTGGGTAGGGCATGTTCTTTTTTTTTTTTTTTTTTTTAAGATTTATCTATTTTTATTACAAAGTCAGATATACAAAGAGGAGAAGAGACAGAGAGGAAGATCTTCCATCCGATGTTTCACTCCCCAAGTGAGTGCAATGGCCGGTGCTGTGCTGATCCGAAGCTAAGAACCTGGAACCTCTTTCAGGTCTCCCACGCGGGTGCAGGGTCCCAAAGCATTGGGCCGTCCTCGACTGCTTTCCCAGGTCACAAGCAGGGAGCTGGCCGGGAAGTGGAGCTGCCGGGATTAGAACCAGCACCCATATGGGATCCCGGGGTGTTCAAGGGGAGGACTTTAGCCACTAGGCCACGCCGCTGGGCCCGGGTAGGGCATGTTCTTGCTGGCAAGTCCAAGAAGCTGGAACAGATATCTCAAGCATCACCAGCTTCTCTACCCCTGGGACTTACAAATCCGATACCCGTCTGTTACATGGGTGCTCAGACCCAGACTAAGAGTCCCAAGTCCCGTCATTGTCCCCACTCCGAGCTTCACAGAACCAATGTCCACCTAAAAGGCGGGCCCCAGGATCTGGGCCAAGCAACCCACACTCCACCTCTTTCCCTGTCCTGAGGGCTCAGAAATCCGTCCCCCACCACACATGTGGGCCTCAAGACTGGAGCCAAATCTACCCTGCCCCTGTTGGATCACCTATCCCTGGGATTCATGTGCCTGGCCCCCCTCTTGGCCAAGGCTGGCATGTCTCGCCTCACCTGAGCTTCTGCAGTCTTTTTGTGCCACTTGGCCCAGTCTAGTCTGTACCCTGTTCCAGCTCCTGTTGGTGGGTGCTGCAGCCTGTCCCAGCCCAATCTGATTGCTATCCCGGTCCTAATGTGGACTGGCTGATGTTGTGGCCTGATCTGGCTTCTCCTGCCCCCTTTGCTGGTTCTCAGATCTGCCAGTGGGTGTTATGTGCTGGCCCAGACTGGTCTGTCCCCAGACCTGACCCACATGTATGCCAGCGGGTATTGTAACCTGGCACAGCTTACTCTGCTCCTTGCCTTGCTTCCTGTGCTCTCCTACAGGTCTGGAACACTGCCATTTTTAAGCACATGTTTGCAATAACTCTGTGTCAGGCAAACCTGATGGCCTACACTGGAACCAGCAGCCTCCACTCCCCTTTCCCTTCTGCTTCTTTCTCTGAGTTTGCCTAATCTGGTATCTCCCATAAGGGAAGTCCTATAGTGTTTGTCTTAATATGATTGTGTTTTTTCACTTAGCACGTATCCTATTTTGTTGAAAAGATTAAGAGAGGCCGATGTTTGGTACAGTGGTTATGCTGCCCCTTGGAACTCCATGTCCCATGTCAGAATATTTGGGTTGGAACACCAGTTCCACTTCTGGCGTCCTGTGAGGGCACACCCTGGGAGGCCATAGGTGTTGATTCAAGTGCTTGGGTCTCTGCCACCCATGTGGGAGACTTAGTTGTTCACAGTTCCTAGCTTTGGCCTGATCCAGTTCCTGCTGCTGTACGTGTTTGGAGGGTGAACTAGCAGGTGGAAGATCTCTCTCTCTCTCTCTTTTTTTTTTTTTTTTTAAAGATTTTATGATTATTGGAAAGCCAGATATACAGGGAGGAGGACAGACAGAGAGGAAGATCTTCCATCCGATGTTTCACTCCCCAAGTGAGCCACAACGGGCCGGTGCGCGCCGATCCGATGCCGGGAACCAGGAACCTCTTCCGGGTCTCTCACGCGGGTGCAGGGTCCCAAAGCATTGGGCTGTCCTCGACTGCTTTCCCAGGCCACAAGCAGGGAGCTGGATGGGAAGTGGAGCTGCCGGGATTAGAACCGGCGCCCATATGGGATCCCGGCGCGTTCAAGGCAAGGACTTTAGCTGCTAGGCCATGCCGCCGGGCCCAAGATATCTCTCTCTCTCTCTGTCCTGCACTCTCTCTGCCTTTCAAATGAAAATTAACTTTTCTTAAATAAAAGAGGGTATGCTTTGGGAGACTGCTATGATTGAACTTTAAGTATAGATGTTGGTAGCTCTTGTCATTTTGGTTAAAAATGCAGTCTTTCACTGTCTCCTTGGCGTACCTGGGACACCCTCAAATCTATTTGGGATTCAGAAATCATGTGAGTGATTTAAAAACTGTGGCTTCTTGGGATGCACCCCAGAATCTCCTGGGAAGCTGGGTTTCTCGATTTATTTTTCAAAACGTCCATGTCAGTTGCTACCTTCCCACCATGGACCCCGATTCCCATCTGGTGTGCAGTTGGTAGGGCTGGACCTGAAACACAATCAAGTGAGTCTGAGGCTGCTGTCCCTGTCTTTTCAACATTAACCTCTGGGGTGACGGTTCAGGGGTTCAAGGGAGGCCTGGGGTTTGGATGTCTCTGCCCTGATATGGAGCAGAATTAAGTAAGGCCCTTGTCTCCTGTGTCTCCTGAACAGTTTTGTCCAAGCTGTGCTTGTGATACTCTCTGTCTTCTTGTACTTGTTTGCCTACAAAGAGTACCTCGCCTGCCTCGTGCTGGCCATGGCCCTGGGCTGGGCGAACATGCTCTACTACACGCGGGGGTTCCAGTCCATGGGCATGTACAGTGTCATGATCCAGAAGGTGCGTTGGGCGAGGGGCCAGGGAGGACGGCCTGATGAAGGCTGAGTGAGGGCAGGGAGAGGTGGGACTGGCAGGCCATGGGCTTGTGCTCAAGGCTTACACTTCCATTGTGTCTTATTTCTCGCAGGTCATTTTGCATGATGTCCTGAAGTTCTTGTTTGTCTATATCGTGTTCTTACTTGGATTTGGAGTAGGTAATTGATGTGTGATTGTCTTGACTCCCACCCATGTGAAAGCACTTTTCCGAAGTTGAAATGACAAAAGACTCTGTCACCTGCCTATGGGGTGTTTTCCAGGCGTTGCCTTTTGATTTCTCTCAATGATCTCCTCTCCCTCTTCTGCCACTACAAAGTAACCGAGGCTCAAAGATTTGGGCCTGTTGCTCTTCCCCATCCAGTCCACTCCCACATGCCTCCCTGACTTTTATAATCCCAAGAAGCCTGAGAAAGCCTTGGCAGGTGCTTTGGCCCCTCCCTTTTTTTTTGCGGTTGGGGAAACCAATGCTGACTGGTGGTCTTTGCAAAGTAGGGACAAGGAAATGCATTGCAATACCTTCCTTTGCCCTTCGGATTGTACTTTGCCTCAGAGAGCTTTGTGAGAGCCTCTGACCTGCCGAGGACCAGGCCTGTGGAGCCCCCCTTTCAAATCACCCCATTTCTAACGGAGAACAGCACAGGCCAGCTTTATTTCTAACTGTATGTGCAGAGCAAATGTTGCTCCCAAACCAGCTGTCTCTTCTTCCATTTTCTTTCAGTGTGGATGTTGGCCTTCAAAAGCAAGCAGTCTGGAGCTTTTATGGAGTGGAAATTTTGCTTATTAATTTTCTCCTCCATCAGATCATTTATTCATCCATTCATTTTATTACTCAATAATTTGTCTATCCATCCTTCCACCCATCCATCCATCCATCCATCTACCCATCCATCCATCCATCCATCCATCTCCCACTCAGACATTCAGCAATGAACTGTTGCTGTGGTATATTGGAAAGGAGAGAAAAGTGAAATCTCGCTAAAGTAGAACTCACAACATAGCATTGGGAGGAAACTCAGGGTCTTAAAGGGTCAGGCATACAGGAGCTTCAAGATGAACGTGGGGACCAGGGCAAGTGCACGTGCATGCACACACGCACACTCAAACACACGCTCATACACACAGATTATAATGAGCAACTCTGCTGGGCTGTAAATGACCAAGGACCAAATTGTGGGGTGGAGGAGGGAGGGAACTTTACTAGGTGGGAATGGCTCTGCAGGAGGTCAAGGCAGGGAACCCCACCTTGGACAGGCTCTGTGGGATCTGAGGCTGGAGATGGGTGTGAGTTGCCAGAGAGCAAGAGGCCACAGGCTTGCATTGTGGGTTTGGGTGGGTGCATGTGCGAGTGTGCATGAGTCTGTGGGGGCAGTGAGCCAGGTGGAGAGGCTCATGGGAACCCATCCTGTCCTGTCGCCCCAGCCCTGGCATCTCTGATTGAGAAGTGCTCCCAGGACGACAAGGACTGCAGCTCCTACGGCAGCTTTGGGGACGCGGTGCTGGAGCTCTTCAAACTCACCATAGGCCTGGGCGACCTGAACATTCGGCAGAACTCCAAGTACCCCATTCTCTTTCTGTTCCTGCTCATCACCTATGTCATCCTCACTTTTGTCCTCCTCCTCAACATGCTCATCGCCCTCATGGGGGAGACCGTGGAGAACGTCTCCAAGGAGAGTGAGCGCATCTGGCGCCTTCAGGTGAGTAAAGCTCTCCCCCTCCCACCCTGGGGACTCAGGTCAGCACCCAGTCACTGACAACCGCTGCACTGGTGGGGCTGGGGCGGGGCTTGGGAAGCTGCATATTATGCTCCCCTGTGATTGACCAGACCTCTCTGGGGTCTTTGAGTGAGGGGCTAGGAACAGCCTTGTGTATGAAAGAGACCCTAGCTTATGGAGGAGCTCTGCTCAGAGGTGACTTTGGTGACTGGGGGATGTGGAGGGGTGACCTTAGGCTGCATTAACAGGAGTATGAGTATAGGATCTGGGACAGTGAGGTGATGGTCCAACTCTACTCAGTCCTGCCTTCACACTGCTCACCCGCTGCAGCTGCCAGTCCATCTGGTGGGGCTATAGGGTGGACTGCAGGCTGCGCCTCACAGGTTGTTGGAACTGGGGCTGGAAGAAGGCGAGAGCTTCGGCAGATCATTGCTGAGTTGTCTATGAAGGAGGGAGCATCTCCCTTCAGGGGCACCATGGGGCAGAATGAAGATACATGGGGGGCAATGCAGGTAGGTAGGAAAAGTAAAAAAACAAAAAAAATTATTTAGGGATTGGCAACGTGGCACAGTAGGCTAAGCTTTCGCTTATGGTGCTGGCATCCCGTATGTACACCAGTTCAAGTCCTGGCTGCTCCCACTTCTGATCTAGCTTTCTGCATATGGCCTGGGAAAATAGCAGAGGATGGTCCAAGTCCTTGGGACCTTGCATCCATGTGGGAGATCTTGAAGATGCTCCTGGCTCCTGGCTTTGGATTGGCTCAGCTCAGGCCATTGTAGCCATTTGGAGAATGAACCAGTGGGAAGATCTCTCTGTCTTTTCTCTGTAACTCCTTCAAATAAAAATCAGAAAACAAAACATAAAAATATTTATTATTTGAAAGGCAGAGTTATACACACACATACAGAGAGAGAGAGAGAGATCTTTCATTTTTCCATCCACTGATTCACTCTCCAAATGGCCACAACTGTTAGGCTAGCTGCAATCAGACACTTGGAACTCTATCTGGGTCTCCCACATGAGTGGCAAAGGTTCAGGTTCTTGGTCTATCTGCTGCTTTTCTACAGTCTTAGCAGGGAGCTGGATCAGAAGTGGAGCAGCTGGGACTTGAACCAGCACTCATATGGGATGCCAGTGTCACAGGTGGCAGCTTAACCTGTTTGAGACACAGCACTGGCCCTGAGAAAAGCTTTGATGGGCACAAGGAAGTGTCTAGTTATGAAGGTAGCTTCATTAGTTTGTGTATACTGCTCAGGAGAGATGGGACAGGTTATGTCCAAGGATTTCCAAGGCTGGGTGGGCGGTGGGACTCCACCATGTCTGAATCTTCCTCTGTGGGATTCCAGGATCTCAGTATTACAAGGCCCTGAGCTTCTGGAGACATTATGTGGTTCCTAAAGCACTTTGCATGTCTTCCCCAAACATCCCGTTTTTCAATTTTGCCTTCTTCGGATTCACTGTACCCTCAGGCTGTATGCATTAAGCATGCACCTGACTTGGAGCTGTGCTCCCAGGGCTGACTCTGAGCAACCTGCCAAGGCTTGTTTAATGTCCCCAGAGAGCCAGGACAATCTTGGAGTTTGAGAAGATGTTGCCAGAATGGCTGAGGAGCAGATTCCGCATGGGGGAATTGTGTAAAGTGGCTGAGGACGATTTCCGGCTGTGTCTGAGGTAAGTGAGGGCATGGGTCTCGGGGGTGAGTAGAGGCAGTTGACAAGGTATCAGGGAAATGGTGCTGCCACTTGCTTGCTGTAAACACACCCGCTGTCTTGGGCCTTCGTAGAAGGTGGAATTGACTCTTACGGGGTCACAGGCTATGGGGCAAGGGTGCTGGAGCTTCCCGAGAGGGAAAGGGGGACTGGCCCACTCTGCTCTCCCTTTCTGTCCCTGTGGGGGTGCCTTAACGCTTCTCCCTGTGCAGGGTCTGGCTTTGCAAGCATTGACCAACATGACCCTCTCTGTTCTTCTGTCTGTCCTGTGTGGGTTCTAACAGCTGTGGATGTGGAGCCTTTATCATTGGCAAGTGGAAGTGAGATAGCTGGTTTTCTTTCGTATGATTTGTTTTCTTCATTTGAAAGGCATAATGACTGAGAAGGAGGGGAGAGAGAGAGAGAGAGAGAGAGAGAGAGAGAGAGAGAGAGAGAGAGACGGAGAGAGAGTGGTGTGTGTGTGTGTGTGTGTGTGTGTGTGTGTGTGTGTGTGTGAGAGAGAGAGAGAGATCTTGTACCCTCTGGCTTACTCCCCAAATGGCCTCAAAGACCAAGACTGGGCCAGGCTGAAGGCAGGAGTCAGGAACTTTTTTTTTGAACATGGATCCAGGGGCTGAAATACTTGGACTATCTTCTGCTGCCTTCCCAGGCACATGAGCAGGGAGCTGGATTGGAAGTGTAGCAGCTGAGACTTGAACTGTACCCATATGGGGTATCGATGTTACAGTGGGAGGCTTTACGTGCTATGCCACAACACCAGCCCCAAACTTCCATACTTTCAGTCTTCACACCTTCCTCCAAGGTGGTTCTCTCTGAGCATGACAAGTGTGATGTCTAAAGAGATTTACTTTATGCCTGTAGGAGCAGCTTACAGGGTTTCGGAGTCACTGAGAGGTGAAAGGATCCATGAGGCTTGGTAAAATGGGCATCAATGCAGATTTCAAACACTGACAGTCAGGATCTTGATCCCTGGGGTGGACAGAGGAGAACTATTTAGAAAGATTATCCAGCTCAGCATTGTGGTGTAATAGGTTAAGCTGCTGTCTGCAAGTCTGGGGTCCTACGCGGGTGCTAGTTGGGGCCCCGCTGCTCCACTTCCAATCCAACTTCTTGTTAATGGCCTGGGAAAGCAGTGGAAGATAGCCCAAATGCTTAGGCCCCTTGCCCTCACATGGGGAACCCACTGGAAGCTCCTTGTTCCTGGCTTCAGCCTAGTTCAGTCCTAGCCATTGCAGCCATTTGGGGAGTGAACCAGCCTGGAAGACTCTCTCTGCAACTCTGCCTTTCAAATAACCAAAATAAATGTTTTAAAAAAAGAAGCCAGAAAATCCAAATGTTGCTCCATTTACTTGTGTTTAATGAGATGCGGTTGCCAAGATGTGAGAATAATGGTTACTCTTGCAGGATTAATGAGGTGAAGTGGACTGAATGGAAAACACATGTCTCCTTCCTGAACGAGGATCCGGGGCCCATCAAACGGACAGGTAACTGCTGCTGCAAAGCATTATGGGGTCTAGTCTGGTTGGTGTGCCCTTGGGCCAATCAAGTTTGACGGTCCTGGCTTCTCTCCCTCTGTGACACAAGAGGGTTGCCCACAGTTGGTTCTCGGGTCTTTCCCAGCTGGGACAATTTCACAAGCTTAGTTGGAAAACTTCTAAAAAGCGGGTGGTGCCGTAAGACATCAGACACAGCACACATAAATAGTCGGATTCTGAAATAGTTGGATTATTATTTTTTTTACAGCAGACCTCAACAAGATTCAAGATTCTTCCAGGAGCAACAGCAAAACCACTCTGAATGCATTTGATGAAATAGAGGAATTTCCAGAAACCTCGGTATAGAAGCAGAGCTCTGAGCTGGTGTGAGCTAGGGCTGCCTGGAGTGGCTTTGCAGCATAGTGGGGCCTGGCCCTGCAGCAAGCCTCTCATGTGCTGAGTGGGATTGGACTGAGAGGCCCTCGTCAGTTGGTCTGAGTGGGCAACACCCTGGGGTTTTGTTAATTGGCAAAGTACACCCATGGCCACTGGTCCTGGCAGTGGGAGTGTCCTGAAGTTCTGGGTGAAGTCCCTAGTTTTACCATCGGCAGGTCAGCAGGTGGAGGGTGGGGTGTGGGGGCGGGAAGGGGCGGGACCTGGAGGCCAGGGTCGGAATCTTCCTGCTGCCAGCGTCTCTGTCTCTCCTAATCATGACCCCAGCCCAGGTACTCCACGGACACCCACCCACTGTGCTTGGGTTGCTTGAATTCATGGGAAACTTTTGATTCTGTCTCAGGACGTGCAGGGAGCTTGAACTGAGTAGAGCTGGATGTGCTGAGGGAGGAGGGGAGTGAATTCTGGAAACAACCTTCTAGAAACTTCAGGAATAGAGAAGCCACCCTTGGAAAGAAACTTGGGACTCTGGCTGTCTTAGACCAAGGGAGACTTTTTTTTTTTTAAAGTAGCATGATTAACACAGGGGTTTATGTTCAGTAGAGAAAAGACATTTCAGTTTTGAATGAAAATTACTTCAGCTGAAGAATGTGACTTTTAAAAAACTGAGATACAGATTTTTGGGCTTGGGGGCTGGATAGAAGTGTTAGAAGCCTGGCCTCAGGGTGGCCGGGCAAGGACAAAAGGCTTTTTCTTCACACACACAAAAGTTCACAGGAGACCCGTGGGTGGGACCTGGCTGCAGGCTGGGATCTGGGTGAAAGGGCTTGGCTCTGTGTCCTCATCTCCCTGGAGCGCCTTGCTGGGATCATGGCTTCCTCTGAAACAAAAACAGCAGCTACTCTATATATGCCCTCGGATCTCAGAGATTACTGGTGGCTGTCAGTACTTCTTTCGGGGGGACGCTTAACAAAATACTTGAAATGGCACTGGTAGTAAGTGCTTTTGTGAACTGTGAATTCCGAAGCGAAAGGGGAAGGCTCGTGAGAGAGGAACATTGGCCAAGACTTGGGGCTTATTTTTAGATCTTCTTCCTCTGGTGTGCTGTCACTGTGGTTACTCAGTTTGGGGCAGAGGTGAAATGGAGTGGGGAAAAGTTTTTTTCTGGTGACCAGAGCCTAGACAAGCACAAATCCACTCTACCTCTGTTTATCTGAGGGGCTGGGGTGGGGGGCGGTTTAGAAGTGAAATGATCAAGGTGGTCACCATGAATTAATTTTTAATTTCTCTTTTTAAATTTATTTATTTGAGAGGTTGAGATAGAGAACTCCCATCTGCTGGTTTGCTCTTTTTTTTTTTTTTTTTTTTTTTTTTTTTAAGATTTATTTATTTTTATTGGAAGAGGAAGAGAGACAGAGAGGAAGATCTTCCGTCTGGTGGTTCACTCCCCAAATGGCCGCAATGGCTGGAGCTGAGCTGATCCGAACCCAGGAGCCAAGAGCTTCTTCTGGGTCCCCCATGTGGGTGCAGTTTTCCAAGGCTTTGGGCCGTCCTCAACTGCTTTCCCAGGCCACAAGCAGAGAGCTGGATGGAAGCGGGGCTGCCAGGATTAGAACCGGCGCCCATATGGGATCCTGGTGCATTCAAGGTGAGGACTTTAGCCGCTAGGCCACTGTGCAGGGTCCTGGTTCTCACTTTAAATGCTTGCATAGTGGCCCCAGGCTGGAGCTGACACCAGGAGCCAGGAACTCAGGCCAGGTCTACCGCATGGCTGGCTGTAATAGAATTACTTGAGCCAACACCACTGCTTCTTGGGGTCTGCAGGAACAGGGAGCCGGAATCAGGAGTGGAGCCAGGAATCAGCTAAACCCAGAGACTCAGGAAAGGATGAGGGTTTCTTAACTGCTAGGCCAGACACCTGCCCCTGAATTTTAAATGGCACAAAATTATTTGGCTTTCAGACAACTTGGCAATTTGATGGTTAACCTGACTTGAAGCAAACTGAGCCCTGGCCAAGCACCATGTTCCCTCTGGGCCTGTGTTTCTTTCCTGGCTGCTTTGGGCTGGCAGTTTAGCTAGATGGGCATAAACTCATCCTCTCTGCACCTGATGGGGCTGGGTTAGGGAGAGGTGGAAAAGGTAGAAGACACAGCACTGAGATCTCTATGACTCCTGGCAGTCCCCACACTTCCAGCCAAGCCACGGAGTCCACAGGTGTGCTAAGTCATAGGGTGAGGGGTGGGGGTGGGGGGCTAGGTGGGAATGTGTGAAGGAGAGAAGATGTGATAGGTTGTCATGGGAGCAGAAGCAGCAGGTGTATTCCAGATGGGCAGAACTGGCAAAAGAACCAGAAAAAGAATGCTTCATTCAGTCCAGCGACTACTCCAGATATTGGAACTTTCCAAGCTGAAGCAGTTTGAACAGTTATTAGGGACACTGTGAAATGGCAATTGGGGGAACATTAGGGTTCTGTCCAGTGTGAAGATTCTGTGACCATGTCTTCGGTTCGTAGTCAGCTCCTTGCTTTATGGTCTGTGTGGGAAAGGCAGCCATTTGGGCCTGTGTGCCATGAGCCCTACACCATGGAGCTGGGGCTTCCTGCGCTGCTTTGCAGAGGCTGCTAAGATACATGCATGTGGCTCCCTATTTCCCACTTGGACAGAAGTGGGAGGTTAGGCAAATGGAAATCAGTAACTGGGTCTCCGTCTTCCCCTGCATGCTCTCCTGTGGATCTGTGTGGAAGGTGTTGGTAAGACCATTGTGTGTACTGGGTGTTCTTCCAAAAGGCCTATAGTCTAGAAGCTCTGAGCCTAGGTAGATTTTCCAAGGCAAAGGGAAACAGTGAGTTAGCACCCAAGTGAAAAGAAACCTCCCATTTTACCCCTGGAGACCAAATTGAACAGAACATGGGCTTGTTCAAAGTTGTGTGGGAAGTTATTCCTGGTCTACAGAGAGCCCAGTTTTTTAAATTTTTTTTTTATAAAGCACACATATTCAGTATACTTGAGTCTAGCTTTGTGGTTGGCAAATGTCAGGACCTAGGGCTTTGGCAGTCAACATTGTCTCCGTCATCCTTGTGACTGGTCTAAAAGTCAAATGTACACACACACACACACACACACACACACACAACCATTGGAACTCATGGACCTATCAGGACATGTTGAAATTCTGTGATTTACATTTCAGTAATTTAAAGAGAAAGTGTTTACCAGGGATGGGATCTCTCATGCTCAGATGATGGTGTTGGCTGCGAATGTTCTTTCTGTGGAACTTTGCTCAGAAAGAATTCATTATTTTGGACATGATGTGAGGTGCCTGTCTGTAACAAAAAGGATGCTTCTCTTCCTCCCTGGGATATGGAAGATGTGCACGGTTGTACTGTGAAGTCACTAAGCTCTTGGGAGGCTCCTGCCCGAGACAGCCCAGTGATATTGATGTTCCTTTCCTTCTGCAAGGCCTGGTGCACTGTGCCCTGTTGCTCTGGGCAGGGCCCAGGTGGGCAAGGCCGTCACCTGAGCCTGTAAGCCATACTTGACTTCTTCATCAATTTACACATTGTTTTGTAAACTGTGATCTTGCTTCCAAACACAGAGTTGTCACCCCCTTCTCACTGAATGCATCTGCTCTTCGTCAGTAGTGAGCTGCATGTTTGTTCTTAGTGCCATGTGTGTGGGAAACTATGTTCAAGAAGGAAATCATAAGAGCAATCGCATTTTACTCCCATGGAAGAAGTGCTGTTTTTTGATTTGTAATAAATATTTATTTTGCCTTGTTATGGTCACGTTTTATCCTTGCCTGGGATGTGCCAAGGGGAAGCCCCATTAGCAATCATAGGATATTGTGTAGCAGGTGTAATGGGAAGGCCAACTTTCGTATGGGGAGCCTGCTCCGTGGTCCTGGCTCAGAGACAGAGCCAGCAAGTACTAAGCCATGTTACCTTCAAACAGTGTTTGTGTCTCAAACTGCATTCATGCCCAAGACTCCACATGAACCCATCAGCGACTTTGGAAGTAGTTTAAAAAGGAGGTTCAGAGAGTGGGATCAGTGTGCCTGAGGCTTCTCAGCCAGAAAAGGATACCCACTCAGGATGGATGACCCCCAGACGGTGCTCTGTCCACCATGCCCTGCTGGCTCAGCATTTATATTGCATGGATCTAAGCCCATGGCTCCATCCAGAGACCAGAAAGGTGAAATTCCCCTTGTGTGCCAGAATGGATATCAAGGAGCTGGTGCCAATATTGTCACCATGCCTATCATCCCAGTTCTCAAGATGGGCATTACTTCATTCTTTTGGGTTACTTTCAAAGGGTGCAACCTCAGTGTTAGTGACAAGGCACCGCTTTGTCTGGCGGGGTCGTGGAACTTGAGATCAATTCAGCAGAATGCTATATTTGGTGAATTATTTTCCAAGTTCCAATGTTTCCTTGAATAATCTTCTGCAGCAGGATGTGTCTTATTAAGTGGCAAAGAGATGTAAATTGTATGTAGTCTGCACTTCCAGCTTAAATAGACTTCAGTTTGTAATTCAGGCACCTGGCACCCCAGGGAACATTTTAGGTAGACTGATAAGAGAGCAAGCAAGCTCCTGTCATAGGGTGTATTTCTGGCAATGGAACTTTGGGCTGAAGGGTGTAAACATTTTCATGGCTTTTAGTATGTTGAAAAATTACCTTGTAAAGAGGATTCTATAATTAAAAAAGATTTATTTATTTTTATTGGAAAGGCAGATCAGATTTATGGAGAGGAGAGACAGATCTTCTATTTGCTGGTTCACTCCCCAAATGGCTGGAGCTGAGCTGATCCGAAGCCAGGAGCCAGGAGCCTCTTCCAGGCCTTGCATATGGGTACAGGGTCTCAAGGTTTTGAACCATCCTCCACTGCTTTTCCATGTCATAAGCAGGGAGCTGGATGGGAAGTATAGCAGGCAGGACATGAATTGCCGCCGATATGGGGTCCCAGCATTTACAAGGTGAGAATTTGGCCATTGAGCCATTGCGCTAGGTCCAATATAATTTTTTTTTCAGGATGTGATTATATATGTTACTATATATGTCACACTATAAAGTGCCCTCATACCTGTTTGTGATCTTCAAAAAAAAATCAGTTCTGTAGTTTTGATGAGAATATTATCCCAGTTTACTAGGTGAGAAAGTGGGACTTGGAGACAGATGAAATGACATGCCTGTGTCACAGAGCATTGTCCCAACCTGGGGATTCAGGTTCCCTCAAGTTTACTTAGTCCACTGTTGAAGGACACCCTAATTTCCCATCATACCAGGCTCCTTCTCTGACAGTGACAGCAAAAGGAAGCAATTCAGTCCCGTTCCATGAGCATGTATCTCACCTACTCTATTAGGGGGTATGTAGTCAGTGTGGCAGACATTGAATGTCTAGGAAGGTGGAGAAAGGTGAGGAGAAGGAAGTTAAGATTTACTCAGTGCTTACTATGTGTCGTGCTATTTTTTTAAATCTTTATCCTACTTAATATTTTAAAGAAATATTTATTTTATTTGAAAGGAAGATTTACAGGGAGAAGGAGAGACAGATATCTTCAATTAATAGGGAACTGGATTGGAAGTGGAACAGCCAGGACTAGAACTGGTGATCAGATGGGATGTCAGCGCTTATAGGCAGAGGATAAGCCTGTTGTGCCACTGCACTGGTCCCCTTATTTAATTTTAACAGTAACAGTCTGAAGGATGTAGAATAAGGTGAGTTTTACTTGGAATGATGGGGGCATATTCAGGAAGTGAGCAGGAAAGAAGGTGGGGGGAAAGGCATTGATGTGGTAGGTTTTGGAGATGTTTCAGAAAGAAGGGAAGCTTGTGTATACATTCTTATGCTCCTGACCTTTATTGGACAGTATGAGACTGTAGACGCTGGAAAAGACTTTGTTAATGGCCTCAAGGTGGGACAGAAAGAAGATGGAGGGGGCCGAGGGACAGCTAAAGCTAGATAGCGGAGATCAAGACAGCTTCATACGAAGAATGAGAGCTGAGTTGCAGGTGGAAGTAAACCCAGGAATTTTCTAGCACAAGATCAGATGGGGCTGGTAGTCTGGGGAATGTAGGGGAAAATTCTAGGTGGAGGCAGCCATCTGTGTGAAGGCACACAGGGATACAAGAACACGGAGGGTTCCGGAACAGACAGAACTGGTGGGAAGATGAGTTCACAGAGGCTGTGGGGAAGAGAGAGGCAGAGCATGAAAGGCTTCAGTGCTAGGAATATGAACTTGGATCCTCTGTTAGGACTTACTCTGTGCTAAGCACTAAGCCAAGTGCTTACAAGGATTAATCCACTTCATCATTCCAATACCAGAGGGGAGCTGTGAGGATCATCTTCAATTCCAGAAAAATGAGTCATTAGGTTTTTAGAAATAAGCAAAGGAAAATAAAACAAAGCGGCTAATACCACTGATGAATGCCTTGTAGTTCTTAGACAGTCACATCCGATTAGAAGATTGTAGACACTGAGGCAAGGAGGGGCTGGTGTTTTGGCGTGGCTGCTGGGGAAAGCTGCCACCTACAACTCCAGTACTCCATATGTCCGAGTGGATTCACTTCCAACCCAGCTCCCTGCTGATGGCTTGGGAAAGCAGTGGAAGATGGTACAAATGCTTGGGCCTCTGCTACCCACACAGGAGACGTGGCTGAAGCTCTTGGCGTTGGCCTGGCCCTGCACTGGCTGTTGCAGCCACCTGGGAGAGTGAATCAGCAGATGGAAGATTGGCTTTAATGGGTCCAGGACGGGCAGCACCAGCATCTGGGTGCTGGTTCGAGTTCTGATTGCTCTGCATCTGATCTAGCTCCCCACCTACAGCTTGGGAAAGCAGGAGTGGATGGCTCAAGTTCTTGGGAACCTGAATTCACGTGGGAGACCCAAAGCAGCTCCTGGCTCCTGATTTTAGACAAACTCAGCTCAGGCCATTGTGGCCCTTTGGGGAGTGAACCAGTGGATGGAAGAATTCTCTTTCTGTCTCTCCTTTTCTCCTGTAAATATGCCTCTTAAATAAAAAATAAATTGTTTTAAAAAAAATTGAGTCAGAGAAAATTAGACCTCATAACAGTAAATGATCCAAAAATTGAAACAGTGGCCTAAGTTGCACATCATCAATTATATAAATAATTGAAATTTAGCGGGAGAAGTCAAAATTTACATCTGGAAGAAACTGACCTAGAAAAATTGGCCTGTGAAGCAAGACAATAAGGAACTTCTACAGTGGGAGGCAGAAAGCTGGTAAAACTTGTGAGGTACAAAAGATGATTAAATTTTTGCTACAGAATTCAGAAAGGAGTTTTTTTTTTCAATGAAAGTTTTGGTAAAGTATAAGAACAGATGCTGATAACTGTGAAATGTTTCATTGTATTCTACAGAACATTAAGTATGGCATGAAATGGGCTTTGGTGGGGTTTATTCTGGAAGAATAAGGCCATCTGGGTGTATTTTTTCCAGGTAACCTCAGCATTTTTGGTAAGTACATTTGAAGCCAAAAACATGGGCCTGGGTCCACATCATGGGATTAAAATCTCTCTTTTCTTGGCAGTTACAGCCTGAAGGGAGGGAGGGTACACCTTGGGGAAGATAGAGGCCTGTGCTCCCTGCAGCTGGGAGGGCGGGAGGGGCCGAAGCACTGGGCTCCCTGTCTGTGCATGAGGGGCCATCAGAGCCTCTTCATGCAAGCATGACACCACCTTCACCATCATCCCCGAGTCCTCTTCTGTATTCCTTCTGCACAAGTGCATCTGAAGCCCTTCTACGTATATTATAGTCACTGCTGAGACTTACAGACTGGATACATAGTGTGCTACCTTCAATTCAAACATGGAAACAGAAATACAGCCTGCATCATGAATTTCTGGCAGTTTTTATATGGCAGTTGATGACATGCAACTCTTAAGTATTTATTTATTTAAAAAGCAGAGTTAGAGACAGAGAGAGAGAAAGAGAGATTCTTCCATCTGCTGGTTCATTACCCAAATGGTCAGGGATGGGCTGAAGCAAAACCAGGAGTCTGGAACTCCAACTGGATCTCAAGGAGCCCGGGCACTTGTACCACCCTTCACTGCTTTCCCAGGCCATTAGCAGGGAGCTGGATGGGAAGCGCAGCTGCTGGCATTCATATCAGATGCTGGGGTTGCGGTGGTAAGTATCATACACACCCCAACAGGCAACATTTCATTCTATGTAAGTAGCATCTTCTTCAAGCTTGCATTTATAAGTTAAAAGCTATTTATTAAGAATGCTAAATTATTCAAGTGTAAGGTAAAAAAAAGTGATAAACGGAAAATGTATTTTTTTTGAATAAGATATCTACATAAAATACAATACCTTTAAATATTTTCCTTAAAGCATTGTTCTCTTTGAAAATTTTGCTTGGATGCCTGCTGTGCCGGCACTGGGGGAAGTGCTGTGATGAAGCTAAGGCACAATCTTGCTCTCCCAGGGCTTACGAACTAGCAGGTGTTTTCAACATGTTGCATAACAAGTGAGCTAGGAAGGCTGCCTAGGGTGAAGAGCAGCGAATGCCTTTTGCGTTCAGCGTCAGTGTGGTCGTCTTGGCAAAGGCTTCCTTCTTCTCGTAATAGGCAGCTTCATTGACAAACACCGGGTACACAGTGCAGTCTCCGCCCAGGGGAACAATCTTTCCATCAAGGGTCAGGAATACCGGGTCCTCAGGGTGTAATGGTTTCCAATCTTGATCCTTTAGGAAACAACAGAAATAGGTAAGTCATTCTTGTATCTTCTCTCACTTTAAAAATGCTGTCTCAGCATTGTTAATTCAGTAGCATGTTAACTCCATGGTGCTGTAAATTTTTTTTGTTGTAGTTTCATTTCTATTGTTGACTTTGTTTCATGGCTTCTCATTTAAGGAAATGTATAGCGATGGCGTAATAGAAACTATCACATCCAGATATGAATATACAATACAGTATGCATCTCTACTTCCAAATCAAAGATGGACTCCCAGTGAAACTGTTGGATATATCTTGACAATAGGATGCTGGACTGTCCGGCATTGTCTGTACCAGCAATGTCAGGACACACTTAAATAACAGAGTGATGGACTTATGACTGCTTATGAAGAACTATACTATTGTAATAGTCTTGGGAAAATCAGTTTGGGGGAGGCAATTTGGAGAGGGGGTAGGGAAATCCCAGAGCCTATAGAATTGTGCCATAAAATTCAAAATTAAAACACACACACACACACACAATGCTCCCTCAGCAGCAAATCATAGCCTTGTGTTATTTTAAAACAGACACCTGAGAGAGGCACCAAGGGACAGGTGGGTGATCTGGCTAATCTGAAATTGTGTAGTGAATCTGGGCAGCAGTTTTAAAAGTTCTCCTTTTAATCCTTATCATTCACACCTGGAAATGTTGCTCCATTCTAGGCTTATCTTGAATGTTGCTGAAGACCTAGATGAAATATGCATGTGCCTAAATGCATATTCTGCTTCTTGCCAGCTCAAGTTAAGTTTTGTTCAACCAAATTTGGGGGCTATCCATTCGGAACCTTGCAGGTACAAGATATTCTGCTGGAGATATAGACATGAGTCACGTGTTCCTCCAAGAGGTTTTGTTCTGATGGAGACTGGCCAGAGGAGGCATGAGGGGGGGGCGCTGGGGAAAAGTCTAGGACAGGTGGATGTATTCCAAAATATGTCCCCTTGTCATAATGACTGACTGATTGGCAGAGTCCCGCCCCTGTTACACCACAGCAACCCAAGGGCAGTTCTTCTCCAACTCCAGTGTGCTGGCAAATCAGCCAGGAGACTTTGCTGAAATACAGATTCTAGTTCTGCGAGTAAAGGGTGAGCCCCAAATTGTGCATGTTAGCATCTCCCAGCAGCATCATTCCTCCTGTGGCTCTCCCCAGTCTCAATGTCTATGGTAACAAATGGGAGCCTTGGGCACAACACTGGGGCTGCAGAAACAGCATCACAGTGATTGTCTCAGACCTGGCTGCACATTACATCCACTTGTGTAACTCCATGGTTCTATTTTCTTAAAAATTTTAAGGGGCTGGCATCATGTTATAAAGCCACAGCTTGCAATACCGCCATCCCATAGGGATGCCAGTTCAAATCCTAGCCGCTCCGTGTCTGATCCAGCTCAAGTTAAAGATAGCTCAAGTCCTTGGGTCCCTGCACCCCCGTGGGAGACCTAGAACAAATTCCAGGCTTGACAGGTCCAGTTCTGGTGGTTGCAGCCATCTGGGAGTGAACCAAAGAATAGGTAAGATCTTAAAAAAGCTTAATAAGATTTTAGACTTAAAATCTGCAATATTTATTGTTTGTTAATAGTTTTAGGAGTTTTGACATGTACATGTACAAAATTCCATCCCTACCCCTCCAACCACTCATGCTACCCCTTTACAGTTTATCGGAGCGGTCGGTGTTTCATTTTGTTTTTGTTTAAGGCCTGAGTGGTACCACAGCTCCGGAACCAGTGCTTTTCGGGAAGATGTGGCCCAGGATCATTCTGGGAACTTCTTCAGCAGCAGAAGGCCAGCCTTACCTCAGAGCAGATTTGCCCCAGTTGTTTATACAAGCACTTTAAATAGTTCTATAACCTGCAAGTCTGGTTATCTGGTCTAGAGTTATTACACAGGGATTTGAACGGGGGCAGTGATTTTTCAACACTGATTATCCAGATCAGTAAGATTGGCTTATCTCACAGTCCTGGCACTGTGTGTATTAAGAAAGCTCTCCAGCAAGTGCTTAGCCAGGGACCAAAGCCTCACTCAGCAGGTCTGTACTACCTCTGAGGCCTCTGAGTGTGTAGAGATGGAACTTTTCAGATTCTTCACTCCTCCTTGCCTTTCCCAATTGAAGTCTCTTATAGTCCTCCAACTTCACGATGCTCTGATAGCGCCAACCATGCAAGGAGAGTCAAGGTGTGGTGGCAGAGAGCATCCTAGAGAAAGAGGTTCTGATGGCTTAGCTCTAACTTACTCAGTGGTGGACACAGGGAAGCAGCAGCCATGTGGTCAACTGCAAAAAGCCCTGCTATTGGGCCTGTCATTGATAGTTACGTGGCTGTGGCAAGGAGTGAACTTCTGACCTTTTGTCATTTGGAGATGGCCCTTGGGTAGGAAACTCACTTTCTCTGGGCAGCCTCGTCTGCTCTCTCCTCTCCCACCTCACTGTTCTGTCACAACACCCATCTCTCTCTCTAAACCATCACGTAGACTTTATTGTATCTCAACTATAAACTCCAGGGGAGTGAGGTCCTGCTTGCTGATGTGGTCCCTGAGCCAGCAAAAGTCAACTCAGTGCTGAGTGAGGGTGTGAACATCTTCTGTGTGCTGTAGAGCTTTGGAGAACATCAGATGGCCTATCAGAGCTAAAGTGCTATTTGCATTTTTCCACTAGTTTAAAGCAGCAAATGTCACCTGTAGGTTAGGATGTATGACAGCAGCAATCTCTCCACTTCCGTTCCTGGGGTAATCAACTTTCTCCATGACTTTGTAGACCTCAATAGCACAGGGGGGATATTCTTTTCCTGTGGGAAAATCAGTATGGATAAATCACAACTACAGGACATCTCCATAAAGGAAAAAAAAAGTTAATGGGAAAATAAGCATTTGATGTGAGGCCTTTATTTGGTGCTCATTTTCTTGATTCTATCAATCTGGTCATTGAGGAGTAGCTGAAGTAAGTAAAACGTTTTAATAAACACATGAGCTAGGTTATGGACACAGCAAATGAGTCTAGCTTCCAATAGCTATTGCAACACTTAAGGGCTACGTTTTATAACTACATATCTATATATGAAAGAATCTCTAAAGTATCCATGGAAAACACATTTCTAAAAAACTTGCGTATAATTTCAAACCTACACAAAAGCAAATTTATCGTTCAATTCCAGTTAGTGAGCTTTTTAAAGCATGAACACACACACGTAAACATACACATAGGAAACAGCTCTTGTCTACTGCTTACCTTGATTGAAAAGATGTATGAAATCAAGGGCATGCTTAATAATTTTTCTCATTTGATCCAAAATATCAGCTCTCAGAACCGCTTGAGGCTGAGGACCAACTTCTATCCCTAGGTACAGAGTCACATTTATATAAATATTAGAACATACTATAACATGGAGCATTTTAAATGTAGTGAGATCTAGCATCCCATCATTACATTTAATGTAAAGGTAGACTATGTAGCATGGTGAAAATACGTGAGACCTAATGTCAGGCAAAAATAAGCAGAACAGCTGTATGTTCGAGTGATATGTACACAGTGAATTAAGACGAGGCGACAATATTGGGGGGATCAGAGTTATGTTAAAGTAGTAAGATCTTGAGTTTTTTCCCTTTAACTTTCCTTTGAATTTAAAAACGATAGGATATTAGAAGTAGACACATTTAAGTGACATTAACAGAAATGTTGTCACAGGTTTAACATTTAGCTTTGACAGGAGGAAGGCCATCTATGTAGTTGCAAAAATTTAATCTGGATGAATCACAGATTTAAGTCAATAAGACAATCTAATGTGACTATGGAACAACATTTTTGCCCTTCCCATAACAACTCAATCACAAAATGGTTCGAGTTTGCTATAGGAAGAGTTTCTGATGCCCAAAGGCATTGCTTGCATCATGAGGTCTGCTCTCCATGGCTGTCAGCCATCAGTCCTCACTTGTACACCCTACTCTTTCCCCAAACCATTTACACAGTCCCTGTCCTCCTGTTCAAGTCCTTTGCAAAGTCGACCCTCCAACTGTCACCTTGTTCACGTATCAAGACACTGATCAAGTATAATATATCATCCACTCTCATTTTCTTCCACTCATTCTTTTACACTCTTCCTGTTTACACCCAAGTCTGTTACTTCCCAATTTACAAAAATCTTACCATATTTTTCTCATTTAAATTTTTCATTTGTTGTGTTTAGCTCTCTTATTTACTTGTATGGACATATTTTTTAGTATACTGTATCATAAATTTGGCTAAGTCTTGCATCTGTGCACAAATAGTTTGGACAAATGCATGAAAATATGTTCATAGATATGTCTGTGTGAGTGTTGTGGAAGACACTGTTGCTTGTCTACCCTGAACCAGTCCTTTTTCCTCCCTTCCAAGAGAAGTTAGATTTTTGGTTGAGTATTCTGAGCATTTAGATATTCTTAGGCTGTTACACATACATGCATACAAACATGCATACATACATATGCATATATACACAAAATTATAGAACACACATATTTTACATATATATGTAAATATAAAAATAATATATAAATATAAAAAACACAAATACGCTTATACATACAGATGAACAGATACCAATATATGATCGTTTGTGTATGTTTATACACATACACAGATGTTCTCGTCTTCATGGGAGATGAAAGGTGTAGTTTGGGTAGTCCTGCCTGAACAAGGGAAGGCCACAGGCTGGTACAAGTGAACACTTGACCGAGAAAGGCCGGTTACTACAATTTTTCTTTTCTGATTGTACGTGGAGGACACATGTAGGATAGCTATATTTTCCAAATGAAATATTAATTTTAACACAAGATGTCCTATTAGAGCAGAATATTCAAATTTGTTGTACTTATAGGCCATGCAGTCACAAATGGGGCTGGTGAAATTAAAGTCATAAAGATAATATTAGGGGGCCTACCTTTAGCTTAACCTTTAAGACTTTTGAGTCACCCATCTGAGTATCTGAGCCTTATAACCCGCTTCTGGCTCCTGATTCCAGCTTCCTGCTAAGGTAGACCCAGGAAGGCAACAATAATAGCTCAAGGGATTGGGTCTCTGCTACCCACATGGTTTTGGTCCTGGCCCAGTCCTGATTGGTGCAGCTTTCTGGGGAGTGAACGGTTCGATGTAAGAGTTCTCTCTCTCTTTCCCCTCGCCGCCCACTCTGTAATCTTCTCTGCCTGTGCTTCTCAACTAACTAAACAAAAAATCAAAAAATCAGCTATAATGAGATCATGGTCAATGTGGGAAAGCAAAGAAGATTGTGGTCATTCTTCTGTGTTCTGTTGCGTGTGTGTGTATGACAGAAAAAGAGAGATATCAGAAAGGATTCAGCTGTAGCAAACTTTACCAAGACTGATACTATCATGTATCAGCTGACTTGGCAACAGTATGCTAGTAGCTTGCAGACAGCTATCAGAAATAAAGGCAAGGGCCCGGCGGCGTGGCCTAGCAGCTAAAGTCCTCGCCTTGAACATCCCAGGATCCCATATGGCTGCCGGTTCTAATCCCGGCAGCTCCACTTCCCATCCAGCTCCCTGCTTGTGGCCTGGGAAAGCAGTCGAGGATGGCCCAAAGCTTTGGGACACTGCACCCGCGTGGGAGACCCGGAAGAGGTTCCTGGTTCCCGACTTCAGATCGGCGCACACCGGCCCGTTGCGGCTCACTTGGGGACTGAAACATCGGATGGAAGATCTTCCTCTCTGTCTCTCCTCCTCTCTGTATATCCGGCTTTCCAATAATAATAAAATTAAAAAAAAAGAAGAAATAACGGCAAATTTGGGGCAACAGTCTAGGATAGTATAAAATGTGGACCCAGAAAGGGTCAGAGACCCTAAATGTAGTTTTGTTTTCTATGAGTGGATAATATAAAAGCCTTCCAAATACAACAGCAAAGTCGGCAGAAGAACATGTACTTCTTCTGTATGATTTAGAATGAACTTAATACTTCCTTATATTGAAATGTTTTGAATATTTGGTTCTGTTTGCAATGGCTCACATATCAGTAGATATTTTTCCTGGCTAAAAGCCAGGGCCAACCTTAACTTTTCCAAGTTTGGAACTCTTATACTTTTGTTCGGTGCTTCAAGCAGGATCTCTATCCCTTATTGTTAAATTTTTGATATGTCTCTACTAATTACCCGTATTTACATATTTAGTTGACTTTGGTTGATCCCCTAATTATGCAATAGAAGTATAAATACTTGAGCAAGCAGGTTAAGTTTTGATTTTAGTTTGCTTATATTGTTAACTTACTTTTACATTAGATTACTCTGAGTTGAAACATTTGAAATTTGAGAAAAATACAGTCATAATAGTGATTTTAATTGTAGTCTGAAGGTAATTACGTGGACAGAGTACTCAGAAAAGAAAATAGAAAAGAAGAAAAAAAGCATGTGTCTGAGAGTGTACAAGAGTGTGGGCCACATGTCAGAAAGTGATTCCACAGCCTTATAGCTTTCCCACAAGTGAATGGACAAGAAACAGCAAGCAGGTGCTAAGAGGGAGGCTGAGAAATAGATTTCTACGGGATTTTATTTTGCATTTCTTGAAGGTCTTGTGGGCCAGACACTGAGCACCTTTATTCCAGATTGTCTGTCCAGTACCCAGGATGTCTGTATGGAGGCTGGGTGCGGGGGGTGGCGGGGGAAACAGCCTTGGGAGCTATGGATGATGTTTTCTGCATTGCACAGGACAGGTGTGCTTACAGCCCATCGTAAAAAGAACTCCAGTCCTCAGCTCAGCGTTTCTCTTCCGGGAGACAAATCACTGGTGTAGGTGTCGTCTGACTCTTTCCACAAAACTTTGTGAGAACTGGGGCTTGGAGCATGGTGTAGAAATGCTGACCCTCTGCTATTACTGTTGTTAACATCTAATTGTCTGTGTCTCAGGACTTTTCCTGTCTCCCACCAGCATTTACCCAACAGTGGCATGCTAACCTGCAGGCTGATGCCTGCAACAAGGGCAAAACATCTGGCCCTTTCCGGTTCTTCTAAGGGCAAGACCGGAAAAAAGCCTGGAGTAGGTCCATGGGAGAAACAGAGACCCATTGTTTTCCTGATCCGGTCAAACCTGACCCCTCTGGACAATCTCCTGAAAGTATGTACTAGCATAGTTAGTCAGATAATACTCTATATGTAGCCATCATTACTGGCGCCAGTCTCAGCTGTTCCCATTTCCTATCCAGCTCCCCGCTTATGGCCTGGGAAAGAGTGGAGGTTGGCTCAAGTCCTTGGGACCCTGCAGCCACTTGGGAAACCTGAATGAAGCTCTGGTTCCTGGCAACAGACTGCTTCAGCTTTGGCTTGTTGCAGGCATTTGAGAGTGGATGGAAGATCTCTCTCTGTCTTTCTCTTTGTAATTATGCTCTTTCAAATAAGTACATACCTTTTAGCAAAAAAACCCAGTTTTTTTTTTCTTAAAAAACGATTCCTACTGTGGTACACATCAGTCTGTGGTTATTACTTGCTTATTCATTTGTCTTTTCATTATATGCTAAGCTCTTTGAGGTCAAATTGTGCGCTTTGTTTATGATTTTATCTCTGGAACCTAATTTCTAGTCAGTAGGCACATTCCAATATGTGTTGAAAGTAACACATACTTTTGGGCCTGGTGCAGTGCCTAGTGACAAACGTTCTCGACTTGCATGTGCCAGGATCCCATAAGGGCACCGGTTCTAATTCTGGTGGCCCCACTTCCCATCCAGCTCCCTGCTTGTGGCCTGGGAAAGCAGTCGAGGATGGCCCAAAGCCCTGGGACCCTGCACCCATGAGGGAGACCCGGAAGACGCTCCTGGCTCCTGGCTTTGGAATGACACAGTTTTGGCTGTTGTGGCTGCCTGGGGAGTGAAACATTCAACAGAAGATCTTTCTCTCTGTCTCTCCCTCTCTCTATATATCTGACTTTCCAATAAAAATAAAATAAATCTTAAAAAAGTAAGTAACATTTTTTGGAATGGGTTTGGGGAAATTTCTCTAGGAGGGGGCATCTGGATTGAGTCTCAGAATTTGGCCAGAGTAATTTGAAGCATCAATGAAATTATATGAATGAAAGCAGAAAGCAGCTCACTGGGACTGTGGACATTTGGTACAGTTAGTTAAAGTCAACCTGGTGTTAACTGGCTTGTTACTTGACAATGATATGCAAAACAGCTACAAAGGCTCTTTCAAAATCTTTTTCTCAGAGTGTCAGCTAGGACATACCTTCTTCAGTTATGACACTGGAAATAAGACTTACCCACAGGATACTTGGCTACGGAACGAGTGGTGGCATATTTGAGAGAAGGGTGCTCAGTAAGATAAACATGGCAGGGTAATGGAGCCAGAGAAGCCTGCAGACAATTGAGAACACTTTCCTCAGCATGTCAAGTCCATGTCTTTCATTCTCCTTTCTGTTACAGAGCCACTAATGCCCTTGGAAAATTTTTTAATTTAATCAGTTAAGGTTCATGAGAGAACTTTATGAAACATACTGAAAAATCCAACGTTGTTATAGTTTTGAAAACATACAACAGTTTTTGTTGGAGATATTTGTGGAGAGGATACATTACACAATTCTCTGGAAGTACGATCAAAGAATATTTTCCTTTCAAATGGGTTTTGTTGTTTTTATTATTATCTCTGCTTACACTTACTATTCACTGTTGGTCTCTTGTAAAATCCTGTGTCTAACCCTGGGACCAGGTTATCCTGGCTACATGGGTCAAACTCTTTGCACTAAATCATAGTAACTCTCCAGAAGGAAAGTTATTTATTACATAAAAATACAATAAATATATAACACAATATTTATATTATTTATATAGGCACATAATTTACTTATCTTTACATTATATTATTTATATTCTTAAAATATATGTTATATTTATACACACATATATAAATTATGTTGTTTTTGCTTGGTTCTCATTTGCTCCTAACTCTTCTCTAGCTGTAAGCATTGGATTGTTGCATTTTCATCTTGAAGCTATATGAAATACTGAATGATCAAACGTATATCAGGGTTTCTGAAACACACAAGGACAACTGTAAGATGAGAAAACCAGTATTTTTTTCATTGGACATTAGTATTAAAGGACTATTTCTTGAACTTTCTAAAATTCTCTAATTGAGGGCCTGGTGTGATAGCGTGGTGGTTAAGGTCCTCGCCTTGAACGCCCCGGAATCCCATATGGTTGCTGGTTCTAATTCCGGTGGCCCTACTTCCCATCCAGCTCCCTGCTTGTGGCCTGGGAAGGCAGCTGAGGACGGCCCAAGGCCTTGGGACCCTGCACCCGTGTGAGAGACCCGGAAGAGCTCCTGACTCCTAGCTTCGGATTGGCTCAGCTCCAGCTGTTGCAGTCACTTGGGGAGTGAACCATCGGATGGAAGATCTTTCTCTCTGTCTCTCCTTCTCTCTATATATCTGCCTTTCCAATAAAAATAAAAAAAGCTTTAAAAAAATTCTCTAATTGAGATACTTCAACTATACCATTAAACTTCCCGACATGATATTTACTCAGTTTTGTGTGTCTGTATACAATTTGTCTTTTCATAGATACAAGGATTTATAAATATCTTATTGTTGCATAAGTATGTGCTATCTATCACCATTGTCCCATATTTTCACACCGTACCACTCCCAACCCCCACGCCTAGCTGTGGAACAGATTTCATTGCTCTCAGAACCTACCACCTGGACCTTTCATAGTTGGAACAACAAAACTTTCACAATCGACTTAAAGTACAGGTTCTATGCTAACATAGAAATTAATAAAATTTATATTACCTTAATATAATGAAACATTTGAATTAAAAAGTCATTTGTGGAATCTTCAAGAATCAGAGTGCACCCCATGTTAGAAGTAGTATTATGAAGGTCAAAAATAACGTCATAGGAATCTTGACTGCCTTTTGGGCCAAACAGTTGATTTATTTCTTGAGCCCTTCTCACTTCATATGGCAAATCTTCTGACATCTTCTTGCTGTTAGCAGCAGAAATAAAAAGATTAACAGATTGGTCCTGGCTAGGATAACACAAATATGTAATAAAACACAATGTACAAAGAACCAATGGTGAAATCTTTAGTATTAAAAAAAAACCTGTGAGAGCAGTGAAAACTGAAACCTTTGTCAATGAAAGATTATACTTTCCCCTTTTTATGTAATCTCACATAACTGATGTTGCATTGGAAAGCTTGTCAAATAACACCAATTCATTTATATGGATGGTGGCAGACAGGACATTTTACACAGAATTTACCATCTGATTTCAATTTGCAACAAAAATTACCCATGAAGTAAAAAAGCAGTTCCTTAGTAACCATGAAGCACTGGGCTATTAATTATGGGGCTGGACCACTCAATGAACCTTTTAAAACAATTCTACGTAGTTTTAGCACACTTAAATAATTAAGCACAGGTGCTCACGACATCTAATCAGGTATTCACAATTGAGGTTCAGGAATCACTCTTGGATCAACAGCCAAGTGCATAGACAAGAATCTTCAAGCCCTGAATGAGGCTGGACTGCAACACCCATTGATTCATGAGGATGACAGGGCTGGAAACAACAATTGCAACCACCAGCATGTGCAAAAGCTTATTGGGGCAACAGACTGTGCCTGTAGTGGAATGCACACACAAGAATCAGGTCTAGGATCACCTCAGACGAAGTTTCTTTGGGGATTCCTCCAACTGAACTGCTGATCTCAGAACCTCAACCATGAAGAGAAGTGCAGGTTCCATGGTCTGACCGTGGAGTGCAAACGTCAAAGCTGAGCCTCCTCAGAGGCTCAGACGGAGCAGTGACAACATATCTAGGTGCACAGGGAGAATATGGCAGGCCATAGGAACATGCAGAGGATACCCAGTACCACAACAGAGGACAGAGAACAGAACAAATCTATCATCTACCCCAGCCATGTGTTGGCAGTGAAAATCTGGACAAACAGAGACTCTAAGGTGGACTATGTCAGCCGGTGGATTCAGGAGAGATGTCATCTCACTTGGAATGCTGCGACTGGCAGTAATTCAGAACTGCTGAACTATCAAAACCACTTAAACAGGACTCTTGGAGCTTGCTCCACGTCAGGGACCTGGGATGGGTGGGAGGCTGGCTGCGGCTTCTCCCTTTATATATTAACATATATTAATATATTATATATTAATATATATTTTATATAATGTATTTATAGATAATATATATATTTATATATTATATATATATTTTCTGGGCAAAGGGTTCAGAGTTCTAAAGGAATTCTTTTTTGTTTTTTTAAGATTTATTTATTTCTATTGGAAAGGCAGATGTACAGAGAGGAGGAGAGACAGAGAGGAAGATCTTCTGTCCGATGGTTCACTCCCCAAGTGAGTGCAACGGCCGGTGCTGTGCCGATCTGAAGCCGGGAACCAGGAACCTCTTCCGGGTCTCCCATGCGGGTGCAGGGTCCCAAGGCTTTGGGCCGTCCTTGACTGCCTTCCCAGGCCACAAGCAGGGAGCTGGATGGGAAGTGGAGCTGCCGGGATTAGAACCAGCGCCCACATGGGATCCCGGGGCTTTCAAGGCGAGGACTTTAGCCGCTAGGCCACGCCGCCGGGCCCATGGGAAGGCATTTATGAAGCTTAAATTTATGTTAGCCAAGAAATGATGTGACACACAAAAATGTGACTACTGTGTCCTGAAAAGCATCTGCTCCATAAGGGGAGGCACAGCTGTACTAAAAGTGGTATGCCTCCTGTGGTCTGAACTCAGTCTACCACAAAGCAAGTACACAATACAGGGCAGTTAGTTGTTCCTGAGCATGTCTCACGTTTTGGCTAGTAGTCTATCAACTTCCACTTTACTTTGTACTCCCCCAGGATATGGCACTACCCTGGGAAGAACATATGTTCAACTATACTTTTATGAAAACTAAAGCAAGAAGTAATGAAAGGTAAAGATTTAGAGGCATACAAAGGGGTAATTATTACGACAGAAACAAAGGCAAAAGTCATTAAAAAGGGCCCATCTGGACTATCATCACCTCATACACAATATAAACCAGCTGTGATTTAAATGTAGAAAATTCTGGTGAAATGCCTTCACCTCTATTCTCAGCTATGGCAATCTGCCTTGGAAGGCAAGTACTCACCAGATTTGGAGTCACAGAAGTTTTCTGGCAATGGCTATTTATTCACTCTTTCATTGATTGCAACATCACCTTATTTAAATTAGAACTGTATGCACTACTATTAACACTGCTACATGCAAACATAGCTTTCTAGGAATCATTCTATTTACTAACAGATTTGTGCACAAGCATGGTGATCAAACACCAAGGTGAAGCAGAGGATTATTAAATCTATTTCTTTAAAGATCTGATCTAAAAATAACTACCTCTCTTTTTAGTACATACAGAATACATTAAAAAACAAAAATCAGTTGAGAATAGGCTGGGGCTTCAAACGTGAGCAATGAATGCCCAGTTTAATTAGTTGTATAATTTACATCACAGGGTATTTAATAGCAACAGTGGTCTGATTCACTGTAGCTACTTATCTGTATAAACACAAGCATTTGTAACAGGTGCACACACAAAGACACACATATATGAGTGCTCTCTCATACAACTTTCACTTTTTATACACAACACATGTGCTCACATACATACTTTTACCTAAGATTTTCAATGTCAAAAATTCGATTTAGGTCACAGTCAATGTATCTGGCGCACTTCTCCACTGCTCTTGGGTTGGCGATAAAGGGCTGCACCTCCAGGCCTGTTCTCTGGATCTCAGCAGCATTCTCCAGCCAGTGCTTCACCAGGAACACGCCCGTCAGCTCATTGCCGTGAGTTCCTCCAAAGATAGCAACCTTTTTTAAAGGCTCTTCAGTGACCTGACAAGAAGTCATTTCACCAAGTAGTTTTTACTGAGTTCTGCAATTCAGAAGACAGGGATATCAAAGGAAACTCAATTGCCTAGCCAAGTAAACTTACATGGGACCTTAACCAAAGTGCAAAGTTCCCTTGAGTGAAGTTAAGTTTTAATTTGCCAACTGCGTAGGGAGCTCTGTTTCGACACTTCCCTCTCTAGCCCTGCCCTTTACCATATTTGGGTTAAGATATGCAAAGATCAACTAGGGAGACAGTTGTTTAACTTCTGACTCCCTCAGATGGTCAGAAGATCTAAGTACAATAGTCCATTAGCATCTCATACCCCTACAAAAGCTCTGTTTTCCCTTCACTTACAATGTCACTTAATACGGACTTTCAGGATTACTTGGTATAACACAAATAGTTTGGACATTTCTAATCCCCCAAAAGCATCAAAAATGAAAAAGTGGCTCATTCAACATTTATGTTTTCACTTGCATTTTAAAGCATTTCTTTTCTGCAGTCTGTTCAGGCACTTTTTAATTTTTTTTTTTATCAGAGGGCATTTAAATCTCACAAGTATCAACAACCAAAGGCAGCTCCTCAGAGAAAGAACCACCTCGGTCAACACAGGGACTTACAGCACTACTTGGAAGCGTCCTTTAATTCCTTTACCAGGACAGTTTTCTTTTTTAAAAACAAATTATTTGTCAACCCCCTTAGAGATGTTCCTCACTCCCCTCTTTCCCCAAATACCAAATGAAAAGAAACTTAATATTTTTCAATTCTTTCTAATGCCTGTATGTATCTTGGGACACATTCTCTATACTAAGAGTTTATACGAACATGGCCAAACTCACTGAAAGGTGTTATTCAAAGTGGGATTTTAAAAGATGTATTTATTTTATTGGAAAGGCAGATCTACAGAGAGAAGTAGAAACAAAAAGATCTTCCATGTGCTAATTTGCTCTCCAATTGGCCACAAAGGCTGGAACTGAGCCAATCTGAAGCCAGGAGCTTCTTCAGGTCTCCCACGCAGGAGAATACCCCAAGGCTTTAGGTCATCCTCTCCTACTTTTCCAGGCCACAAGCAGGGATCTGGATGGGAAGTGGAGCAACTGGGACACTAACTGGTGCCCATGTGGGATCATGGTTGTTGAAATGGGAGGATTAGCCTGTTGAGCTATGGTGCCAGGTCCCCCAAATGGGATCCTATTAGGCACAAGTGCTCAGAATATAAACAACGGAGGCAAATCTGATTTGATTTCATGCTCAATCACCCAGAAAGTTAAATATGTTCCAACACTAGAAACACTATGCTCTAAACAATGCCTGGTTATTTGATATGGGTACACAAGAGTAATGTATTACACTGTAGCTTGATTTATAGTACTCTTCCATACACACGAGCTCAGTTTATTCATACATCAAAGATAGTATGGGTTAAGGATTAATGTCTTCACTGAAGGAAAGAGAGGCAAAATAACCTGATCAAATTTCCACAGCTACACAGGAGAAAACTAGGCCTAAGACCTATATTTCTGATTCTAAGCCCAGTGTTTTCTGTAGAACAATAAGGGGCCTCTCTGTTATTTTTGGTCTTCTCTGTAGTCCTGAGTTTGCTCTTTCAGAATTCACATAAACAGCGATTGTTATGGGCTTGAAACAAAGAAGCACACACGCAAA
This sequence comes from Ochotona princeps, assembly GCF_030435755.1. Taxonomy (NCBI): domain Eukaryota; kingdom Metazoa; phylum Chordata; class Mammalia; order Lagomorpha; family Ochotonidae; genus Ochotona; species Ochotona princeps. The sequence goes on along the minus strand of NC_080848.1, from coordinate 39,739,111 downwards.
ACACGTCATGAACACATCAAATATGAAAGCTTCTATTCATTAAATTTAAGTGCATTTAAAGAGATTAGAATGTGGAGAGAGAGAGAGGGGGGGAAGCAAAGAGGGAGAGAGAGACAGAAAGCAAAAAGAATATACTCATATACAGGTTATGTTTTTTGTTCTAGTCAAAGCCCTCACAGCCTTTATTTTCCCCTCCTATCCATTTCCACAAAAACATTTCAAACAGTGCAGCGATGATGCAAACACACGTGAAAGTCAACAGAGTTGTACCAGTTAGTTCCTTTGGTTTCTAGAGCAATGCATGAGGGTGACTCCTTAACCCCTGACTATGCCTTGTTTCTTTTCTGCTGTTTGTTGCTCTGGCCTTTGCCCCAGTCTCTCTGGAAATGCTGCTTCAGTTAGTTCCTGAATGTTGAATCCCTGTTCTGTGGAATTTTAACAGATTAGCACTCTGAAGCATAACGCACATTCACAAAGTTACCCTGACCTGTCAAAAATAAACCACATTCTTTATGCTTACCTCGCTCATGGCATTCAGAGTTTGGCGTCTGTGGAGAGTTTTAGTAGAAAAGAGAAGAGTACTTCCTTAGAACTGGAGCAACGGAGGCTTTTGGGATTCTTACACTAAGTTAACTTCCAAAAGATTTTTAACTCCCTGTTTCCCAGAAGAGCCCTTGATTTTTGGGCTCCCTACAAACCACACATTTTAAAATTAGCCTAGTTCTTCACTGAGAATTCAGAGAACTGACAGCACAGAGGTGAAACCCACTCTAGTTGTCACTATCTCTTTATTAAGTGGGAATACATATTGTTCTGAAGCACTCAAAGGTAAACGCAACAGCTTGCAGGGCCATACATTTCGGAGGGGATAAATTTAAGGTAGGGTTGTTTCCAAAACAGAGTAGGGATAGAGAAGGTCTTTTCTCTAATACAACATCAGGTGTCTCATGTATAACACCATTGTTCACTCCACTACTTTTTTTCTCTGTTGCCTTGTAATTGTTGCCTGCCATGACCATCCTTCTAGGTGGAAATAAATGTCATAATCAGAACAAGATATGGATACTATTAGTTATTTAAAACAGTTATAGTTCTACAGTTCTAGGCCTCTTCTCTCCCCACTCTCTCCTGGGGGATTTGAACTCCCAGATCATCTACCTCATAGTTCGTTGAAACTGAAGAAGCAAAGAAGCAAGGCACGTACGACTTGGCTATGATGCCCTTAGCCTTCCAGTCAGTGGCGTCCAGGCACATCATAAGTTGTCACCAGAATCTTACAAACTGATGTCTAGGAGCTAAGAAATGCCTGAGCAGTTGGAAGAAG